>NW_028297171.1:4305120-4640120 GCF_055798465.1 Pogonomyrmex barbatus | reverse complement strand
TAGCTATAAAGATATTTTTCTGTTTCTTTCAAATTTGCAAAAATTGATCATTTTCCACCGCTCTGGTTAACAAAATTCCCTTATGAGCATGACTGTTTCTCTCTTCTCTCCTGTTAGTAGCAAGACTAATAAATTTCTTGAAAATGAATACAAGCGGCTGTATCTTTGATCGTAAAGCTGTCAGTATTCAGCAAGCGAATCTAAAAACACTCAGAAACTGAGGTGATAAAAATCAAATATCACCTCAGAGTCTGAAGTGAGTATTTGAAGTAAAAGAAGAAATTAATTCGCCAATACTTGGATTCATTAATACGGCTTTGATGTTCGGAGCGCTTTAGGTGAGCTACACCATTTCTTTTGCGTGCTCTAATGACGTTCTATAAAAAAAGCACACACAAATTTTTCACACCCCAAGGTGCCAGGTTTCCCTTGCTGATATCGTGTGACTTACGTGAGGGTGCCGACGCCGTGGACGGATCTACGAGAAATGGTACAGGTATCGATTACTCGTGCGAAGCTATCGTCGCTGGCTGCCTGGTGATTTAATACTTAGCAAAGCTGCTGGATTCGTTGTAATAAATATCGTGCAGATCGTTTATCTCCTCTTTCGTAGATGTATGAAATTTGCTTGATATTTATTAAGGAGTGAACAGTTAATTGTATCCGGATTTCGAATTTTTCGACAAATCTGATTTCTCAAGAGACTAAATTGTTTAAACATGCTTTACAATTGGATAGAACCGAAAATGAATGTCAGTCTCTGAAATAAATGCATACAAAATTTAAAAATCAGATCTGACTTCATCAAATGAAATAAACATAAAAACCCGCGCTCAGCATCATTTACAATATGTGTAGCGGATATAGAAGATATGTTACGAAAAACACAAATGGGGAACTTGATATGGAAGATGTGAAGGTAAGAAGGTGTGAAGGAAAGAAGATATGAAGTTTAGCATATGATGCATATATTGTCTTAATAATGAAAGAAGACAAATGATATTGGGAAATGTTGAAAAGTTTCTCAAATTTTCTGGAGAGAACAGAATTAATTCTCAGAGTAGAAAAATCGAAGGTGTGATGATTTTTAGAAAAGAAGAAGGAAAAAAGCAAAAAACAGCAATGATTAAAGGAACGGGGATAGAAGAAGTCGATCATTTTAAATATTTAGGATATAAGTTGCAAAGAAATAATAGTATAGATAGGCATATTAAGAATTAGAAGGCTGTAAGCGCTATAAACCAAATATAGAACAAAAAGAAAATTCGCTAGAGATTTAAAAAAAAAATATGGGTGTTTGAGTCACTTAGTCAACAATATCATTATATATGCACGGAACTGAAATTTGGGAAGATATATGAAGCGATAGAAAAATGCCATGATAAAATAGTTTTTAGGTTGAAATATACTGGGATTTATAATCAGAAAAAAACAAAAAAATGACTTAAATGACAATAAAACAAAAGGATGAGAATCAGGTAAAAGAGTGATTAGATTTAAATTATAGAAAGTTTAAATAATATCATACTAAAAGAATGTTTTAGGAAAATAAAGAAAAACAAAGAAAATAGAAATAGGTGGGACTTAGATGGAGAAACTATACTTCTATAGAAACGGAATGTCAGAGAGATCAAAAATTTAAGAGGAAAAAATCTTGAGATAATCTATAAGTTAGTAGAAAGAGATTTAGAAATACAAGAACAGATTTCATTTAATAAGAATTAGAATTCAAAGAATTAGAAATATACGAACAGATGTCATTTAATAAGATTTAGAATTTTAGATATGATATAAGGTATAAAGGATTATATACAACAGAGTGCCAGAATATTTAAGGAAACAAGGTCATAAGAACTCGTAAAAGATCATCGCGAAATTTATATGGAAATGAAAAATAAGTCATGGAAATGAAGTGTAACTCAGTTATTAAGTAAGAAAGAAGGAGGAATTAGTTGGATGAAGAAAATCTTAATGACAAAAAAAGAAAATAGAACGGAAAGAAGCAAAAAGAGTAGTCTTAGAGAGAAACAAAACAAATTCAAAAAAAGCTAGGTATAAGTCAGATTTTTACGTGCAGTTAGATATTAAATCAAAGCTAAGTTATAAGGATTATGTCAAAGTTATGTGTTTATATGACAAATAAAATCTAGTGTAAAATCTAGTGTGAGATGTTAAACTCCTTTCAAAGCTGAGAGGCAAAAAATAAATAGATTATTACATAAAAACTCACACGTAAATCCAAAAAAATTATTTTACTAAATCTAAATGAAAATAACATAATAAATTATATATATAATATTAATATATCAATTTCCAAAATTAATGAATAAACAGATGGACTTCTTATTTCAAACAATTCTTAATCTCCACAAAAATCTCCACAAAAATGTTTAAAGACAAATGTTTAAAGACTGTTAAAAACTAAAAATCCTCAATATGCATAATAGTCTAACAAAGTTTTTGCTAAAGAAATATTAATATCAAAGCATTGAATATCGCCTCTTTCTATCTTTTTGGTTACGTTTAGTTATCATATATCATAATAAGCTTAATTAATAGTAAGTTTAATAATTGTGATAGAATTGAGTACTTTGCGAATCAGCTTTGTCGGAAAATTTGTTTTTTTCGTCTGAATCGTTTTCGTTTAAATCCTGAACCTCCTAAACCTTCTCATACCTGCAGCCATTCCTCTCTGGTACCATCCGCTAGCTCACCAGTATAATCCTCGTCCTCGCCACCATTGTTCTGTCGTTGCCTTACCTCCTCCATATCTTCGCCTTCGCAGGGCTTATTCTTGCAATCCATTGATTGCTCGAGTCGCGGTCCATTCGGCACGGCTTTGCACTGCTTTCGATACTTCTTTTGCCGGAAATTCCTAGACCGGGTCATGCTGCCCTTGCCGCAGGTCGACGAACACGAACTCCACGAACTCCATGCAGTTAGCTCGCATTTTTCGCTCTTCAACAGCTCGTCGTAATAACCGATATTGATGCTTGCGAAAATAAATGCAATCATTTCGTGACAGCACAAATATGAATCGTCATAAATATTAGACAAACAAATCGATTAGATTTTCTCTTATACAATCTATCATACAAACGCAGGCGATTACCTGTATATTTTGTTTTAAAGTAAAAAGTTTTTGTTATTATTAAATCGTTTGTTATTATTAAAACGTTTGATTATTATTAAATATGTCTCTACTACCTAATCCAGTTTCTATTATTATTAATTATTGACTGACAGGATTCTTTATATTTCATTAAATTTTTAATTTCCATTAAATGTGAATAATATAAGTACTATACCATATTTTTTTCATAAAAAAATATGTCTTTAGAACAGACTAAGCTTTCCATTTAGAAATTTATACTCAAAACAATCATTTAAAAGAGAATATTATTTCAATCTCGACTAATGTTAAGCTCATGTTTGCTGCTTTTCAATATGTTTGACAAATAGAAATAATTTGAACTGTGTATTGCAATTTTATATAGCACGAAAGAGTATTTATCAAGTCAACAAATTTTCAATTTTAAATAAATCAAAAATAAATTAATAATCGATTATATCTCTCCTGTGGCGAACTATTCGTCTTTGTATAGTTCAAAATATTTTTTGTCACAATTATAAAAACATGAATAAATAAATCGAATAAATATAGATGAAAAGATAAAAGAATTTTTTTTAATTAAGGACACAGCACCGGAAAAGTTCAAAAAGATTTTAAAAGAAATAAAATTCACAAAACATTTTTCAGTGAGGAAAGAACTTTCAGAAGTTTTATAAATCAGTTGTTAGTCGCAACTGTAAAGATGCATTACCAATTCGGCTTCTCCGTATTGTAGCAGATTTTTCGATCAGTGAGAGAGGTGTTGCATTTGTTCGCTTCCGCCGCAACTTCGTCGCGAAAATGACGTTGTTTCAGCTGAATGCCTCTGCCGCAGGTAACCGAACATTCACTCCATTCACCCCAGGATGACACCCTACAGGCTTCTATATACAAAACCACTGATTACCTTTTTACATATTTCATAAGAATTGTGTGCATTTCAATTTTGTAACTGAGGCATTTAAATCAAGAATGAAATCATCTAGTAATGATGCAATTTATCTATATGCAACAAATTCATCATGCAATGCCCGATTATAGAGAAAAGCAAATAATATGCAAAGCGAAAAATATGTAGTACGCAAAGTAAAGCATCTTTGGCTCGAACTGCTGCTCACCCGGATGTTATCCCGTTTTAAAACGGCTCTCGCATGAACAATTTAGAAAATAATTATGCGGATCTGCACGTGACGTGGAGATTCATAATGAATGTTAGTTTAATCGTTCAACTTTGCAGAAATTCGTTCACGAAGTGAGTTTTAGTATTTAAAAACTGGTGTTTAATTCTGCGCCTTTCTTTTTTCTTCCTCGGTGAAATGCAAATTTTTTTACATCGCCGAGGGAACCGCGGGTCGGACATTAATGTGTTGCTTTAAAATTCCCGAGCGATACAATTATCTATCGTAAATTCTCCACGAGCACGTTTCTTCAAGAAACAAAAACGTCTATGGAACAAAATGATACTTGCTGTTTTTCTTATCCTGAGCACCTGTATCAGTTAACGTATCGCCGATGCTATCGCAGGTCTTCTCGTACAATCTTTGCCTATTGAGATAAAGCTTCGCGAGGGGTTTCATGTCCAGACCAGACGGATCATAAAAAGGCGATCTTGAATCATTTGGATATTTAGACGTGATACGTTGGATCGGTTTTGGTGTCTCTACTGGCGTATCGGGCGACTAATAAGTAATACGAGACAATAAAAAACGATGAGTATTGTCTGACAAAATAATTGTTTGCTATAGAATATATAAAATATATAAAAGACATACAATAGTTTATTCGTAAATACTTTTCGCCTGATCAAATTTTCTATCGTTTAAATTCATTATTTCTTGTATCTTTTTACAATAGTGCGATACGCACTACAAAAATCACAATACAATTAATAACTAGATTTGATTGCTATGAGAAAGGAATAGCTATTAAGAAAGGATTAAGAAATTCCTATTAACAGAGACAGCGAGAAAATAGGATTTTTCAAAAGAAAAATAGTGGAGGATAAGACGAGGAAAATTTTCTCTCGGGAAAATGCCGAGAGGAGCAACAACGTCAGCGTTTCTGTTGCTGACGAAGGTGGCTATTGTAAATTGATAGAATTAGATATTCCCTCGAATGAGAATTTATGATATAATATCTAAACATTAACGGATGATTATCTTTTTTTCGAGTAGCTCCTCCACCTATTCGATGAAATACAAATTAATCGCACCTATCTTGATGCCTTCTCAAGAGTTCTTCAGGAATTTTGCATCAATCTTTGTCTTTAAAGTCTTTAAAGTCGGGTATCTTTAAATACCAAGACACCCGTAAATTTTGAATTATAAACTAATTATAAAATAAAATAATTGATATTTACTTACCAAGTAAGTTAAACCGTCATCAGTACCAGCATCATATGGGTACAAGTTCAGTTCTTTGTGTTCTATCCAAGAACAATTGGGTAAGCACAGCTCGAGTCCGGACACTCCAACGAACCAATCAGGTGAGGGAACTAAATTTTTCCAACAATAAACGATAAGAATTTATTTCTAAATTTACAAGCTCAGTGTTCTTTTTAAAAAGTAATAAAAATCAGCCTTACCAATCATAGAAACCAAAGACATTAAATGATGTTTATTATCAACGCGAAAAACAGCAAAAGTTCTACCAGTTACGTTAGGATAACTGATTCCTCTTGCCTTAATTATAGTCCTGATGTTTTCACTCTACAAACAATAGGTTGCTTATAATTTATATCTATCTATATGTCATAATTATTTTTATATAATTTATAATAAATATGTACGTGTGTATGTGTGTGTGTGTGTGTGTGTGTGTGTGTGTGTGTGTGTGTGTGTGTGTGTGTGTGTGTGTGTGTGTGTTGTGTGCTTTTATAGAACTGTTCTTTCTAGAGAAGTGCTAGATTTTACATTTCTTACTTGATTTTTTAATTCGGACTCCAATTTTCGTGTTGTACCAAACTCAGCGACAGCTCGCAGACCTTCGCTAGCCTTCTCGTTGTAACGCCAGAAGCGATAACTTCCAGTGTGTGACGCGCCGATTACGTCTGAAAATCTTATAGTCCAGCCTTTACTAGGGAAATCCTGCGCAGAGAGAGAGAATAATAATGAATAAATGACAAGAAAAATTCAGGAAAATGCATCGGTCGTGTTAAGATTTCCCACCAATTAGTCGCTTCGATTTCAAATATATACGGTTGTACGAAAAGGAGACTTTATTTTGCAATTTATTCAGATTCAAGCAGCATTATTTTATCTTTTTCGTTGATAAATATAACATATTCCATATTTATACATATTTGTTATATAATACAATATACGCAATATATAGTCGGCCAATCTTTCTCTCAGTTATTTGAAACATTAAGTTTTACAATTATAGACAAGATATAAATTAACATCATGATTTGTGATAAGATATAAATTTATATAAGGCACTCACTTTTGGATGTGTGTTTCTAGACCACAGTCCTTCGAAAGTAACTTCAAATTTTGCTTCGTCGCAGGCACAACATTGATAAAGAATGTCGCCCTCATCATCAGTTTCCGCTTTCAAATCTTGACACATTTGAAAATTTAAATTTGAGTCCATGTACCATGTATCTGACGTCTCCAACACTGTCGCTCTGCAAACAAAGAAAAGAAACAGAAATGTAATTGATAGCACGAATAATTATCAAAAATATACATATAGATTATTAGTAATAGTCAAGCAATGCAATTTCAATAATTAAATAAGAGAAAATAAATAATTTATTGACACGAAAGTAATCTAAATATTGGAAAAATTTCGCAATCACATATTATGTATTAAATATTATATGTATGTTTATAGTATGATATTATAAACTATATATTTCGAAATATTTATATGCATTTAAATATGATATTAGCGTACTTGCAATCAGAAGTATATTATTAGTATTTCATTAATTTTTCAAAGGAAAATGAGCTTACGCGATAAATACTGTTTCTATCCCCATCTCCATTTTAAATAAAATTTTTTAATTAACAAATGCTGTACATTCTGAAATTTTATAATACTAATTTTATAATACTAATATGAAATTTTACACATATATAAATAATAAAATGTAAAGATATTTTATGTATATGTTTAATTATGTAATAACACAATTATTAAATGTTAAATGTTTATATTGAAAGTAGCCAATTTATCAAAAATATGTGTTTATATAATTTCTTTTTAATGTAAAATAATATATTTTATTGTAAAATACTTTTTATTGTAAAATAAATATTATATTATATTTTGCTGCGTTAATTAAAACGTATATATGTTATATATTTATTTATACATATATGTATTAATAATATGATATTATAACACTAGTGTTTAAACATTTATAGCAAGAATGATGTATTATCTGATTTTTTTCAAAATGTCATTTTGCAAATATCATGAAATAGATATTACAATTTTCTATTAACAAAAGTATGCCTATTACCTAAAAAGAATGCAACCGCTACCTCCCATAGGACTGGTCCAAGCAACGGATATATTTTCTTTCTCCATTTTGGATGTTTCCATGACGGCGTTTGCACAATTATCCGCGAATTTGGTTAATGTATCCTCTTGAAGATCGAAAGTGCCAACATCGGCCGTTTCATTTGCGTTTTCAGCCTCAGCAGATATGATGAATCTTGTGAACTTTCGATGCATCTGTTCGGTAATGTCAGCTCGCAGAACCACTGAAATAATCGCGAATCTTTATTTGATATGTCCATTATTACATTCCGCTCTATAAGATCGTGAGATATTTTGAGGAGATGACAATTCCATCTATAAATAAAGCCTCAGAATAAAGCTTGTTTATTTGCGATAATAAATGTATGGAAAAAATTTTACTTGATGATAAAAAATAAAGAATTTAATAAAATGCAACAGCATAAAACTCGATAAAATTCGGTGAAAAATAATAAACATTGCAATGTGTAACTCAATACGATATCTTTTTACACAAAATATTTTTTGATGACGCATACATTTGACCCATTTTTCTATTTTATCTTTTAGAAAAACAATTTTATATAAATGTGCATTAATATTTATAAAATTATTTAACAGTCAAAAATGGATAACAGTATACAGATAATAATGTTTTCTAAGAGAATTTTTTCGAAACTTTTATATATTCACTATGAACTACATGAACTACAAACCACACACACACACACACACACACACACACACACACACACACACACACACACACACACACACACACACACGCACGCATATACTTAAAAAAGCGTATACATATATAAAAAACAAATATAATTATTACTAATTATATTTATTTTGAATATATTATAAACACAGTATTTTTTATTTTTTTGTCCCTTAACTACAACCTTATTATTATTGATAAAAAAAATTTAATGTTAATAAAGCTTTTCATTAAACATTAAACAAGTGATAAAACATACCTTTATTCCTTTAAACATTAATAAAAACATAACATAATAATTTTACGTGTATTAATAATATTTTATAAATTGTAAATTTGACAAATTTATTTATAAATTTTGATACTTAGAATAAGAATAATGTTATTTTCATTCATTAAAAATGTTTTTCTGCTAATATCGTAAAATAAATATCATCTTCAATTAATAAGAATATTTTTTTACCTGAGAAAGATACAACTACAACTTTAATAGAATGAAAAAACAAAACAGATATCTCTTCATGTTACATTTTGTATGTTTCTGTGGTAAATCTGCATAATTATTAACATCGAAAAAACATCGATATAATACTGTCTCATTCGCATTTTCGATCTCGACATATATGAGATGATTCGTAAACTTCCGATATATTTCCGATATATCAGTTTATGGGGGAGAGTGGAAGAGAACCATAGAAATAATCGAGAATCTTTAGTTGATGTCCGTCATCGCATTCTATTTTATAAAGTCGTGAAATATTTTGAATGGACGATATATAATTAAAGCTTATGAATAAAGCTTGTGTATTTGTTTGTAATAATGCATATATGGGAAAAAGTTTTATTTGATGACATAATATGGAATTTAATGAAATGCTTTTATAAATGCATAAACCTCGATAAAATTAGATAAAACATAAAAGTTAATATAAATTGCGATGTGTAAATCGATATATCTTTTTATGCAATTTTCTAATAATCTATGCATTTGGCACCTTTCTCTATTTTATCTACAAAAAAATAATTTAAATAAATTATTATATAATTGTATAATATATAATATATAATATATATAATATATAATAATATATATAAAATATATAATATATAATATATAATATGTAATTGTTTTATTGTATTATATTAAGTTTTGATCAACATTATATGCAGTGAGAAAATTAAAATATTTGTTTTAAATAAGAGATATGTATGTATTAAATATAAATCATTAGTCATAAATATATACATTAAATTAACATTAAATAATATTATATCAATATAACACAACATTGTAAATATATTTAAATAATATATAATATTCATATATTTAATTAATATACATTTATTTTAATTAATATATATTTATATATGTATATATTAAGAGAATATATTAATAAATGAGCAAATTATTATATGTGATGTAATAAAAATATTTTCATTTTTTAATATAAATGCAACTAAATTTATCGGTTTTATATATTTAAAGTATTATTTATATATAAATATTTTTTATTTAACAAATATTACATTTTTTTTATAAAATTATTTTTATAAAAAACATGCATTCAGAAATTTTTGCGCATAGTTCGCGATTTATTGCAAATAAAATTTCTGCATCTTCTGCTTCGGAAGGAAAAATTTAAGCAGTCGAAGAAAAACTTTTAGATATGAAAAGCAATCAAGTTTGATAGAGGCAAAATCGCCCTTTCTCAATGCATCAGAATATTGATTTAATTTTAGAAAATGTATAGAACAGTATATTTCAAAGAAAAAATCAATATTCTGAGCTTAGATTTTCTCTGAAAAATTTATTCTTCAGTTTTTTGCAAATGAAAAGACATACAATGTTTCTTCTTTTGCAAACAGATAGCAACGAGTATCAGTAAGTTTTAAGGTATAATATTATTTATTGATGACACCGAAAAAGAGATACGTGCATGAATATCGACTTATAGATTTTCTATGTATCGAAGAGGAATATTCACGTTCTCGGAATAGAAACACGTATGCTCGGGTACTGGTTACTATTTATAACATGGATTAAACACGACACACCGTGAATCCGCTACTGCGTTCAAGGGAATTCAAGTGTATTTCATTCTCGATTACGAAATATTCTTCACACGTGTAAGCGTGCTACATTTCACGTGACCTTATTTAAACGATTTTGATTTCACTAAATTATTAGCGCTTATATAATTAAAAAAATGATTTGTTTACCATTTACTATATTATTATGTACCATTTCATGTAAATTAAATTAGCACCTCGAAGTGTCACGTATCAATGTATCTAATTAATGTCAATTATAATGACGACGATTATATTTGCAAATTACATATTTAATATCTAGAATAATTGCACTCTTTCTAAAGAAAATATTAAATCATGAAGATAAAGTTATGTAAAATTAGATTAAATATCAGAAACATTGTGCGAAACACAGTCTGGTCGCAAGGTTATTCATTCGTAGGTCTCTCTCTGTATCATATATTGTAATACTCAGCTGTTTGAAACAATACGGCTTCTGGATGTTCTGGGTCTTCTTGAACTACGTCTCGTTAACGTGCGTAAGTCTTACACATCGATTCTTAATCCTTGGATATATGAGAGAGGGATTTTTTAAATTTTACAATATTCACTTTTCTCCGATATTCTCTCAGCACCTTCGATCAAAGTTTTTCCTTCTTCTAACTTTTAGAGAAACTTTAAAACTAAACTTTCGATAGTAATCAATTTAAAATGATCGAAATCGTACTTCTGTTGCTTGAATAAAATTCATTAGAAAGTCACGTATCTAAGTTTTAAAAAGGTTTCCCGAAGATGTGTAAGATCAATAATAAATTATACTTAATGTCTAAAAGAATATTAATCGCAATGTTTGATTTAAAGAAATGAAATAAAATAATAACAATTATCAATATACAAATATTTCAAAATTATTACATGTATAATATTCATAATTAGTTTTTCTTCAATGGAAAAAGAGAGCGAGCGAACGAGAGAGATAGAAAGAAAGAAAGAGAGAGAAACGTTTACGCAATTTTTTTGTCCAAAGATAACAGATACGTGTTTTTTTCGTGGCAACGATATATTACGTTTGTTCTTATAAATACGGGTTATTTACAATGCGATATTCCGCAAACGAAACCTGGTGTATTCGAACGGTTTAGCGTATTATCGGAAGGCAATACGATACGTAACGGTGGATTAAGCTAAAAAAATTTCCAACTATCAACTTCTCCGATATTCAGTATTTATGGTGCCGTATTTATCGAAGCTCAAACTTGTTACATTAGAGAGAGAGAGAGAGAGAGAGAGAAAGAGAGAGAGAGAGTGACGATGTGTCACGATGTCCGCGTTCACCTCCCATGATCATTCTCATAACCCTGAATTAAAAGAATTAGCGGCAAAAACGCAGTTAACTGAGACCTTCGTCGTGATATCGCGTTTCCCATGCATGCAACGAGCCTTCCTCGGACATTCGAGAACGACGTGTCGCGTTGAGGATCAGCGAATACTTGGACGATCACGGTGAATTCTTTTCATCGCTTCTGTCACTTCTGAATAATTGCATCTCGAAGTCTTTCGTTCGAACTCGCTCCACGTTCCGCAGGACTCGTAAAACTTGTTTTTCCGATCACGGCGCAAACACATGCCGAAACCCATATTTCGCGAACGTTTACTTCCCTCCGCTACGCTTCCGGAAATGGATCGCTACCAATTTAAGGCTACTCGACTTTTATCGATCCTGAATGATCGAGCCCTGGCCCCCTGAAATCGATTCGACCTGGACCTGGTTGGTGCATCGCACGCGCGATGCCACCGAGGTTCAGCGCTGAATTCGTTCGTCGAAAGCTCGAGTTTTCATTCACAACAAAACGGATTACATATATAAAGCCGAACAATAGTGTCTGTCTGCGCGCGTAACATTCCTTCAACGATATCACAACAGCGACAGGATGAATTATTAATTAATCTGGTATAGTAATGAACGTAATGTCCGTTCGCGCTTTATAGTTATCGCGTAAATAAAATCGTATTTTCTCTCTCTCTCTCTCTCTCTCTCTCTCTCTCTCTCTCTCTTTCTCACTCATACATGCACACCCTTGGTTGAAATTCCTCGGATAATCGCGATGCGAGACAACGACCACAACATTAGCTTTCGGCAGCGGTTTGCGTTTGGAGTTCGATGGAGCGAACAACTCCGATACAATCTTTCTCGTTGGTGAATGGTCGCAGCGCCGGAAAACGAGCAGCACTAATTCTAGTGCGAATTCTAGTTCGAGAGACCGTGATGGAGTTCGCGGGGGAGAAAGCATCCTTTCGCAACCGCTACCCTCCGCTCTCAGATTCGTTCGTTCCGGCTGAAGCAATGGAAAAAAAAAAAAAAGAAATGTGGCCGCTCTCAGGTATGTCTGATCGCATGCTGCATTATCTACTACTACTTACGCGACTCGTTGATTTGCATAAAGCGAGAGGAGAGCCGAAGCGTTTGCAAATAATGAGGCGTTATTATGCGCATGATTTAGATGCACCGAGCGCTTTAAAATCTATCAAACTTTTAAAAGCGAAATTGAATTAATCGGAGAGAACGTTTTACTCGACATTAATAACGCGATAGGCTTTGTAATATTAACGCTCATAATCGCGTAATCAACTACACCTAATTAACGAGTTAGCATCATCCAGAATGGTACAACTCCGCGGCTTTAATGCGAAGGAAAATGAAAATTTATAGCTGTTTGTGTTTAAAGTTAATTAACGCCGCGGGCCGTTTTCGGCGTCACCGACTTGCACCGACAGCTTCTGCTAAACTCTAGCGCTTAATGATCCGTTGACACTTTCTAGATTGCAGCTAACTACAAGAACCATAATTAGCTAACTGATTTCACAAACGATCTCATCGCGGAGTTATTTCAATTATTCATACAAACCTATCATTTTTACTCGTCGATTACTCAAACAATCTAAATCCCATCTAAATTCCCTTCATTAAGGGAAACCTTCAAATTAGTCAAGGATCAATAATGCAAAGGGGCGTTCGGTGATTTTCGATGACTATTCTATAAAACAAGCAGGGAGGATCTCGTGTGATTAACGCTTACGTTGCCGTATATATGTTGATTGTGCCAGACCTTTACTACTCCTCACCGCATTGTTTCGCGACTCCCCATTGCGGTAACGGCGCAATAATTTTCCCGAGCTTTCTCGGCTGGCCTTCTCTTCTTCGGGATTTAACCCCTGGGGCGAGCGCGGTCGACCAGCGTCTCCTCTCCGGCCGGCGCGATTTAATAGAATTTTATCGGGCCGGGGCCGGGTTGAAATCCGTTCGCGGATTAAACCTGCGGTGCGACTCGCAGTGTCTCACACCTGGCATCCCGCCAGCGTTACGTAACGCATTAATTCATGCACGCGAGATTTACATGCGTTAGTGTACGACCCGGAGGCGCCGTGCCGAGGAACTAAGTTTCGCGAGAGGGAAGGACGGAGGTGAGAAAGGGAGAGAAAAAGAGAGAGAGAAAGAGTGGATTTTATGGCGCCGGATCGCTGACCGGACAAATAAAGACGTTTCCGTGGGAGATATCGGAATTTATATCGAACCGGTTTAACTCTAACATGTATTACGTTCCATATAAAGTGACGAACAAGGATGTTTGCGCAATGAGAAAATTACAATGAAAGGCGATTATAGTTGCAAAGCTTCGTTTTTTTGTATTATAAATTTATACGTTAGATTTCGACTGAATAGATACGCGGATATAATAACTATTCGAGAAAACATTTACAATAATATATAACGTGCAAATAACGAAAGTAGAGTATGATCAAGAAAAATAAATAGTTTATCGATTCACCATAAGTTAAGCTTCACGAGAGATATCTTCGACAAATCGTCCCTATCGACGCGACATAAATCTGTTATGTTTCGCCGTAAAATTCTGATTAGGCTATTTTAATCGACTTGCTCGCCGAGGTATGAAAGGGGCGAGGGTGTCTACTCAAAGCAGGAGAGATCTGGAACTACGGTCATCGATCCAGCTAACGATATCATGTCATGTGAGTTAATGATACTCGATATAAAAGATGCGAAAAAGCTGTAACGATAGTTGTGCAGTCAAGCTTGAAAAATGTGTAGACGTCTCGCGCAACGTAACTGAATAAAAAAATAGTTTTACGGAAAGTTAGAATTAAAAATTAGTTAGAGTAAATTTAAATTATTTAACGAATAATATATGCGTATGACATGATATTGCTAACCAATGTTTTATTAGACATCGTGTTGTCATAAATAGTAATAATTTCGAATTTTTAAATATTAAGCAGCTTATGCACGTATTCACAGTGTGAATGTTAAAAATTAAATGCTATTAAGAGAATTACTTGATAAAATTAAATACATTTAATTTATAAAACATTACATTATAGAATGCGTATTAAGTGCGTGTAAACCGAAATGTAAAATCGACGAGCTTTAGCAAAAACATAATTACAAAACTTATTGAAATATTGAATTTGAATAAATGTTCCAAAAAGCTTTAAAAAAATGTATTCCAAAATTCGTCAAAGAATATGTCGTTAAAAGAGAATGGCGAGTCACCCCCTGTAACCCGCACAGCATTGCAACGGGGGGAGCGATTATCAAACCGCAACCGCGCGCGAAACCGTCACAAAGCTAATCGGTCAAAGTTCATCGTGGATCGCATGCGCAGCATTTATCCTTTCAAGACGAAATGACCTTTTCGATCTTCCACCGCAGTTTCCCGAATTTCCGCACCGCCTCTCGATCCGAGGTACGGTTTCCGCTGGCCGGGGCGGAAGAGCGCCGTTTTGCGACGCGCAGAAAACCGCTGCGCCCAAAGATCTACGGCCTTTCCTTCGGTAATTGGCGCAATTACCACTAAAGGCGTAGACCCACCGGGGTTAAATCAAATTGCGCGCGTCATATTTCTGACAATCATCAATTGTAATTAATACACCGATGACCTCATCGTGTGTTTCAATTTCTCGATGCGAACGACGATGTTAACGGCAGAATTAACTTCACCTCTTCGTCAAAGCGGAATTTTTATTTGTCACCAGGAAAAGATTCAAATTCTCTTTTCCAACCCCTTCTTCTACACGATTGTAACCGAGAAATTTATTTTTCACGCGAATCTGAAGCTTACCAAAATTCGTAAATTAATTTTTCCTGATACTTTTTATCTTTTCATTATTGTTATCGGAGGATTCTGATAGATTTACACGATTGCAAATATCGTAACTTTACTTGGTAAATAGATGTATCCTACTTTCCGATGTCCTTTCGCAAGTTTTCCGGTTTTCGTTTTATTTGCTTTTTCCTTACGTTACCACGTTACGCGTAACACGTTTTACTATTTTACCGATGTCGTAAAGCCAAAGAATATTGACAAAGCGAAGCAATATCTAACATTTTTAAGAGCCCTGAAATTCCGTATCAGCAAACGTATCCATACAAAAGGCTTATGAAACATCAAAATTCCGCTGGCATCGAATATTGCAACGGACATCGATAGCCTCCACGCAGAATGTCCCGTCGGATTAATTCGCAGATATTTGAAAATCCAAATAGAAAAGATGAATAAAAAATATTTTACCTCACGAATCTCGTAACAATGTTCGCGCGTTACAACGCGCTTTAAATGTCTAACGTTTAAATTTTCTATTTAAAGATAATCTATAATTATGCCAGCTTTTTCAAATTATAATTTTGCCTTAAATAGAATTGTGTATGTAATTATTAATTATTAATATGTATTAAATAGAATTATGTAAGTATTAATTATTAGATATAATTATTAATTATATGGTAAATATCTATCGTGATCGTATGTACGACGTACGTTTATGCAAATGTCATTCTTGAGGTATCCAAGTGCGATTTATAAGTGTCAATGAAAGCTCTGTGTATCTCATTCTTTTTCTCGCGTTGCAGAACTTATTTAAAGTTTAAAAGCATTCAAATGTCAGGAAGACATCGAGAGACACCCGCCGAGTCTATCGTTAAAGCAGTCGCGCTTGTAACTTTGACAACTTTGACTAACTTCTTAATTGGACATCACGCTCTCAATTCATGCATCCAAAGGATACGATATAATAAACTGTATAATCCACGACGCAATGCGACCAAATTCTCTCTCTTTCCCTATATATATATAAAAACATGCATGATGATAAAATCGCCACGTAGAATTCGTTTTTATCATTTTTGCAACACGAATAATAGGATTTGCGGAATTATAGCAACGGTTCGACTATGTATATTATATGTATGACTATGTATATGCTTACCGCTATATCGTGTGTTCGGCATATAGGCGTACACAACGTCGGTCTTGTTAAACAACGTCATGTAAAAGTGATATTTGTCTTTAGCATCCGAGTGCGGCATGGTGGTGCCTTCTATGATCCGGGAGCATTTTGTCGAATCTGTACTAGTCGCTGCTGCGAGCAGCAACATAATGCCGCACGCAATCCTGGTATTATACATCGTCTGCAAACACAGGAAAAATAACGTAACAATATTGCATTCTCGTTCGACAAATCGACAAACAACAGTTTGAACAGCTGCTCGTATGCGAGCAGCATAGATTATATAAAATCAAATAGAACGAGTGTAAAATCGATCAAATTTCGATATTAAATCGCGATCGCTCACAAACGTGATTTGCTGATATGGATATTGAAAAAAATGTCTTTAATTAACTTAACGTATTCTCTTAATTCTTTGTATTTCTAGGGTAATTGCATCTTTGATACTTCTATCAAGAATTGAAGACTTCCCTTTTATTACTACATTATGATAATGCTGGTCGTGTATTAAATATTGTACAGAGTTTACATTGCAATTTACATAAAAAATTCAGACGTCGTGGGACGACTGAAAATAGGTCAAATTAAAATGTAAATTGGTTTCGGGAGGACAATCGGCGATTCTTGAGCATTCTCACGTTTGAAGGTACGGTCGCACATCCTCACGTCCTTCGTTTATTTCTCTATTATGCGTTTTAATTAAAATTTAAATAAAAGGAAAAATATTTCAGTATCTCTATATAATATACGAATTTAGTATTTTGCAATTTAATTACGATTTCAATTTCTGTCAAATTGATTGAGGTTGATATATACGACAAGTGATCTTTTTCAGAAACTATTAGGAACACGTGTTAAAAAATAATGGAGTGTAAATGATGCAGTTAAAGATAATTGCTAATTGAAGTAAAATATTAATGAACAGAAATAAATAAATAAATTAAAATAAATTAAATAAATTTGACATTTTATTCACAATAAAAATAATTCTTTTAAATATTACATATCTCAGAAAAGAATCATATATCCGAAAAGTTAATTTTGGAAACCTTTCGAAATCTATCGCATGAAGAATTCTAAAATTAATCGACCGATCGTCCCAATCCTTGATTTGATTTCGCGAATTATTATCCCTTCTTCACTTAATGTAATCTTTAATTTAATAGTTTAAATGTCATTTTTTTATTTTTTACACAATAAAAACTAATTTCTTTAATTCTTTATATATAAAAAATTTTCCAGAAAACATTAATCAAGAAACTAAAAATTCAGATGTAGAAATTTGTGTAAATTGCGAAATTTAAAAAATTCAGAAGATGTAGAAATTGATCAATCTAATTCTGAGTGAACTAATTCGTTTCGGTTTTATGTGCAACGGCAAAGGATCGCGATTGCAAGGATTTGCAAACGTGAGAGCACGTGAGTATCGTTAGGCATCGTAGGTTAGAGCAATGCCAACACGTGAGACAATCACCCTCACAATGACCATGTCTTCGATATAACAAAGCGTTGCTGAAAATGCATCAACTGAGTCACTTGGCAATCTTGGCAGAATCTTGGCGCCGAAACGAGTACGTAGAGTCATCTGCGCTTTTCCCGGTTCATTGAACGAGCACACGTTCGAAACATATGACACACTGTAATTGCAAAGGTAAAACAAAAGGTATGAAACAAACGAACCCTTTAAGGGGTCTTTTCTAAGTAGCTTTATGACTTTTTTATTTCTAATTCAGAATAAAATATTTATATCACACCTACATTAATACTCATATTTAAATAAAAATGATATTAAATCAAGATATTAGAAATAAAAAGTATATTAATTTTACAAAAATGTTAACAAATTAATAATTATGTCTAAGTAACATAAAAGCATAATATACAAAGTAAATATTTTATCTTCTTTTTTAATATTATAAAATAATTATAGTGAAGTAAAAGCAAAATTAGAAAGAGATGCTGGTATCATTTAAATTATTAATTATAAATAAATTTAAATTATTATTGAACGCGCGTGTACAAGGAATATTAATTCGAACATTTTTCCATGAAAATAAAAGCTATGGATAGTTAATTATTCATTACATCACAGCCTGGAATGATTAAAGCAAATAATGGCTTGAATTTCACAAAGTTTCGCAGCTATTGCGATTTAATGGACACTCTCCCCATTACAATTTAAAGTTGATGTACTCTGTTTTTACACTTTATATCTCATCTGCAGTAACGTGGCTCATGACAAGCTGAGGTATATAAGATCGCATCGATATGCGAGACGTGAAACACCGTGCGACACGTTGATCCACGAAACATCACTGGGCCTCTAATAAGCTGGTTAACCATAAATCCCAAGCGCCTAAATATATTGCGCCAAACCGATGTATATAGGGCATGGCATTTCACTCTGCCTGGCATTCTGCCATGTTCGTTCGCTCGGCCACGGAACACCAACAGGAACTCAAACAATATCTATCAAGAGACCCGATCGCGGGCTACGGGTTTTCCTGCATTTGGCGTTTACATTACCGAAATTATATTGTTGCATGTACCCGATTTGTTTGCAAGAGAGTCGACCGCGTTGAGAATACAAAACCGAATTACTCTGAAAATATATAACGATATCAAGTGACTGTATCTTATTATTATACTACGTATATAAAGGGCAGAGATAAAATAATACAGAACTCTGAAAGTATAAATTTATAATTAGATTTATAAATTTGTTTCAGATAACAATGGAAATTCGTATGAATGGAAATTCAGATAAATAAAATTATTCGTATAAATAATAACAGTCATGGTATACTTTAAGTATTCTAATAATATTATTTTTATTCTATTCTATTATTCTAATAATAAAAATATTATTCTAATAATATTAAATCTACCAGTAAATTTTTATTATATAAGATTTATTAATACAATAAACCTTGCTTTTCATTTATGTATGTATGAAATGAATTGAGAGAATTATATTATTGATGGATTGGAAAAGTAATTAAATATTATTCTAATAATATTAAATCTACCAGTAAATTTTTATTATATAAGATTTATTAATACAGCAAACCTCACTTTTCATTTATGTATATATGAAATGTATTGAGAGAATTATATTATTGATGGATTGGAAAAGTAATTAAATGAAATAATAATTCTATTTAATAAAAGTTGCATTTATTCGCAAAATTGACGTATGTACTTGATTATCAGTTAATTCTATAATTCTATAAGCCTATTAAGCCCTTTATCTAAATAGTGTACAATATTTCACGCGCGCCATTAAAGCAAGTAAATAATAATTCAAGTAAATTTCAAGTAAATAATAAATTAATACCTCTCGTTATTAATTTATAATAACCTCTTCATTGATATTTCGATCATATCAATCAATATGCAAACAATTCGGCAACAATACCATGATCATGATATACTTCTAACTTATTTGTCGATGAAAAACATTTCTAGATGCTCTAATTATGCAACCAATATACAATGAAAGTTGTATACAAATCCACGATTCTATAGAAAATATATACAGATCTTATTTGCTCTATTTCTAACACATATGCTTAATATGTATACAAAATGGGGAATAAATGCCGAGATTTTATGTATATGATATTAATATTCGATCTTCTATCGGGATCAAAAGCTCGATCGTTATTGAACTAAATCAGTTTGCTAGATGAATAAATGGCGAAGCTATAAGAGGGATGACGAGGATGGCGGGACTTAGAGGGACTCACATCAAGGAAAGTGTAACTCTGAACGACGGATTTGCCAGCCAGCGACGTCAATATGTCGGGTTGGGACTTTGGAAGAAAAAGGGGAACGGGGAGGAACCTCATCGGCGATATTACGACGATCAAAGCTGCGGAATGGAGCGCTTAGGAAAGAGTAGAAAGGCGTATTCATATCTTCGTCAAATAGACGACTTGATATTTAACGGTGTAGATAGATATCCGTAATTTTCGCCAAAATAACCGTCGCGATATACGTTATATCCCGCGACATCGTCAGCGGATATTTCTTGCCTTTTCTCTAGCCCCATCTCCGTCCTTTCCTTTATTTACCTAAATGTAACTTTCACGAAAAATCGCGATTCAGAGATTTTATATCGTTGTAGAGCACGTTCTACCGAAGGGAATTGCGTTCCGATGACATTACTGCTTGATAGGATATTCTTTCTTGCAATATGTGACATCGCGTTTCACGAAATCATATAAATTAACACTTTGGATTCTTTTTTGTACAGATTTTTTTTTTTAATGTAAATTCCCCATTTTTTTAATGTAAAGAATTAATAAGTATTTGCACAAAACAAAATTTTTTAAAAACAATATGGAAATAATAGCCTTCATTTTTTTTATTTTATTTTAAAATAAAATAATATTTCAAATAATATTTTATGTAAACTCATATTTTTTATTTTATAATTTATTTTTGTGGAATTGGTATTGAATAGATAAAATTTTATCAAAATTTCAATAAATTTTTAAACGAGTTTCACCAAATTTTTAATAAATTTTTTGTACAATTACACTTCAGAGAGACAATATAAATGTACATTAATAAAATACTTTTATTAACGCCCGTCTCACTTGACTGTTATTCGTTTTTCACGCGGAAGAGTGTAAAAAACTGCTCTCTCAACGAACGATGATAAAAGCTCATGGTTTTTTATCAATCTGCGTCATCGGCATTTAGCGTGTAAAGGTCCATAAAAAATTTAGGATATCCAGCTGTTCGGCAACGTTTCCGGACGAAGCATTGATTTTCCACTTGAAATAGTCACGACCGATAAATGCCGTCATCGGCGCTATTTCGGCTCATTAAAACGTTCGCTGTGTGTCGATGAACGACCGAATCGACATATACTTTCGATATTAACTAAATAAACGTAATAATTTTGAAGTACAGAGAAAGAGAGAGAGAGAAAGAGGAAGGGAGAGAGAGAGAGAGAGAGAGAGAGAGAGAGAGAGAGAGAGAGAGAGAGGAGAGAGGGTAGGAGGGAGAGAAAGAGATAAAGCGTGTATACTACTGTCCATTGAACAATTCATTTCATTAGTGGCTGCCAGAATTAAATAGTTGAACAGTTGAATACTAAATTACGGTGATATCGATTCGAATTGTTGCTCCGTTAACGCCCGTCAAATCATACTTTAACGAATCGTCAAATCGTACTTTAACGAATCATCATTATTTAACATTTTTATATCGATGCCCTTATATTAAAATTTTTTAACGTTCAATGCGCCGGTATCTGTCATTAATTTGAGAAGAAAGTAATTTACGAGAAAGTATTTCGACTTATTCGATTAAATTTCTCGATTTCTTCGCAGCTTGGAATTCGGGGGCTTTCTTTCGATCAACATTCTATCCCGAACCTATTTTCTTTTTATTTGCGGTTTTGGAGGCGCCGTTTAAAGGCTATCGTCGCGAAGCCAAAATGAGTGTTAATCGAAGCGCGATTCGCCAGAATTGCAAATTTTCAGCTTGCAAGGTAGATCCGGCGCGACACGTATTCCCGGCGGCGCTCGTGTAAGAAGCGAAAATGCACTTGTGCAGCCGTCGCTGGCAGAGAAATCATCGCGATTCGATCGCTTTTTTTATCCGATTTATCCGTGTTGCATCCGCGGCCGCAATCCCTGCGCGTCTCTCCTGCGACCTTTTCCGCTTCCCGCTGTCCTTATCTATTTTCACGAGCAGCCTGACAATACGTTCGTATAACGTGCCTAGTCATGCATAAGGGAAGCATTTTGCACGCTCGACTAGTCGACGAGCCGATCGAGTAGAAGTACCAACGGACATTTCAATCAGGATGCACAATTACACTTTACCATTAAACGTCCATCACGAAATGTAACGTCGAGCAACAGTTTTAATCTAAACAATACATTTACGCACGATTTCTGTACGTCAACTTGGCTTATTATTTTATTTATTTATTATTTTCCTCCGATTTTATCCGCGTTTTGTGTATGTGTCATTTAGACTTTTTTTTGTATATCTCAATCTTTCGCCGCACATTACAAACCATTGTACGACCTTTATTCGGCTAAACCTACAAGCAACCGAAATAAAGTTTATTTCGCCAAAGGACAAAAGCGGTTTTTTTCCGCGAGGAAACACACGTAACATGCAATTACACGAGAATACACAAAGGATGAAATATGTATATCCAGTAGTGTGATCTATTAATCATTAAAAAAGAACACGATTACGCCTCGTGTCAAGTATATGCATCTCTTCTTCCCTTTTTCCCCGCCTTTTCCTTTCCCTCGCTTTCTTTTTCCTTTCTTACATGACATCTTCAAAAAAAAAAAAATGTCTCGAACTTTAGACTAACAGTGACACTTACAATATCATAAATTCCCACTTAACAATACAACTGTAATTTAATACGTTATATGTTATTAATAACGTAATAATTACATTGTTCGGCACGAGCATCACTAATATAACGAATATTAATATAACGCTATTGTTAACTCGAGTATGATATTTCTAGATGTGGATCGCATCACTGGAATAAAAATTTCCTCGCTGTGGATATAATCGAAAGTACATATATATATATTCGAATAAGCGGATACTCACCGCTGACGCCGCTCGCGAAACACGACGTACGTCGAAACGAAAGCTCTCCTCCTGCGTTCCTCGCGAGTCACGTGCGTTCTCCAACGCGACAGGGAAACACACCCGCAACTCGTCCGCCGCTGCCGCGAACCTTCGGCTGACTGACACTGACAGCTGTCTGACTACCGGGCTGTTACTACTTCAGGCGGCCGGGCGTGCGCGGCGCGCGACACGCTCTGTATGGGCTTCCTCTCCTCGCGACGACCACGGGATGTTATCAAGTTTTGAATTATTTTGATTGTCGAAGCAGTCGCGCCTTAACGGTAAGGCCAGGGGAGCATACACTTCCGCATAACAGCATAAGAAAATGAAGCAATCATAGTTCTCCATTTTTACACCTATAATGAAAATAAAAGACTTTGATTGATTGATTTCTCTTATGCATTATGCGTTGTGCCTTATGCAAAAGTGTGGGTCTCGGCCCTAAAAGACTCTCGGTACTCACAGTCGATTCTTATTTTGTGACTGTCTTAAGTATATTTTAAGATGCTAATACGGCTCTGTGGCTGATAATCTCTTAAGACAATACTTAAGACAGTCTTAAATATGAGATTGCGAGTATCGGCTTGTGACTCCTTTTCCAAAACTTGAACTACGTAACAATTCAGAATCACAAAGCTAAAATGATTGCTTGCTGAAGCTGAGTTTATAGCATTATCTTTTTCTGTGACTAAAATTTCCAAATTTAATGTGTAACATCTTTAATAGATAAAAATGTTACGATATAAAAGTGTTTTTTAACAAAAGATTAAAAATTATCTAATTATATTTTTTAATTAATTATTGATTGATGTATCAAAACGTTTTGAAGTTTGATTAATATATATAATTTATGGTGATTTGCGAAAAATTTGTCAATAATTTCAAGTAATTACTTAAAAATGTTTTACCTCAACAATGTAGTAATTATATGTTTCTGATGATAAACAAGCCATGTGGATTTGCTGTATAAATTTACAGGTAAAAGTGAAATATAAATAAAGTATGTAATGGAAAAAGGAAAGAAGAGAGAGTTACGTTTATTTTCCTGTAATATAACATATATATATATATATATATATATATATATATATATTTAAGATAACATTGCTATGGCCGTGCGGCTATCGTAATTGTAATTTTAGAGTTCTCAATTTCAAACATTCTTGTAAGTTTCCGTCTTGCGAGTGAAAGAAAACAGAGTTTGTTTGTAGAAATGAAGTTTCGCAATAGTATTAGTGAATAAAATATCGCAGTATGGATTTGTTTGCAATTTCTGTTCTGTTCTGGTTCTGTTGTATCTGTTGGTTGTTCGCAATCATTTCTTGTTTGATCAAAAGCCATACTTTATTTTTAAATGCAATAGCTTACACTTTTCTTAGTTTTCATTTCTCGAAGTTCTCAGTCTCTTTCTTTCAATAAACTTCCCAACATGCGACGACTGCTAGTAAAGATATCAATTACATCATATTATGAAACGAATCACAATTTAGTGACGTTCTTAAAGAGTATACCAACAATTAATCCATCGCGAATCCACACATAAAAAAGTCAACCAAATTAAGCCGAATAATTAACTTGACCTTGTTATCACTGAATTGCTTTATTTGTTCGAGTATGACGAAACTCTTAAAATGTCTCAGTTTTTGGTAATTAGAATGGCGCCGCTTGTCTGTCATAATTCAGCCGGCTTTACGAATGTACGGTTTCCAGGAAGCTGCGATAAATACTTAATGAAAACATGCATATATCGCATCCATTCATCGTTGATAATTTACTTTTTAACAAATATTTACAATTATTTATATATAATATTTATAATATTTATGCTAATAAATTAAAAAAAATTACTTCCTTTTTTCGTTTACATTAATTTTTAAATTACCACTTAAAAAAATTAAATTATTTTATTTTTTGTTACTATTTTAAAACTAATTTTTAAATCAATTTTAAACTAGACTATTTTTTATTTAACCAGATTTTTTTAATATATGAAATTATCCGTCATTTCAAATGTTTTGTAAAATACCTTTAGTTTAAAAATTTATTATAGAAAATCTTATAAATTTAATTATTAAAATAAATAACATGTAATTTTTAAAGGAGTTTTTGATCAATTTTATCATAGTTATAGACGAGTCTTTTAATTCATCGATTGATTAATCGCATAGTGCGCAAAAGCTGTTTTTAGAACAAAGTTACATTTGCGCATTATACGATTTATTAATCGATGAATTAAAAAATTCGCCTTACATGTTTTATTATCGAAATGTATTATCATCGCACATAAAATTAATCGCGATTTCGAAACAGTACAAAGTCGTCGACTGTCTCGCGCGAATCAATGTTAATGCACGGTCGTTTTGCTATCCAACCAACAAGATTACGAAATTAAAACTATTCTCATCTCCCTCGAAATCTCCCTCAGATTCATTCGCAAATCCAACTGTCACCGATCGAGCTACATTACCGTGAAAAGAAGTCGGAATAATGCTGAGCGAAGCGGTCGAGATAAATCCTCCAGGTTGTTTTACATCAAAACTCGTGATATAAAAACATGAAACTGCAGTCTTTGCATTTTTGTCATTTCATATTCGCAAACTGTGACGTAAAATAGAAAAATTGTAGTATTTAACCCTATAACGCCGGTAGAAATACTGTTCTGCAAATTCAAAAGCTGCTTTTTCATTCTTGCGTTTACTTTCTGTGATTATTACGACAAGAAGTTTTAAAAAAAATCTTTAATAATCAATGATCTTTTTATTTTTATTATTTTTTGGAATGATATATTATAATGATATATTATAAAATAATTACGATTGAGCAATCTATTTTGAAAAATCTATTGTGTTAATAAATATCAATTTCAATGAAAAATAATTTCATTTTAAAATACTTTAATATAAAAAATAATTATATTATATAGAGGTTATATTAAAGTGATACTAATTGTCAAAGTATAATATATTATCTTTCACATTGTATTTATGAATACATTCCTTTTATATGCATTTTCTTACGCTTCAAAGGAAAGATAAATATATATAAAAGAAAATAAAAAATTAAAGGTATTTAAAATACACTTAAAAGAACAAATCGCACACATATTTATTGTATTATTATTTGTAATTGCTTTAATGAAGAAAGATGGATATTTGCTTATATTTTCATTCTTATAGCAAAAACGGAAGATCGTCCGTCATCAAATAGCTCGAAGAAATCTGTGACAAGTACTGGAAATAAAATCAAGAGTAAAATTCCAACAACTCATTTTGGACGGAATGCCATGCAAGTACGTTAATTATTTGGCATAATATGTTGCCAAATAGTTTTGGTTATAATACAAACAGATTACATGTCCAGCGATTTTTCTTCCATCTTCTATCATCCATCTTCCATCTTCTATCATTATATCAATATTCGCAATAATTAAGCTTGATTTAAAGCAATTATTTATAATAATTTACAAAATATATTTGATATTTGTTCATCGCTCATCAAAAGTGACTCATAATCTCTTTATAGGGCGATTCAGTGAGTCATCCTATGTACGAAGAGATTTCCAGCGGGATTAACTCTAATAACAACTCCGCTCGTCGACCGAGTATGAAGACTTTGAACATGTCTAATAGAAAGCCGACAAATATAATCCCCGCGGAGAGGCGTCAGCTCGAGATACAATATAGCTCGAAAAGGATACGATATACGAATCTGAAAAAGACGCTCTTCGATAAACAAGTAATTGTCGAGCGACATGAACTTTTCCTAAAGACGAGTTCTCATACACAATTACGCGATTGTAGATAGTTTAGGAATTTTTGAAGATCCTCTTCGAAATCAGGTCAGAGATCTAAATGATAGTCGAGATGAAATATAAAAAAGAATAGATGAAATAATAATAATATACAAAGACTGTCAAATGAAGAGCCAAAGAGAATATAAAAAAGGGTGCGATAATTAATGTTACTTTCCTCTAATTTATAAATTTTATAAATTTATAAATGCATGTATATATATATATATATATATTTTTTTTTTTAAACAATCTTGTATGCGCATAAATTATCGCGCTGTCTTTTTGTAGCTCTCATTTAAACTTTGAGATATTAAACGACGTTCTTCTCTGTTGCGCGTCTCCAGAAAATTGCACGAGATCTGTACGACGAGATGTCGAGTCTGCGAGAGAAGATAATCGCGGTCGGCGGCAAGGACCCGGGCAAGATCGAGGAGTTGAGATCGCCTCAAGTGGAGTGTCCTAAACAAAGCCCGCCGACGCCGATCGAGACGGGCTCGCGGCACGACTGCGCCGAGCGGCCGATCTGCATGGACGAGTCGGCGGTAATCGGTGTGTTGCTGTTGCAAAATCAGCTGCAGGATCTCTGCGACCGTTCTCAAGAGATCTGTCAGCGCGCCCTGGACAGGAGTTCGTCGTTCGCGTCCCTCATCAAGTCCTGGCTGACAGAATCGAGCCGGCAGGACGAGACGGACAACATGTTGATCCTGGTGGATTATTCGGAGATGGAGGCGCAGCAGGCGAATTTCACGCGAGACAATGAGGAGATGAAAGCGCAACTGGAAGAACTGAGGACGGCCCAGAAGGACTTCGTCGCCGAGTTCGCGAAGAGATCCTCGAGCCTGCGTAGCGAATACGACGATTATTGCGGGCGCGTGAAGGAGGAGCGGCCGAATGCCGATCGCGGGGACCTGTTGCAGGAACAGCTGAGTGTCGCTCGGGAGGAACTCAAAGCGGAGCGTGACAAGGCGAATCAAGGGAAGGAGAGGACGAGAATGATGGAGCTGCAGATGCAAAAAGCGCGGGCGAAGATTCACGAGCTGGAGGGGCACGTGGCTAACGAGGAGGAGAAGTCGCAACAGCTGCAGAACAGCGTCAAGTCGTTGGAGGCCCAATTGAAGCAGAAGGATCAGACGATGGAGCTGAGAATGAAAGATATGCACAAGGCGATGAAGAGCAGCGAGAGCCTCATGGCGAAAATGGAGAAGCAACGTGACAGCTTCGAATCACGGTTGTCCTTTTAATCCCGCCGAATTCTCGGCCCCCCCCCCTTTTACTCTCGATCTTTAAGAAATATAAAAGTTTAATTCTAAGTCATGAATAAATGAGGCTATAAGGATGTTTTGTTTTTAATAAAATCAGATTTTTATTTAAAAAATTAAAAAGAAATACCTTTAGTTTTATAAGTAAAGTTGTTTGAATAAGGGCAAGATCGATCTCTTCTGTTCTATATTTTCTTAAAGTTGCCTGTTTTAGGATGCTGGAGCTCAAAGAAAAGATGGCTCGCAAAGAAGCCGAAGCGAGTGAAACTATTAAGGAGTTATCGGCAAAATTTGAAACGATTGACGTACAGATTATTAAAGAGAGAGAAAAGAGGTAATATTTTATTTTAATTGTAGTTCCATTTTTAACAACCGCATATCATTAATTTTTAATGCTAGCTTTGAAGAAAAATAATTGCATAATTATCATAATTTTCATAATTATCATAATTATCATATCATTATGTTATTATTATATATTTTCTCCAAATATAGATAATAACGTATAAATAATGAAAAAGATATATTCTTCACATTATTTTCTTTCTGAATTAAAATTTGCATACATTTTTTTTTTTAAGAAATTTTATTATATTCATATAATTCTATTGAGTTCTATTAAATTCATTATAGAGAACAAGCTGAAAGTGCCTTATCTGAGATGGAGGAACGTTGCAAACATCTCGAGGAGAAAAGCCAGCTGCTCTGCGACCTCGCGAGTGAGAAAAGCAATAATATAGCTGTGACAGGTAGGTAAGCTCAATAATTTCAAAGTATCGAGAAAACTTCTCATTTACAATTCCTGAATGAAACGTCGACACAAAAGTGTCGTATATTTGTTCGTTGAAAGCTTCCATTCCGATTATCGGCCTTTAGATAACGCTCACACGGAAAATGAAATCTGCTTGTATAACGACTTGATGGCAGTCCGAGCCGAGCTAGAGAAACAGAAGGAGAAGGCCGAGCAACTCGAGAGGGAAAAGCAAGAGATTGTCGCCGTGATGCACCAGGCAGCCGTTAGTTTGCACTACTTTCGGAACCTCTGCTCGTATAAGAACTAAGAATCATTCACTTCCTCTCGCTTGTTAGACCGTGATTTTCGTCTCCGATAAATCGTCCTCAAAATTAGTTTCAATTATTCATCTTTTTCATTCACCCGCAGAGCCGTGACAATGAAGATGAGACGAAGGATAGGCTCGCCGCCGAACTCGTAGCCAAGACTAATGACCTCCAGAATCTGATGCTAGAGAACGCTCGACTCCAAAAGATTACGAGATTTACGTAAGCTTTTAGTGTCAAGTTAGAATATTATCCCGCCAATATTCGCTTGAATTGATATTTGTGTAATCAAATGCTTGAACATCTTCAAAATTGTCGCTAAAAACGCGACAAAAAATTGTTTCCACCTTAAAAGATTTTGCAGCAAATTTATATACACTCTATTAATAATTTAAATAATTCTTTTTGTTTTAAATAATATAGATCTATATAATATAAAATCTATTTATATTATATATCTATATTATGTATATATTATATAGATTTATATTTATATATGTGTGTGTGTGTGTGTGTGTGTGTGTGTGTGTGTGTATCTATATATAATAATATTGTCTTTACATTATAAGAATTCTACAATTCTACAATTCTAACGATTTTTGGATCAAAGATACATTTAAAATTTAAATTTTTGCCAATTAGTTTTGAGTCCAAACTCTTAATTTTTATTCTGCAGACAAGAGAGGAATGAAGTGCTAGAGAATCAGTTATCGAAGATCCAGCATCGTCTTCAAGCGAGAGCGAAAGAGACCGGCAAGACTCAAGGACTCGATACAATAGAGCTTCAGCAACAGATCAGTGATTTGCGGAACAGTTTGGTCGAAGCTGTACAGCAAAACCAAGAATTGGAGACTACCCTGACGCAAAAGCAGCTGGAATTAGAACAGCGCGATCGGGTGATGCGCGAGCAGAGCAAATTCCTTAAAGTTCGAGACGAGTTACTGAGCCTCCTCAAAGGGAAGCAGACAAACGCGACGAATCCCACTAATGATAATTACGAAGATATCGATGAAGTAATACAAGATACTATCATATTCAGCATTTTCTATCTTCTTTCTGATCCTTTTAATCTTTTTCATTCTTCATTCAGAAGCTGAATGAAGAATGTATAGATGTATAGATGTATAGAAGAAAGTAATAATATATCCAATGTGTCTTCTGATTTATGTCGATTTCGTCATATAGATTATGTTACTTAAGATTTTATTCTCTAATAATGATTGTATGTCTAGATCAACAAACAAATCGTGGCGAAGACAGAGGCGATTCAGGAATTGTATGCCACGCTTGAGGGCAAGCAGATGCAGGTGATGCGATTAGAGAAGCTGGTGAAGCTATTGGAAGATCAGCAGGATCGCGCACAGGCGCAACGCACGCGGCTCGAGCATCGTATCGCGCAATTGGAAGTGAGCTTGCGAGAAAAGAACAAAAACGATAACACCCGGTACGTTGCCAGGAAGTACTTGCGTAAGCCTCGATCGAGCGATGGATTATCACGCGTTTATTCTTGCGAATCGAGACAAGTGTTATTGGAAACATCCGCGCCAAGATTCCATCTTGATTATCCGCATTCGTGCAAAAGATCAAGATCCCCGCGGTATCGATACTTTTCTCATCACGTTCCACCCACGAAGAATTCGAATTTTCCGCCGAGAGAATTTCATCTTAACGATTGGTATCGCGTTTCTTCCAATAAAGAAGAGACATTTATTTGCGAGCAATGTCAACGGGAAGTTAATGAAAAATACAGGGGTGACGTAATTCATCACGTTGGAGACCATCACGCACCCATTCGAAGATCTCTTTACGGTTGGCTGATGGATCCTTCGGTTCTGGAAGCCTTTGGCGAACCAACGAATTATTTAAATAAATTTCATTCCAACGAGTCCATCTCGTCCGAAGAAAATGCAAATTGCTTTTTTGACATTGTTAATCCTATTATAATTCAGGGTAATGCAAAGAAATGTGTCAGAGAATCATGTCGTCGACGTGACCAATATTATTATCGATACCGCGGTCGTTTGCCAAGACGATCTCTTCATCATGCCTCTCTTCGATGCAATCCGATTAATCGCACTATATAATATCAATATTTCTTATCTACATCTATATTATATATTACAGATAAACCTTATTATATTTATATTGTAAATTGATCACTTCATCTTGAGTAACAATTTTATATTGAAGTATCTTTGAAAGATTATGTGATAATATGATTTCGAAATATGAAACATGTTTCGTGAAATACTATATTCTTCAGAATTATAAAATCAACTTTAATAATTTTTTATTAATTCACATCATAATTTACATCAGTATTTACCCATTATTCTTAATAAATTAATCGTTGTCAGATATAAATAGACATTATTAATATATTTGAGACAACCATTTTTATACTTTTTTATGATAAAATTTTTTAAATTCTTAGGATTTGTATTCTCGTCTCAAGTATATTAATTACAGTCATGCTTTGATAGGCTAGGTACTTCCTGCTACATATATTGATATCGGTATAACTCGATGACAGAGTTTTTTACAGTGCCTAGCCTTGCAAACAAATCGATTTTTAATCTTTTATATTTTTGATAACTTATATCCTTTTATGTTTTAGGAGTAGAACTTTCGGCATCCTGTAAGAAATTCTGTAATCGTCAGCACAACTTATAAATATCAACCGGCGATTCATATATTGGATACCAAGAAATTACACGTGTATGTCTAATGTCTAATTCGTGTGTATAAATATCTAAAATATGTAAAATTAAAAATTTCATGTGATACATCACATATATTTTGAGACAAATAACATATTTATACAAACGCACTTTGTAGCTCCGTTTATTTTATATAACAATATTTATTCTATTGTGAATAAAAATATATACATGAAAAATATATTAATATATATATTAATATATAAATATATTAATTTATTTCTTGCTTTAATCATTGTCATTATCGCTGCTATCCGAATAGGCACCTAATAATGAGAGACCGTTTCCTACATAATCCATCTTAGTGTTGGTATTTGTTGCATTCGATGTACTTGATGAAATATTAGGTATTTCTTCCAACTGTGAAACTGTTTCCTTATCTGAAGAAACATTTTCGATCGATGTTTTATTCTGTGACGATCTTGCATTTATCTTTATACCAATATTACTTTTCTTGATTAAAGTAGATGAATTCTTTTTATTAGATAATCCTGTATTTTCTGACCACAATGATGCTTTAATAGATTTTGAGGACTGTATGAAATTTTCCTGCAAATAACCAGTTATAATTAGTTTTCTAATCTAATTTTCTTGTATTAAAAAATAAATAAATCACATTAAATATAAAATTAAAATCTTACTGTTTCTTTGCCATTTGCTTCGTCTGTTTTAAATATTTTTGTAGGAGGTTGAATGCTTTCTTCTTCCTCATTTTCCAACTCTTCAATTTCTTCTTCCACAACAGTCCCAACTAATTGTCTTTTGCCAAATACAGATTTAATATATTGTTCATCTAATTCTTCTTGTTCCTTTTCTGTCCTCTGCCTAGCAGCTTCAGTATCATATTGTTCTAACATTTGATCATAATCTATAGTCTGCTGTCTTCGGTTTAAATCCTTTAACTCTTCTAAAGACTCTAACAATTCCAGTTCTTGCTTTGATTGAAGTGTTCTCTTTTCCAAGAGCTTCATCGGATTGGTGGCCTCTTCTTCTTTCTCCTCGTCCTCTTCCCTTTGCGCCTGTTCCTCGGCAAGTTTCAACGCCATAAAATTTCTCGTGGCACCTGCCTCTATCTCATAATCCGTGTTCTTTGGATCAGTCTTAAAGGATATCTCTTGCAGGCAACGGGTACACTTAATGTAGAACCTGTAAATGCGTATGCCCAGGTAATCGTCGCCTTCGACGTCCTCCTTACGCGCATTAAATTTCTTGCCCTTGTAGATATATTCACCGCATGTCTTGCATCGCATGTTGAACGGTGCCATCAACCGCACAGTATACTGACGATTTCTCGCCAATTTCATACGCGGGATTTTCGAAGGATCGAAATCCGGCGGATAGTATTTCTAGTATATATAAAAAGATAAAGGACAGTTATCAAGACACGTGAAAATGTCGACGATGTGGACTCATCGCAAAAAGTAATATTTTTTATACTTACGTTTAAAACTTTTCGTTCCGACATCTTGCTACTTTAACTCTCTCTCTCTCTCTCTCTCTCTCTCTGTCCGCGATTAGGCTTTAAAATTCTATATGAATAGAGAATTTTATGTAAAATTCGAAGATTACAAACAATTTAGGTTAAGTTTTAAGATATACACTGAATGAAGTTGAATCGTCGTTGTCGGCTGCATTCAGTATTGCCAACCGTACAACAGTCATGATTGGGTGTTCCTGATCATGAGGTCTGTTCCTTGTACCTGAATTAAGGTGTTTTCCATTCAATAATCACACAAATCGATACAAGTATCATTTCTTTCTTATTATTCATTGAAAGGCAAGAAAGATAGAACGATTGTGTCAATTTTGCTTCATTAAATGGAAAGCACTTTTAGTGTACACGATATATGTACATTGCTACACTCGATATTCACTATCAGCACTGAAAATATATAGTTCATGTCACATATATTATAGATTTTCAATATTGACAATGAATATCGGAACTCAGTCGTTGTTGCGCTTTCAAGATTAAGGTTGGTACTTATAATAAATTCTTATATTTCAGACTATAGACGAGTTTTTTAATTCATCAATTAATTAATTGCATAATGCACAAATACTGCATTTACTGTTTTATAGAGCAAAGTTACATTTGCGCATAATGCGATTTATTAATCGATGAATTAAAAAACTCACCTTATTTTATCCTGAAAGAAAGAATATTTTCTTTTCAAAATACATAAATTATCCGGTAAGAAATCATCTGCAATACATCAACAGGTTAATAATAAATTTCTGAATTATATGAATAATTATACAGTATTCTAGATCTATCACCTGCTAATCTGCTAGTATTATTTTTTGAAATTATTTTGAAACGAAAATTCTAATATCAAAATGTTAAGGATATAGTAGTTTTTAAATGGGAAGCATTTAAAATTGTCCAATATTCGTGCATTCAAGTTGCATGAAGATAATTCTAGATATTAATATTTAAAACATTAACTTAATTTTACATATACTTTTGAATTATTTTCTCCGAAAGTTTTTTTTATTTATTTAACTCATTTGTTGCATATGCTGATAATATCAATAATAGTATAGAAATTATTTACCATATCATTTGTTGTTTATATTGTTAAATTATTAAACCTATTATATTATTAAAAAATTTATTGATTAATATTAATGTTGAAAATTTTCGAAAATGTAAACCATTACATCTAGTAAACTGCAGTGAGAATTTAAGATAGAGGAGCATATATGCAAAAGAATAAAAGTAGAACAAAGAAAAACAAGATTTTTTGTAATAAATAAATATGAACATAGTTTCATTTTATAAATTTATTTATAATTGCAACAAACATTTTTAAATTATTTTTATTAATACAAATTACTGACATTAATTGAATTAATATACTAAATATATTAAATACGTTAATTTAACAGAATATTAGAATATTTAACATAAAACATAAAATTATATTAATATATATTCAACATTAAAAACTAACATAAAGGAAATACCTTTTTTATCATTAATTATAAAATAAAGTAAAATAGGTTATACATTATTGCACTTAACAGCAAGTCATGGACATACATAAAGAAATTGTTAAAATGATGTTGGTGCATCATTGAAGATTATTAACAATATAAAAATGTATTTTCATAATGGTGAATGCAAAGACAAAATTATGCATGGATTTGCGATATAATTTTTAATGTGTTTAACTTATGTGTTTAACTTTTTTGTTGCAGCAGGATTGGTCATGGAAGTGTTCCTGCTGTATATAAGAGAATACGTTGTGCGAACAGAAATAAAATTTGTGAGTTAATAAAAAAATTTAAATAAACTTTTTTAATAAATATATTTTTATAAATATATGTTTCATTAAAAACTAATTGGAAATGCTCATAAGATTTTGGAACAATCATTGAGTAAAATTTTCTTTAAAATCAACATTTTGGAGAATATAGCCTAAATATAAAAAAATTAATATTATATTAAAATACTAATGAACGCATACTTTGCGCGCACGTGACATATTCTCTAAATCCTTTTTTTTATTTTTTATTTGATTTTCTTTATTGTGTGATTCATAGATTTATCAATATTATATAAATATTATTTAAATATTTTTATTATCTTTGTCAATAACTTTATTAATAAATATTATAAAAATGTTTTGTAAAATGTATTTGAAACAATTTTAATACATCTAGAAGGAAAGAAGAAGAGTTAAATAAAGTACTTTTTTCTTTACAATATAGGAGTAAAAAGAAACATAATTAATATTGTATGTCTTAGAAAATTAAATTAAAATATATTCTAATTATATATAAATATATTCTAATAAATATATTCTAATTATAAATATTAATCTATTCTACAATATTTTTATATAATCAATTGCTTACATTAACATTATAGAAACTTATAGAATTAACAATTATTCATTGGGAATAATTATTCTCTCAAATTTTCTAGGATAACACATTGTGTAAAATTCATATCTTGCTCCCTTGGCTGCTGTCCACATCTGAAGTCAATGTACTTCATGAGGGTTCAATGACCTCGGTCATCTAAACACAGGTAAGCCTTGAAACTCTAACAATAACACATGCAAAGTTTTATAAAATGATTTTATGTTAAATATATATGTTAAAATTATTAAAATAAGAAATTTGGTTAAGGAAATAATTTTAGGAATATATTCAATTTGATATAAAGATATTTGTAAGCTTTTTACTTTTCATTTTGCAAATTTTCGTTGAAATATTTAATTTATTATAAATTATATTTATATACAATATAATTAAATTAGTTTTATAATAGCAATTTTATCATATTTCATAATATCCATGTGAATGATTAAATCTTGTAGGAGAGGCTGACCCATCTCGTGTAATATGTATAGTCTGTCTATTTAAATTCTGTCTAGAATTGAAGTTTATATACTTCTTTTCGATAGTTCGATAGAGAATTCGATAGTCTTGTATAAATACAAATATAAATACAGATGTAACTGTAAAAATAATGATATATGGAAAGTTTTATCATTTTATGTAAAATATGTTTAAGTTGTTGAAGTTGTTGAAATAATTGAGAAAACTAACAAATTATTTTTTTATATATTTTCTATTTACTTACTACAAACTTTGCATTTTACTTTTTATTGTAAATTGTTTTATAATTAAACATACAATCATTTCATACAAATGAAATGAGACTGGAAAGAAAGAAATAGTTTTATGAAAAAATGCGGTAATTTGCGCAAGATGGAATGAAATAAGAAAGAATTTTTTTTTTATTCACTTTGTGTAATCAAGAATGAAAGTCACTGATTGTCCGTAAATATTAGCCAGAAACCGAAAATTGAAGAAAAAATTATAAAGTAAGAAATATTTTTTTAATGAAATTATTGTGCAATTAGAAAGTGTAAAAAGAGAAAATCTATTCGTTTTAGATATAGTCGGCACTTCAAGGAACTCAATTCACAAAACTCAGTTTAGAGAAACTCAGGAATGTTCAGTTCCCTCTTGCCCTTTCCATTTTCTAAAATAGATAAACATAAGCGTCTGACCGAACGGAATAGTTTTCATATAAAAGCATTTCGCGAAATAGAATTCAATTCGTCGTCGCATAGGTTTTTATGGATGAGGGTTATTCAGTAAGGTGCGAGGTCTTTTGAACAGGTCGATTTAGGTCAGTCAATCGTGCTCAGAATCGTAGAACTCGAGCTTTGTGCTTCGAGATATGGTACCTCGGGAAATCGCGCTCAGCCTTGAAATTAGAAGAGTACTCATACGAATGCACAATAGTCTCTCTTCAATAGTATATTTGATTTTGTTATTCAGAAGCAAACCTCAGAATTTGTGATTGATCAATCATACATTTTACTCACGATTCTAATTCCCAATTAGCTTCTAAATTCTTAAAAAGAGAAATGTATATACAACTAAGTAAAAGAGAAAAATATATTGTATTTATTTGAGAAAATTATTGAATAATGAAAATTACTGAACTGATCTTTGCATCATTCTTTTTCAATTTATTTTTTGCACTAAAAAGTTCTACAAATTCAACAAATTTAACAAAAGAATGTCAAAGATAAAGATTCAAGTTCGCTGAACTCTAATAAAGTATATAAAAGTAGAGAAAATTTTTATAAAATTCTTGCCGAAAAAATTATTTTAAATATTATATTTAATTAACAAGCTTTTTTTCGCTATAAATTCTCGATTTTCGTTCTCATTTTCTCACTAGAATCGCTTAGAATTGTTTCCTCCTTTTAAAATTCGTTTCTCTCTTTCTAACGCGATTTTACGACGATATCCAACAACGAAATCCAACAACACGGCCAAAAGTATCGCTTTAAAAGCACTCGTAATCCATGGTCGGCACAAGCACGAACAGTATATTTCTCATCCGGTCGAACCTACCGCATCGGGGATTCTTGGTCATTGGATACCTTCGGGGTTTATTCCTTCGGCGTCCCATGGATAGTGCATCGTATCCACCCCCGAGAACACGGCCCATCGAATCTATGCCGAACAGAGCTGGATGAGCGCGGGAGGGAACAAGAGGGAGAAAAACGACGTAGAAAGAGAAACAGGAAAGAGGGAGCTCAGGGGAAGTGTAAGGGAGATCTCGCGCGCAGAGGGCACATGAAAATATTTCTCGGAATGCCGAAAAGCGAAACACGAGCTGGCCAAAGCTCTCTTCCTCCTCGTCCTCGTGAAGAGACGCCGGCGGCCCTCTGTGTGACATCGGAGATCATCGTTATTTCGCGGTGACCGTCTTTCTGCTTCTCTCTTCCACCCACTTCCTTTGTTGTTTTCGCCTCCTTTATCAGCGTTCGCTCGTTTTCACGCGCGAGTACGACAAAATCTCCATATTTTACACGTATCTGAAGTCTTCGCGACATAACTCTTTCTTTTTCTGAGAACAGCAACGTTTCCTTTCATCATCGATCAATCTGCCAAAAAGAAAGAAATTCCGCGAGCGAATGTTATTGATATTCCTTCGCATCACTATTGCTGGATGCACAATTGTTGCGCTAAATTTCTTCTGGAAAACCTGTCGAAATTTCAGGTTCATTTATCCGTCTTTTGAGATCAGCGAGCACTTTAGGTGGTATTGTCGGCGCCGCTCAAAAATCCGTGTATTCTTAACGAAATCTTAGAGGAACGTTATACTTAAGCCAGCTTCTTCTTCAGACCTACCTGAGGATTCCCACAGGTTGAGAATTTCCAGTTGAATGGCGGGAATATTGAGACAGTGACCTGGCCCATAAGTAAATATATTCAAGGCTTTCGAAGAATTGTCGTCTCTACGCAGCTCACAGTGTGAACAGATAGAAACGGGTCGTACAACGCATAAGAATATTCTTCCACGAGCAAACTCTTCATTATTTATATTGTAACATTAAATAATTTCAATTAATTTAATTAACCGCTCATTACGGATAATATTTAATCGATAAGAATGGCAACGAGCTCCATGGACTCCACTTAAACGATATTTACTTCGCGCTAATCAAACAGAAAGATAAAAAGGAACACGTGATTTATGAAAATTGTGAAGCTTCCTCGAAGAACTTGAGAGGAACTTAGGGCTGGCACTTAAACGGCTACTATTATTACTCTTACACCTGAAAAGCGTATGGAGAACCGGCTCTATAAATACCTGTCCGATTGCGCCGCTGAATGAATTAGACTTTACGGGCTTTTAAATTGCCGGCGTCATTTTTAAAGGCCGGCCGGCCGTATCTGTGGCCGTAATTGTATACGCGCGCGACCCATTTTTTCCCTCCCGTCGTTGCGTATGCACTATCGTCGACTTACGATTACTGGACATCACTATGATACTACAAACCAAGTCCGTACGGTCGTAACACGAGATACGCGAGCTCGGGCTTACCTGTGCGCGCGCGCGCATGTGTGTGTGTGTGTGTGTGTGTGTGTGTGTGTGTGTGTGTGTGTGTGTGTGTGTGTGTGTGTGTGTGTGTGTGTGTGTGACGAAGGTAGCACGTCGCGATAAAGCGCTTTCACGACTCGATACTTCCAAGTGACAATCACCCGCTTGCATAGCGAATATAGTTCTTGCGCCTCTGAAAGTGAGTATGAAGACCGACATTTGTCGTGCGAGACTGACGAGAAGGAGGCAAAAATCGCTATGATACCATCGAGATCGTAAGAGACCATTTGCGCTGACGGCAGCGTTGGCTTATCACGCTAAAAACTAGAGCCAGAAGCAAAAATCCTCCTGCGAATACCCTGCCGTATATATTTTTCTTGTCCGTATCAGTCAGTTCCGAATTGGAGTACGACCGAAGTAATACAACAACAAGTAGCTGTAATGCAAAGATCAGATAGATTTTCTTTTTTGAATACAGAAAGAAATTTGCTTGGTTTAATAAAATAGTGCGGGATATCGCGGATGCAGCGAGATATCGAGAGCGAGTGTCGTTCAAAAATATGAGCAACGCGATTAGCAACACTCGGTTTAGTTCGCAAGCGCGAAGTGCATGACGAAACGTTACGTCGAGGCAAAATGGGTATTCCTTCGATAAATCGTGCTTGGAAAATTACGTCTCTCTCGAACCTGAAACGCGCACCAACCTCTCCACGAGAGGCTTCGAGGCTTCGGGATCGGCGTGTATTCGGTTACTACGCCTCGTCTGTGAAATCCTGTTTGATCCCACGGTCCGGCTGGAAGGAAGAAGACCTTCCCGATTCGTACATGATAAACGAAAAAACTTGCCGCGTAACTGCAGCACCTACGTGACACCCTGCTAAAGAGATTATCGGATTCCTCTTCGGCTCTCTGCTCATCGCCTTCGCTCTCTGCCCCAAGCATCAAAATACCGGCGAAATGAATGGATATCACTGCCGTGCACCGAACTTCGCATAAGCGGTCGCGTCAAAAAGTTCGACATGCGATCAAGAGAAGTCCGAGAAATACCGCAGCGAGGAATAAAGGGACGGAAATAACGAAAAGGGTTGTATCTGGGTGCCTGGCCCAGAGGAGGGAAGATGATGGCATGCGTTTCAAAATTTACAAAGGGGAAATATCGGTATTTAAAGATACAAAGGATCTTACCTTTACACCTTCTGAAAAACTACTATAACGTTACTATATAACTACTATAACGTTATCAAGATTAATAAAGGACACTACGGGAAGAAATATCAATGCGCAAAACTGGTATTCTAAACATAATAAAAATAATAAATTATAGTTTTATCTTGAAGATAAATCTTGAAATAATCTTAATATGCGTCAATTATCGGACAATCTATACACATCGATAAAATATTATTGATATTACTTAATTATATCAAGATAACTCGTATGTAACATCGCGAAATGTTAGCGATTTCTTTCCGAATATTTTCCTCCCAAGTTTTAAATCCCCTTGAAAGCGGAGCGGCATTCAGGAGCACGGATCCTTCGGCGATCTCTTTTTCCTCCAGGTCTGGATCTTGGGTCCTACGGCCCGTTCGCACGACGCAGGATTCCGAAGCGTGCGCAACGGGGCCCCCCCGCATCGCTGGATTCCTACATCGGATGCGGACCGGCGATCGCGCCACACCGAAACAATCGCCATTGCATTCGGAGCACACATCCTGCCGTTGCGATTCCACAATTAAATTAATGGCCGATAGTTGCGGCCTTGCGACGTACTCCGTGACGATCGATAACCCGAAGAACCCCCTCGCCGCGTATAGTTTTTTTTTTTTACTGATATCATTATTCATTCAGTACTGAATGAATGCTTGCTCGATCTCTGTCCGCTTAGAAGTCCGCTGAAAAAAAGATTGATACTACAACGCTATCGAGTTTTCGAAGAAACGCTATGGAAGGATAGATACTCTTTTTCTCTCTCGTTCAATGTAGATATTTTTAAAATTTATTAAAGTATGAAAAATTTATTTGTATAATTTTTCAATATCTTATCAAAATGTCTTATATCTCTTTTGAGATAAATTTACAAACATTTACAAACATTTTTGTCTCTGATAATTTACAAAATATATCAAATAGAAATATACCAAAAAGTTTTGATATATCGTTCTACGATTACGATTAAAAATTTTTAATTTCTTCTTGAAGATCTCTAATTGGATTTAAATCCCAATGACAATTGCACACAGAAATTTAATTTAATAATCGGGTAGAAAGTAATAGAAACGAAAAGTTTAATGGGATAAAGCGCGATAATGGTAAAAAGATCGACAAAAGTTCATTTTGATCGCGCTATCACTAAAGACTCGATAATCATTTTATCGGTCATGTGGCATTAGCGATACATCAGACAGTTAGTTTAGCGTCTTTCGTGGCGGATTTTTTTCTAGTGATTCAGGAATTACGAGGAACAGGGGCGACCGGTTTAACCAGACCGGCCGCGACTGATTTCTAAATTGATCCTTTTGGTGTCCCGAGCTCTTTAAATGCAACGGGTCCAGTTTCCATTCCGCTCGTGGGCTACGACGAAAGATCGAGCAATTATCGAACATGCCAGAGTACGATTCATGCCAGGAAGATTTAGTACTAATCAGCTTTTGCTACTAATTTAACTGAAAATAAATGTTAAATCATTAAATTTCATCAATTATTATTAATAATTAATAGAATTATTATAAGTATTGAACCAAAAATTTTAATATTTAACTGTTTGAGAAGTGTTTGCTAAACTTACATTCTCCTATATCAAATGAAATATTATGAAGAAGTATAGATTAAATATTTATATAAAAGTTTCCTAAAATGCAGATTCTGATATCAACAATTCCGAGTAATTTTCTTTTAGCCTGAAAGTATCTAAAATAATTGATTGCTATTTTTTTTTAGATGCGAATTAGTATAGTAATTAAGTTGAATAATCAGTTTTCACTGACATCTCGATGTTATGCTCCAAAATTTCGCCAGCTTCTTACCCCCCGGTTGTTGATTAACGATCACTATGGGAGGCGCGGGTATATTCGGGTACAATGAACCCCCATTAAATTGCTAACATTGTACGGCAGCGTCCGAAAAGAATTATTGAGTTCGCTGCGGACGAGATTGATCCCCGACCGGGCGAAACATCCTTTTGGCAAAAAGCCGCGCGAAAAAGCGGCATTACCTGCGCAAACGCGCACTGTAATGATGGCCATCGAACCAATACTTCCTTGCAATTTTCTAGCAAAGCAGATAATGTTGTTTGGATCAAAGGTATCCAATATCCACTTTAGAACTGGTAACATTATCACGAATCTCGGAAGAATTTTTAAGATTATTCGATACGAATTAATTTTAAACAAATAGAATATTGGAAAATCGACATGCGTTTTTATTGGGAAACTTTCATTTACAATTATTATACTACTATTGAAACTCATTAAAATTGTGCTTCTCACTGTATATTCGGATTTTCATTTCCTTCATTTTTGCAATTATACGAAAAGATCGACATTAAAAAGCAATGAATAAAAAATTATTGCTATTGTCATTTTCGCAAAATGTACATTTTGATGCATACGCGGACATGTTTAAAATACACTCCCTGAAAAAGATGTCGATTAAAAATAATATATAAGGGAAACATGAAATTTTACCGAGGCAGAATTTCGTAGTCCCTTATCGAGATATAAAATGATAATTTCGCGTCCTTAAATCAAACAGTGATAATGTAAGCCAAAAGAGAATGAAAGATCTTGATTTTCTTGTCGTAGAGTTGACATCACAGATGAAAGTATCTTCCGTAGAGCAAAACCGCTATCATTAATACTTCTCAAAAGATTAAAATATCTTACTGAAGCTTACATCAAACAATATCTGAAAGCTGACAATAACTCAAAAGTAAATAGAAAAAAAACGAAAGAAGGAGAGATCTTCTATTTCTACTTACAATATTCTATGACATCACTTCTTCCATCTATCAAATCACATTGAGGAAGAATTCGAGGCGGGTCAAGAGGCGTTTACACCGTTTATCTTTTCGCGGAAAATGGGTCCGGGGGGGAAATAGCATTGTTAAGACAGCATGTCGCTGGCTATAAATAAAACATGATACTCGCGTTGCGCTGCGGGTGTATATCGCACGCAGCATGACCGGATGACAACGTGGCTCCGTCTGGGATGCTTCGCCAGCGAGATCGGCGCGGCGTGATCTTTCTCTCTCTCTCTCTCTCTCTCTCTCTCTCTCTCTCTCTCTCTCTCTAGGTTCGTGAATGACAACTCCCGATGATGGTGGGTGCCGGTGATAGTGGTGGTCGCGCCGATGCACGATCACTACGACAAAGGAACACTGGCTAATCGAACACACGTGCCGTATTTTTTCGCCCGCGCGGCCGAGGAGAGCCGGCATTCTTACTCGGATCGCGCGGATCCCTCCCGCGATCGACAAACACGGCGAGTTCGTGCTTGCCAACGCAACGCGAATGTTTGTGAACATCCGATCGAGTGTTGGATACATAGTGACTCTCCTTCCGCGAATAATATGTTACGTGGATGAATGAATGGATGAATGAATGAACGAATGTGAGCGTTGCGCTTTTTTTTTTCTCCCTCTCTCTCTCTCTCTCTCTCTCTCTCTCTCTTTCTTTCTCCGTCTCTTCCTTTCGATGGAACTTCCTCCGTGGGGAGAACTACGATGCAAATATTATAAAATTTGTAAATAACAGACGTATACTTCTAACCATTGAGTATACTTTTTTGCATAAGCTAGGAATAGAAATACGTAAAATCTGTAAAGTTGTGCAGAACATAGCGATAAACGAAGATAATTATTTTCGATATTCAATTAAAACTCATAAATCAGAAACTATCGATATTTTAACATTCTTAAAGAAAAATTATTTTATGTTTCAAATCCTCAAATACGGAATATCTCGTATTTAAAACGTTGACGAGAAAACATTAAGTCGGTAGATCGCAAAAGGACATGGAAGAGGAAGAATAAAGGAGAGCTGTAATATTAATATGATTGAATGAAGTAACGAATTGTTGTGTTGCAGTAAAGGAAGGATGCCGTAAGTGGTATTGCACGCCTACGTCGACAACCAGACAACCTCGAACGGCACGCTCGCGGTCCAAGGTAATCGCACGAAAAGTCGTGCACTTATCAGGCCGTTTCCCACGCCCACGTGTTTGGCGCAAAGATTATCACACTGCAGGATATTTATATGCAATTTGTTTTTTTTTTATTCAAAATTTTATTGCTCTATCATCAGTCCATATCTCGCAAATTCAACGAAAGTTATTATCGCTATTTTATGATATGTAAATATCTTGAGTTATTGAAAGTAGTTACATGTAAAACAGAATCATAAAATTAAGAAATTGTAAAGCGTAAAATCGCTTGTTTTAGGATACTTATTGTTAATGATTAATATTATAAAATTTATTGTGGATCAGTTGGAGATTTAAAAAATTGTCGAATCGCTCGACGCAAAAATTTGTTTTTCGCACATATTTATTTCCTTTGACGGATTCCTCGATTAGATATTTGCAGGCTCACGTACTGTCGCGGGCAACCGTTGTTCTTCCTCATCAATTTCCAACGGATGCATCCTTGCAATTGGTATGCATCTTTGCCTCGCTCAACCTGTCTGGCGCGCTAGTATCACATTGGTAACAAACACTTGTCTCTTCCTTTCTCCTTCCTCTACCTCTTTGAGCTAAAAATGAACTCTAAGAATCTCTTAAAATATCTGTTACCAGCTTTTTTTCTCATGACCATATTCAATTTCTTGTATGTTATTTATTTGGCAACGTTTGTGAAAAATGCATTTCTTTTTTACTGTTTAATTTTTATAGTCTTTCTTTTTAGCTTTACAACATATGATGCTTTTAACTCCAAAGACTTGCGTGAATGACATTTAAATGCCACTTGTAATTAACCTTTAACTCACGCTGTCAATCAAACGGTTCATATGTTTCTCGCATTTCTGTTGCGAATATTATTTACGATCACCGATTAACATCAAGGAAATGTCTATTTTAAGATGACGTTTCCAGAAAAAAAAAAAATACATTAAAGAAAATAAAAGACACGACTCCTTTACTCGTCACTTATGCGATACTATTTCTATCTTTTCCTACTTCTTCTACCTTCTCTATCTCTCATAGTACGCTTCCGCGCTCGGTTCTCCAATTTCCGCCAAGTTTGGAAGGTTGTAATCAAATTAATACGTCACACTCGCGCGTATTCGCCGCCATTATATAACACCACACCTCGCATCTCCCGAGGAATGCGAGCTTCTCTCGCGTCTACCGGATCCGATGTCGGGGGTTTGTTCTCTCGCCCCCCTCCCCCCTACCCCTCCCCTTCCTTCTCTCGCTCTCGGAGCTCTTTCCACCGGTTAATACCGCGCGCCTCGTGTGTGGCACACGTGATTTACATGTGAGCCGGCGACGGTGCGATGGTACCACGGCTTTGTGTGGCGCGAAGCGCAAGCGCGAGCGCGATCGCGCCCGGGGTCGGCGTCGTCGAGGCTTTTATACGTGGAAAAGGCGTTAGCCGGTGCAGGCAGGATGTTTCGGCGAGACTCGTGAAGGAATTGCCGGCGAAGGAAGGACAGTCCGTTACGAAGGACGTGAGGGGGAAAGAGGGGGGGGAGAGGGACGACAGGAGGAGAAGAATGACCACGCATGTTTCACGCGGGTACCGGCTTCGCGAAATCCCGTCTCGTTCGCGCGCACGCGCGCGCTCGCCCGCGCACGCTCGCCACATTTGCTTAGCAATCGCAATTAATAGCTCCCGCGTCGACTCAATGGCCGTCTTTGTTACAAGTGCAAACCTTATTTGCAACTAAGACTTCATCCTCGCGAGAGGCTTAGAGATCCCGTAGAGATCGTAGATGGTAAATAAGGGGAGATTTAAACCGGTAGTCCAGCATGGAGGGAGGCCGTGACCGTGAAAAAATGTACAATTTTGTCAATTCTTTTATACGGAATGAGAAACGGCTAAGCGGAGAAAAATTTATATTTTCCATAGAGGAAAGTGTATTACGAGTCATCACACGCAATGATCTCGAGAAACGTATCGTTTCATGTTGAAGAAATTGAAGAAAACAAACTGTATCCGCTTTTCATTACGCGCAGCTTCAAACAAACGTTAAAATTATTGTTAATTGTGACTATCTTCTTCCAAGGAGGGCGAACTAAATTTGCCGCTGCACCCGAGAGACGTCCGAGAATGTCCATGGATCTGCGCACGTCGAGAAGGCTGTCTCTCATTTCTTGTTTGCCTCGTAAGAGAGAACCGCGAAGAGAAGCCTCCCGCGATCAGAAACATACCGCACAGCGCGATGCATTTTGCGCATGGACCATGATTTGCAACCGCGCGCGTGTACACATGCAATCAGCGTTACGTGCCGCGTCGGCGTCGTGTTGCGGAAACCTCGCGCGACTGTCGTGCGAAGATCTCGCACAGCCGGCATCCTTCTCCGTGTCTTTTACTCTCTTGGTATTCCCTCAGCATTCGAGACATTGATAGGCAAATGCTTCACCGTAAATTGCGCGTTGTGGACAGCGAGCGATTGTGACTTCTACATTCCTCGAGGACAATGTTAACCGACCTGACGATAAACGACGCTGCCTGTTGAAAACTGAGAAATTTGATCCAATTTTTTTAACTTTTACTTCACAGTTGGATAATTATCTGAAATGTTATAAATAATCTTGAACCGATACGACGCGTATTTTTTCGATAAATAAACAATGACTTGATTTAAATTAGCTTTTTAAAGAGAAGCAACTGTGTTGTAAAAATCTCGTCTGTAAATTAAAATTTAGTAAACTCAAACTTGTTCTTTTGTACTATAATGATTTATTTATTACATTCAAGAAATAAGAAAACTAAAAATTGTAACGCAATAGATTAGAAATTGAAATCAAACGAGTAATATGAAAGGTTTTAAATAAATTCACATTTATTAATTGCCTATCGACATATAAATAAATATGTTCGCAGTCCTTAAATGGATCTTTATAGGTCATTAGATTCATTAAAGCAGCGAGAAGGAAACAAAAACCTCAATGAATCCTTAAACATGCTATTGCATGTTCCATAATCAATGATATAGCATCTTTACCTCGCATGATTCTATGAATCGACATATGTCATAAGCTGATTCGCTTTTAATAAGTTTTAAAGCGAACAAGATAGTGAAATTACTTCTTCGCTCGACAATATATATTTTTTTTTCATTACCAAACATATTTATTGCTATCTTACGATTTTTATCTCATCTCTATCAATGGTCAAATCAAGGTGAACGTACATACATAAGTGTGCGTGAATTCATGAATCGACTCGGTATCCATAGTCGCCGAATCGAAGATGAGCTAACCTTGGCAATAATCTCCATGGGAACATTTCACTCGCTTCCTTCTCGATAGCGGGTCCGGATTCATGCATGCGCGCGAGTCTCAAAACCTTGGCTGCAAGTTGAAGGCCACATCCCAACGTGGCCCCTCGCGCGAAAGACTCACGAAAGTCCTTACGAGTAGCCTCCCGAGTTGCTCCTTGCTGGCCATTAGGCCGGGCAGCAGCGGCGGAGGCTCCGTTCCTGTATAAAAAGCCCCCGCATACCAGACGTTCTCAATGAAATGAGGAGGTGGCAAAGGGGGTGAGAGGGAGGGGTCAGAGAGCGAGAAAGGCAAAGAGAGAGGTGGCGGGAAAGACAAAGGAGAGAACGAAGGAACGAGGAAGGGCAAAGGAATTACGGAAGAGAGATGGGGAGAGTCGCGAGGGGGAGTGGAGCGAAGACGAAGGAGTGAAGAAAGGAGGTGGATACGAAAGGAGGAAGGAGGAAGGAGACGTGAGGCGTGAGAGATTGAAGAGGTGCATACGGAAAATGTGGGAGGGAAAGAAAGTGAAACAGAAATGACAGTTGGAGAAACTTGAGAAATGGGAGAAGGATGAAAAAGGAACGAGGAAATAGAAGAATTAATTAGATGGATGATTCCGGTTTAACTAAGTGATAACCATAAATCAAATTTGAAAAGCAGAATTTCATGTTTCATCACTAATCAACTATTTCAAGAATCATAAGTATATCATAAGTATTTTTAATCATAAGTATTTTTTATTATTATTTTTTATTTTTAAATTACAAACTTAAAAATTAATTTTTTTATAATATTTGTTTCATGCTCGTAGCATATTCAGTTCCGCTTGTACGCTCTTAAAATGATATTATTTACGATATCGATGATAAAATTTGAAATTAAATTCGCATTTAACGAAAATAACGAAAGTAAAAACGAAAAGGATATCTCTCTGAGATATTTTCGCGGCGATGATTAACGAAGCGGAACGACTTACGCTTCTGATTTGCAGACAATTCAGAAATTGCATTCCGGATCGCGACCCTTCTTCTTCGATCCGGAGCCCTTTTACTTATGCGCTCGTTTTCGAAAGAATGTTGCCTGGTCGCGTATGTATCGAGATACACCTGACTTGCGTGCCAACACCGGTTCAACAACCCGTAACCGTTCACGATTTCGTTTTTTTTTCTTTTTTTTTTATACTTTCTACTTGATCGGCTACGCGTGATTTAGTGATCGCGATCGATTAACCGAGTATGATAGTGCACTCATTAGGAACTGAACGTATAACAAATTTTAAGAGTGTGTAGACAAATTTAATCACACTGCGTAATTTATTCTGTGATAGCAAAACTCGTTATGTAGAGCGTAAACACCTTCTAATTATTACAGCAATGATTTATCTATATATACGAGATAAATTTATATATCAATAATTGTATATATATATATATATATATATATATATATATATATATATACACATATGTGTATGTGTGTGGGCGCGCGCGCGCGCGCGCGCGCATGTGTGTGTGTGTGTGTGTGTGTGTGTGTGTGTGTATAAAATTTTATATATATATATTTTGTAGGTGTATATAAATTTTATATATATATATATATATATATATATATATATTATATTTATATATTTGCATATATAACTGTAAATTATAATATTTTACATTTCTCTGCCATTGGAAAGAAAAGACTTTTAATTATCGGCGGTTGCGGGCGTGCGCGATTAATTGACGTCTTACTTCAGCGATTGTTGAAATCTGGCGTTGACTCGAAAAGGGCGGAGTCATTACGTGCAGTAAATTCGCTTTCGACCGATCTGTTCGTATCGCGATTCGACATGTGGCACCATATCGGCGCCGAACGCGGTTCCGCGAGCACGAGCGCACTCGGGGGAGCAGCCTGATTATTACTCTGTAATGGTTTTCACATGTCGCCGATGCCGACAAATGACTTTTCGATTTGAAATAGTTATCGGTTAAGAGCCGTGGTCTGGCCGGGCCTGACCGCCCTCCCTTCGTTATGCATCGTATTCACCGATCACCCAGCGAAACATCCATCGGATCGACGATGGTATCGATGTGAACGACGGCCGATGAGCTTGCTATTCTCGAGGTACGACGGTACCTCAACCTCAAAGTTCGCATATCTCGACTTTATTCTCGACCTACAAACGTGCGACGATTTCATCTAAATTTTATATCACGGCGACCATTACGAGCGTTTATATAGAGTTATCCACGATTTTACGAGCAACGTGCCGTTAATATTCAGGGAGGGAATTAACGCTGACCCCGGGCTGTTTTAATAAAGCGCGGCGTTTCGCGGTGCGGGATTACGACGTCTTTTAACGGACTATTTAATGAGCCGTTGCTTGTCGTATACCGGACATCGGAATTAATATTACTTCGCGGTTAAACACCGGAATCGCGTAATTGGTAGAATTCGCGTGAACGGCCGCTGATGGCCGCGAATCGGTCTGTCGGACGTCGTGCCGGCTTTATTGCGTGAGGGTAATGCTCACGTATGAGAGGATGCATCGCATGATAAACGTGATTATGAAGGCTGGTTTGCCAAGTAGAAAATGCAAATGCTATTTTGATCGAACTCGGTTAAAATTTATGAGACGATAGTTCTCCTCCCATACCTACGTATCATTTTGTATAATGACCTCATCAAATTAAAATCGTTATCAATTTTACGCGCAACTAACCCCCCTCCCTCCTGCCCCCGTTTCTCTCTCTCTCTCTCTCTCTCTCTCTCTCTCTTATTTGCATTAATAAAAGATACATAGATAAAGAAAAAGTTGGTTGTGCGGAATTGAGTTGACTATTTAAGAATTATCATGCTCTAATATTAAGATCATTTTACTTTCAATAATCGAAATCACATAAAAAAGAAAGAATAATTCGATTTGATAAAAGATCTTTTAATAATGCAGGGTGTTCCGCAAATTGAAGTCAATTATTCGGGACATGAACGGGGGACTCAAAAACACGAAAGAAAATTGATATGAAGTTCGAAAATGCGTAGCTATCGCCATTTTTACGTTGAAATTTAAAATTGCTTTGCTTTCGAATTTTTCATCAAAATTGAAAGAAAAGATGAGCTTTGTAAGTTTATAACATAATTTAAGTCAAAAGTTATGGGTTGCTTTAGCATTACTGAAGATGCACAACTGTGGAGTCGTAATTTCTGTCAAGAGATGCTAAGCGGGCTGTATCTTCACGTGGTGCATCCTCTGTAATGCTAAAGCAGCCCGCAGCTTTAATTACATTATAAAACTCATAAAGACCATCTCTTCTTTCAATTTTGACAAAAAAATTGAAAGCAAAGCAATTTGAAATTTAAACATAAAAATAGCTCAAAAACAATGCATTTTCGGATTTATATTTATATCAATTTTTTTTCTTTTGGATCCCCAATCATCTTCCGAGTGATTGACCATCCACTTTTGAAATATCCTGCATAATGATCTTAATCGAGTGGACGAAGGTAATCCAATGCGAATGAATGCAGTCTAAAGTAAAATTCTGTGTCTTGCAAGTGATTTTGGCCCGCGTGCTCAGTACTACCGTCTATATAAGCATTCAGCACAATTCAAAATCTTGCGGAGTTGTCTGAATACTGGCGCACAGCGGTCTCCAGTGAGCAGGATGTGGTGCACCACAAAATTTTATTGCTCGTTAAATTGTAACTTACACTTTATGCCTTGGCGCATATAATCAGTATTATGTCCTTCTTCAAGTTTCTGCCGAAATTACACGAATATTACGCGAGCGAGTTATAAAACCATTGTAAATGTTTCTTCTGTCTGCCGCTGAATTTATACCATTTGCTAGATCGCCATGCTATCTTCGATATATTTTTTCAATATTACATTTATATTTATTATCGTGTATGAGAAATATGTACAATTTGTTCCGAGCTAATTGAGCATAAATTTCACAATTCTCAATCGAAAGATCATACATAAATTTAATTTTATGTTGATTTCAGAGATACACAGCTCAATATCTTTTTAAACGCTTGAAAAAAATTGAGAGAAAAAGGATTGAATTTTTTAAGGAGAAAGAATAAAAAAATAATTCCATTTAATTTTTTAAGGTTTTTATAAAATAAATTTGAAGGATTGTTGTAATAACTTTTGGTTGATATTATTTTATGATTAAAAAGCACACTATATTCTAAATTTGACTATTTTTTAGGTAATTCTCTTAATAAAAAATTAGAACTGATAAAATTATTGCAGCATACAATTGTTATTTTCATTAGATTATTATTTTAAATATAATTAATTGTCGAATTTTCTTTATTTAAATTTTTATTCCAACTTGCAATAGCAAGTTTGAAAATCTGGTTTATTATTATCACGGCGCTAATCTAAATTGGTAGCCATTAAAATTTCCACGAATACATTATGCATCGGGAATGTGATTTTTATCGGGATAAATGCCACAACTCCCTTCAAGCAGGCGTCATCGACCCGCGGACAGAAGAATAAGACTGCCAAGCCTAGGATATGCTCCTGCATGGCAAACAGATGCATTCACAGAAATCTTCACTTCCTCTGCAAATAAAATATACACACGTAGACGAACGCCATGGCAAGACATAAGCATGGTGCAGGAAGTCGAAGTATATTCTGAACGATTCCACTTCTGACTAGGCGATCGCAAACGTTGTTCACCGTTCGCATAACTATCAGGAAAAACGCTACAACGGTCAACATGCAACGTGAATCGTTAGTTTGTAGACTTGACACAAAAAGAACTGCGTATCATATGCGCATAATTAGTTATTCTTAGTGCATTATTAGTTAGAACCGTAAAGACCAATCGTATCTTGAGATTTCTGTATTTGCGAAATTTACTGTAAACTTTTATCAAAAGACAAAATCTAATAAATTTAATATAATTAAAAAATGATATATTTAAGATAGATATTACAATTATTCCTCTTCTCATAAAAAATTTAATTAGAAAAGAAGAAATTTTTCATAAAAATGTAGATGTAAATGTTAAAAGTGATGATTTTGTGATATCAGCATGCATTTTGTCAATGCACAGATTATTTTTGTATAATTTTTAAAATACACGACGTACACAAGAGATGTATACATCGTATAGAAGAATTTGTATAAGAATTTATATAAGACCTATATTTTCTTTCATTTCTTCTTAAACCAAATGACGTCGCGCAATATGTGCTTCCGGTGTCGTCACGTTTCCTGCAGGGATAATTATGAAATTAGTGGTGTATCGGGTCATGAATACGATAACCGCAGGGTGTCGTAGCGAGGAAGTCATCCAAGATCAAATCCAAGACATAGAGGCAGTCTTATGTGACCCCTTTGCCATCTTTCGATCGAAAATATGTCCGTATTAGTAGATTACAGGAAGCAAATTGACCAATATATCCACAAAACATACTTCCGCTTGTGCAGATAAGAATGAAGTAATACTTCATTCTCTTATCACGCAATGAAGTGCCTTTAAAAGAAGTCTCTAATATCTGCCTCTAATATTTGTAGATATTCTTCAATCGTAGGCATTTGAAGAACTTTTTAAAATATTTCCAATTAACAAATCAATTAATGTTTTTTTTTTTTTTTTTTAATTTTGAAGACTTGGCAAATAAACTCTAAATACATAGCAAAACCACAAATGTTAAAAAGGAGATATCAGATCTTAACGCATGCGCAATAAATTTGATTTCGTTCTTTGAACGAACAACCTAGTAGCTCGTGAGCTGTCATTTCTAGACACGTAGCTTCCTCCTCCGCGATACCCGCTTTTCTGTAGAAAGACAAGAGGCTTCAACGCAATAGCCCAGACTTCCGCAGGTAATGTAATAAATAACCTCGCCGTCTTCCCCATTCGCCATTTCCTCGGCGGAACAAAAAGGCGGCCATATGGTGCTTAACTACGTGCGCACGAGAAACGATAACCATCGAAGAAAAGGGGAAGAACTCGCTTTCCTCATCGCGAGGATGCGCTCGGCGTAATTGCACTATCGGATTATGGAAAGTATATTTTGGCACGTGACAGTAAGTCGCTTTAGGTTAAACAATTGAATTCCTTCTTCCTTCCCTTACGAAAACGTCAAATTAAATCGCAAAAATACAATGTTTCTGAAACATTATTTGCGCGCGGACGTCTGAAAATTATTTCGTGCAATTTACTACTTCTACTTATGATCCAACTATTACATGAACAAAAAAAATTTAATCAATCAAAATTCAACAAAACATGAAAAAAAATCGAACTAAAAATTGCTCAAAATTAAATAAGATATAATATATCACATGCTTATTATCAAAATTATTTATCACTTAACATTTTAAAATTAACATTTTAAAGTTAAAATATTTAAATTTTATATTTTAAAAAATCTATAGATCTTAATATTAAAAAATTAACATTAAAAAATTAAGACAACTGTGAGAGAGAGAGAATAAAGGCTTTACTTAATAAAAAGTACTTATAATTATTATAAATTATTTTATTATAAATTATATACTTGAATCTATATTAAAATTCTTTTCGCTTACAAATTATAAATTATAAATAAAACTACATTTTTCTTTTCTCTCTATTGAATACATTTTTGATAAAAGTAGCTTGTTTTATTTTTAAGGGATTACATTGTTTCTTCTTGATTTTATTATTTTCCTTATATTTTTATCGAATTTGGGATATTCGTCATCATAAAAGTGGCTTTTCTTAACTTTTCGTTTTTCACGAACTGTTCTTTTCGAGGATTTCGGATCCTTCAAATGGTACGATACCGTCCGTGGGAACTAGAATCGTTTTATGACACTGCTATCCGCCCCATTTGGTTTCTGTTTACGCACTATAGAAACAACATAATTCTTGGAAACATCTTCCTATCTCTAGCTAAATGCGCAGAGACAGAATGTAGAGTCGTCCTGTTAAAAAAGTTTAATAAAAAGAAAAAGGATTATTTATTAAGTAAGAAGAAATATAAAACAATATGCATGATTCAAGAAAGCACATTGATTTTAATGAAAGCACGAACAATAATGCATCGCCGTGATAAGATTTTTGCAACATCCTAATATTCCATCATAAATTACAAGAACTCAAAGAGGAAACAATGTTTGAGGTGACTCTGAAACTGCTCACCAATCAAGCGAACATAACACTTCGCAAAATCGAATCGCTATTCTGACAAATTACACGCAGTAACATGACAATTATGCGGGGTGTTCCGTAATGGGCGCAGTTTGCTGAACTGCGCGTAATGCATGTTGAATGCTGAATAATTTCTGTTTTTTTTTTTTCCTTCACGAAGATTCACTGACGTAATCCGATATTCGTACGTTAGTCTTCTGACGACAACGCGAGGCCGGATGAGAAATACGACTGGCCGACTTCCGACATTAATGCGAATCAAATTCATTATTCTAACACGTCACAAAGTTATCGTGTACGTATAATATATGCCTCTGTACCTATACGGGCCGCGTTGGATTCCACTTCTGAAGGAGACGCAATTATAAAGGACACGAATCTCTCTTTCCCTCCTTTTGTGACGCGCGCGATCGCAGAATCTGTGGCTTCAGAGAGATAAAAGGCCGGAAGGAGAAAGTTCAATGGCTGATCGTCCCGAAGGACTCTCCCACGGTTTGGCAAGGAGTTCCTATCTGTTCCCCACGGACGGTGATTTTTTTTTTCTTTTTTCTACTTGCCTCCGTTTCGTGCAAGTAGGTCATAGTATACGCGCTCAGACTCACCTACACCTCTACCGAGTCCAGAGAGGAGTTTTCATTACCCGTATGTCACCTGGTAACTTCTCGCGTTCACATCGTTGCAGGAAGACCGTGAAGTACGTGAGAAAACTTTTTACCTCGATTCATCCCTTCGCCGAAATTAAAAATCAAGCTCTTCAATAAAGTTTTACTTATAAGATGGTAATATGTACAAGTAACATTAAAAGTAGACAAATCAATTATTATGTTAATGTTTCTTTAAATTAGCATGTTTATTTGGGACTTAAATTAAACGCTTCAAGATATTGTCCTGTATTAGTTCATCTGAAGAAAACCATAGCCTTTGCAGTATGTCATATTCTCAATCGCTCCATTTACACTTGGTCGTGGTGTAGAATTAATTCGCGTAATATCGGTCTGATAGATGCGAGTATTCCTCGATAGCAATTTCGAACGTCGTGTTTGCGTGGCACGAGTGTCAGATGAATTTTTATGTCGCGATCTGCATATAATGATACGGCTTATTACACCGGATGTGGCACTCCCATGGAGAGTGCCCGCGCGCGCGCGCGCGCGCGCGCGCACGTCCGCGAATCTTTATCTAAATATTCGATTAAAGAGTCCGAGTTGCTCAAAAAGCGCAACCCTCGACTTTGTTACCAGCCAACCGGAAGTGGCATATTACTGCCACCGCATTATCTCGTAATACGTCAATAATCGGCCGTTACCGGAGGGCCCTTTCTCAGTAAAGTACGCTGTTCCGAAATTGTCTTGTCAGGACGCTCCGCCGCCGCGCTGGTTGCCTCCTCGACAGGATGAGAGCACTCGCGCCCCGCTTTTAACAAAGTCGTTACGCGATGCGACAGCTGAGGGCTCGCGGCACTCGTCCGCTACTCGTAAATATTGTAACAATATTTAGTTTCAAAAAGATTACGACGCCTCGGAGCGTCTTTCGAAAAGGAGCACACATGACGTACGATTAACCGACCAACTTCCACCAGCTGTTTATGTGGCCCACCCAAAAAAAGGGTTTTTGGGGGTGTTTTTCTCGTCTCTTTTTTGCCGCGGATAGAACGTAACTCTTTACGTCTTCTCGAAATGAGGGACCAAGTCCATTCAGTAAAATTTGGTCTCTTAGGGTTATCTTCAAGGGAATATCCATGTTATACATATGAAGGGAGAGAGAGGAGGAAGGAGGACGATGATCGAAAAGTATGCGAAACGTGATGTGACTTCGACATGGGAGTCGAAAGTTGCAAAGCTACCCTGAAGCGCTTCCAGTCATGGATTCGATGTCGCGTGCGAATCTCTCACGGGGACACACCGATGCGATACGCTGATGAATAAATCCCCATAAAGGAAGAATGCAAATTGACGCAACATATATATATACATACTCATCCATGCAAGATTGCACCGCGGGACGAGTCAATGCGATGCATCGGCACACAATGCCAGTTTTCGTTCGTAATTGCGCATGGAGGTAGGCAGATGCGCATCGCACAGCCCCTATATTTTAATGTGCCGTCAGTGAGAATCTTTTTCGACTCACCATAATGACGCGCGCGCAGGTAGCATGGGAATTCGAATTGCTGATAAAACACCGGGGATCGATGAGTCAATCGCGAGTATTGGCAGCCAGCTGTTGCCTTTACCGCCGGTTGCTGCAATTTAGCACGCGTTCACGTCGCTAGATACGCGCTAATTACATTATCTTATCTTTTTAGAGTGTGGGACTTGACACAGAAAAAGTCATAAATATTACGTTTTTAGAAAATGATCCTCTGTAATCTCGCTCTGAAACACTACTAAAAATATTTAGAGAGAATCAAACGTCGAGCTGTTATGTAGCTGTTTGGTAATTCAATTCTGATCAAACAAACGTACAATCATTAATTATTTATATTAAAAAAAAAAAAATGAGAAACGTTAATTGTTATAAAAATGTGTTAACAAATTGAAAAACGTTATCGGCTCGGTTAAAACCGTTATCAGTTCGCGTCGGCTATAAAAAGTAATCAAAAATTATACAAAACTTCAATCTTGTTTTGCTCAAGCCTTTATAGACTGAAGAGCGTCTGATACCTTTCGATACATGCCGATCCCATTGGATAAGAAAAGAAGTGCAATCAGTATGTACTATTCTCCCGATAAAATACAGAACCGTCTCGATAAGGAAGGACCGTTCCGTTTGGTGTGCGCGATCCGAGGATCGTTTGATGAGTGCCGACCGTAACAGCTCCTCACGTATAATCTAAGTCGGGTCAAACCGGACTGACAACCGTTCTGCCTGTGAACGGAAGACGCCATGGCATAGCCAATGAATTCGTCTGCGACCGAATGGTAATGTTACTGCGTGCGGTCCTTATGTCGACAGAGACAGAGACAGAGAGAGAGAGAGAGAGAGAGAGAGAGAGAGAGAGAGAGAGAGAGAGAGAGAGAGAGAGAGAGACAGGGAATAAGGGTGGAAGGGAGATATCGGGCAGGAAAGACGAAGGGAGAGAAAGAGCGAAGGCAGGAGGAGGAAGAGGGAGAAGGAAGAAACACGACGCGCGGACGACACGCGTGCGTGTGTAGTGCGCGTAACGCACGCGTACGACGCATCGTACGTGCGGTACCGTAGCATACGACAGTTTGCAATTTATTGTCTGGACTTCAATTTGCCAAGTGAGTGGCCGTGGGCGCTACCGCCGCTTCCGACGGATATTCGGCGTCGAAAATTGCCAATTGTCTCAATGGAACTCGATTCGTATTGTGCACCAACGTTTACGCCGTAACAATGCTGTGCGTGCGCGCGAGCGAACGTGCGTGCACGCACGAATGTATTATAATAACACGCGTGAGGTCCTTCGGAGCGGGCCGGCGACGCGCCCGCGAGAGCAGTCCCTCTCGACTTTCGCAGAAACGTCAATCAACGGGGGAAGAATTTCTACGATAAGTCGTTTCTACTACGATCAATCACGCGCATAACCGCGAATTTATATCGCGAAGGATCGACACCGCATCGACACGAAAGAAAGAAAGACTCCTGATTCGGAAAGGAAAAAGTCTTCGAAAGAGAGAAATGATAATGTTTGATAAAAGAGAAACAGAATGATGATAATAATAATAATAATACTAAAATGAGATAACGATGTTATTTGATTAGAATAAATTATAAATACCTTTAACATAAATCATCGCAAATTTAACTGATAAATAGTCAGACTTTATCTGGTACCGTTTACGAGAGCATGCTCTATTCGCCGCACATTTTCCATAAATTGCACTTACAATTCGCCGTCGCACTTACAAATTCAGGATCATCGTCGATCCGAGAGAATCGTACATCCCCAGGTATATCCCATTCCGATTAACACGACGGAGCCGCAAGAAAGTAACCGCTTGGTCACGAAATCAGACTGCCTATCTCTTCGACGACGCAGAGGCGGCCGATTCTGCCGCGGCTGTTAATCCGCGCGATTCCATCGACTTATCCTTTCGCGATAGCGATTTACGTCTGGATCCCCCGTGTGCCGTCCATGTCGAAATTAGCTAGTCAGCGCCCAGATTGATGAGGCGAGGACCGCCTCGCCAACGTCGAGGTCTTGTGATATGCGTGGATCGGGCCCCGTCCAATTAAACTCGGACATACTCGTCGAGGTGATATTCTCCGAGGGATTTCGTTCCTCGCACTTCGTCCTTGAACAACATCGTCATCATCATCATCATGATCGTGTTCCCTCAGAATTCCTCCCCTCGGGAACATGAAAAATTCGTCATTTTTAGCATCTCGATGGATATAAATATTTGCTTAAGAAGGTATTTACATGTCTATAGGTATTTAGAATTTCGTATCTGGATACGAAAAGAAGAGCTTGTATGTAAGTGACTTGCATGATTAAAAAGAAAGATAGCACTTTGAGAAATCTTAAAATACTTCTATTGATAATTTTCAATGTATATTTTTCCATCATAATCGATACGTTTACCTCGATACTTATGATATTATCTATATTCGGTATTTATCAAAATTTAAAAATTAAAACAGACATTTGAAACTTTTTGTGTTCTACTTCAACCTATTCTGTTTCATTTCCCTGCAATCGTGTACTTGATTTCATGAATAAACCGATGATCGCGAACGAAATTCCGATTCGAGCGATGGAAGTGCTGTGCGTGATGAAAGGAAAGAAGAAAAAGAAAGTAGAGAAGGAGAAAAAGGAGGAAAAGAGGAGGAGGAGGAGGAGGAGGAGGAGAAGGAGGAGGAGGAGATAGAGAGTAGACGGTGAGAAGGAAGTGCCGGGAAGGATGAAAGGCAACAGAAAGAAACGAGTACTACCGTCTGGGTCTTTGTACCCGTCGAGCCTCCATCTCTCTTCTTATCTTCCTTCTTCGCTTTTCCTCTCTTTCTCCTTCTCTTCATCTCTCCAAAAGCAACGTCAGTAGGACAGAAACCGTCGCTGGATTGTCTGAGACCGGGCTGGACCAGCTCCTCTTCTCTTTGCCTCTTTCTCCCCTTTCTCCCTGTAGTACGGTTAATGCGATGATAATGTCTGCGCCAGCCAACGGGAGATGGTCGCGGGATTTGTCGATAGAATTCCCAAGTAATTCCGTTCACGGCGGGACCGCTTGAAAAAAGGTACAGAAGGGAGAGAGAGAGAGAGAGAGAGAGAGAGAGAGAGAGAGAGAGAGAGAGACAGAGTTGGGAAAAGAGAGGAAAAGAGAAAGAGGGAGATTGCAAGAAGATAATGACCACATGCAAAATCGCGGTACACGCCGACGAATTCCCGTGGAGCCGACCCTTTTCTCGTCACGATGTCCTTCCTTGTTCTCCGTGCGACGTGTCTTTTTCTTCGTTCCTTCGTTCCTTCATTCCTTGTGGGCCGGTCGCAGACCCTCAAAATTCGGTAAAATCTGAGTTAATACCGCGACGAACCGATCACGCGGCCGATAAAGAACGCCGCTCTGAAAAGATTCATTATGAGGTATACCAGCGCCACCTCGGTTTTAACGCTCTCCTAAACAGGAGCGAAGTCTGCTTTGTGGTAAATGCAGGAGGATGATTTGGCCCAGAAATATAAAAGGTACTTTTTCCGCAAAAAGGGAGGGCTCTGATCCCAACCGAAGATGAGGGGCGGCAAGCATTAAACATGACAAGCGCACGAAACAATAACTAGTTACTTGGGCAATGACTATTGGTAAAAGAACTGGCAATCTAACTTGTTAACTATTGTTTTTTGATTATAATTAGTAATATGCATGTATTTAAGAAACATTCATGATAAGTTAATTTAGTCAATTTTCAAAATGAAAAAAATATTGCATTATATATTGAAATATAAAAACTATATCTAAACAGATCATGATTGATCACTTTTCTTCATGATTAAACAATTTTATTATAGAAAGGAACACATTAATTTTTCTTTTATTGAAAAGAATTTATTTTTAAAATAAATAGTTGCATATATAATAACATAAAATAAAATAAATAATAATTTTAGTACTCATAAAAAAAAATATATAGACAAAGATATTGCAACAATTAATATTTAAAAATATATTTGTAATAATTTATAATAAATTTATAATAAAATTTATAGTATTATAATATTATAATAAATACGCAAGCAACATAGCAACAAATTGTATACTATTTTAATTCTACATTTTTATCCTTTTATCCTATAACAACTTTGAAACGATTATTTTGTTTTCAATTTTCGCTAAGAATAATGTCTTTGTTTATCTTCATATAATTTCCTTTTGCGATACGTCTCCTGTCAATTTCATGTTGCAAGTCGACGCAATATAGAGACATTTTATTAATTAAAATAACCTAAACTCAGTAAAGAATAATTGTAATAGCTATATTTGTTTTGCGGATAAATACGCGGATGCACCGAACGCAAAATGTTTTGATCTGCAAAATGTTTCTATGCATCGTGCGCCATGTGCATCCCAGGGATCAAAGAACGTGAGTCCTCGTGTTGGCGCATAGCAGGTCCTCATAGCAGGCTCGCATCCCGTGTGATATTTTTATGAGGTCCTTCCGAGAATTGGGACGCGCCGCGTGGGGCGAACAGCTGAGACCGCATGATAAGACGACACTCGGACCAACAGCGCTGGGATCCCACTTATCGGTTTCCCATCCCCCTCCCCCTCTCCCTCCACCGAACCGCGTCCCTGACCTTCTCTGCATCCGCACCGATTCCAGGAACTTGTTCGCGAAAAAAATATATACATCAGTATTTATGCGAGACTACATATGCAATAGTACTATTTTATAGTACTCGATGCGATAGTACTATTTTATTAAAATATGCGATTCAAAGTAAAGATCTCTCCTGTTACGATTATATCTAATAGAAGTTCGAGTCGAACTTTTGATATTATTTTGATGTTAAATAATTTGCATTTAGATACTTTATAAACTCATGAAAATACTATTTTGATGATGATAAATTTATTGATGTTTAAAAAAAATTTTTCAGCATTTGCATTTCGTATGCAGATTTGAGGGCGTGCTATTAGCATCACGTATACTTCATTAATAAATGCGATAATATTTAGCAAACTTTTAAAATCATTAATAAGCGCAGATTGAAGAGAAATAAACTTCATTTTTTTTTCTTGATTCTGGTGGCTCATTGCCAATGGTTGCGCCTCGTTAGAAGTTGCCGAAAAATTTGCACGTGCGAATTCCCTGGATTTGATGCGCAACACTGTATAACATTCGTGTTACTTGTTTGTACGGTAAGAACGGTATTTCGTCGCGGCGGTAATGCCTTCTCGAAAATGCTCCGTAATTATGCCGTTCGTGTCGATATGCTGCGTGACTTGAGGTTAGCCGGTGGCACCGCAAAACGCTCTTTATTATACGGCTACTCTTCGAAGTGCTCCGTTATCACGAATACGGAGACCGCATATTCGCATCTCGCATGTACGTCACTCTCGTGATCGCAAACGCAAATCTCAAAAATAAAGAAGAATTTCGCCGTACGCGAGCTTAAAGATTTAGTTTTATCTTATAGATCCAAGAAAATATTGAGCACGATTTCTTTCAAAGAAGAATATTAAGAAATTACATCGTATATTGTTAATGTATATTTTTTTTAATATACGATTACAATGTTTATCTCCATTTTTTTTATTCTCGTCCAATCCGTAAAAAAATAATTTTATTTTAATAAAAAGATAATTATATACATTAAGATTTTAAGTTTTTCTTCTTTTGTTTAAATGTAGCTACAAAATTTCATTCCAAAAGATTTTTAACTTGGATTAAAATTTAATTAAACTATTTTATATACCTGAAATAAATTGACATTTATCGCATTCTTACATTTAAATTTATGATTCAAAAACTATGACATTTTTATTAAGATAAATGAGATATATATTGTTAAACCTAAATCGAAGAAGACAAAAAGATGAAAAACTTTAAGAAGTTTGTTTTAAATACTTTTTATTTATAATTGCTTGTAAACATATGAAAGACATATGTTATATGTCTCTCATATGTTTACAAGCAATTATAAATAAAATATAATAGATAATAATATAATAATATTTTATTTCTTGGATAAAGATGAGAATATTTATTTTTAAGAAATAAAACGCAACCAAAGAATTATTCGTGCTCGCATTTAATATATTGGATTACTAACATTCGCTCAATTTCTCATTTCTATCAAACCGTCAAGTTTGTATTACAAATACTCGATGTAACGATGTACGATAGCTCTACGTATAATACTCTACCACGACGTATAACCGTTTTAACACCTAGTTTCGTCGATCGAAAAGACGCCTTCGGCCATGACTTCGAGCTCCGGTAATTACGGTAATTTAATTAGAAGTCATCTGGCGGGACTTCAGCCACGCGTATACCACGTGCGCCTTATGTCGCGCGCGGTCTTGTTAGATAGCCCACTTTCTGTCCACGCTGGATTCAGAAAAGGAATGATTGAGGCCGCCGTATGTTCAAGACGGTTATCATCGTACGGCGTGCGGCCTGTCGCTTGATAGATATTGCCTCGATATGCACGAGTTACATCCGCACCGGATATCTTTGCATAAAATTGAAAAAATATGCAATTAGAGAGAGACTTGAAATATTACAAATCTAAACGATCGTCGTTTTTAATTCTAGTTTTTCTAAGACTTAATACACTGCGTTTATATTTTGAAATATGCATGTTTATATTTTTTTATCTATAGTTTATTGTATATACTTTTGCGTAAAAGAGAGGGAATATTTTTGAGAGGATACTTTTGACGAGAGATAATACTTTTGTTGTATATATTTTTTTCTTTTAATAAAATTCTCGAGTTTCCCCGCTTTCTAAATTAAAGAGAATTATGCTCTCTGGTTACATACGTACTTGCTATTCAGAATTACTGTTCTTAGATTGTTTTTGACATTTCCTAAGGACTCCGCTCGCACGCGTTTCTTCAGGAACGCCTGGCACCTTCTTATCGAGAAAAGTGAGAGAAGAGAGAGAGAGAGAGAGAGAGAGAGAGAGAGAGAGAGAGAGAGAGAGAGAGAGAGAGAGAGTGGAAGAGAGAACGGCTCGCGCGAGAGGGATGCAAAAGTGCGCGTGCCAGCACACCTGCGTATTAAAGTAGGGAGGGAAGGGGGGATTAGCACGGGGCACTCCGGGACACCTGGCTATCGTCTATAACGTAATAGTATTTTATAACGTAAGAAGCGTGTGCTCGGGGTAGGGAGAGTGAAACGAAGGAAAACGAGCGAGTGCAGAAAAGAAGGCATTGGGGTGGCTGCTCGCGGTTAAACGCTCTGGAGAACGCAAGGGGCGGGTAGGACCAAGAGTACGACGCAGTTGACGTCTCGAATCGATAAAATCGGCTCTAACGTGGACTAACGATCGTTCTCCATCAAAATGCCCTCGCGACACCTGGTCTTGGTCTCGACACCACAGGGAGGCTTGATTTCCGACATCGGAAGTGACTTCCGCAATGAGACCTCTTGTGTTTGACGATTTGAGTCGAAAAACAAACTTAATGATTAAAAAATAAGAATCTTGGTTCACGCGATTTTTCAGAAATTATATAATTAGAATAAACAAGCTTGCACCTGTTATTTATTTTTTTAATATGTATCTTAATTTATATAATATAGTTTCATTAAAATTTCAAATTAGAATAAAAATTGTTTGTACTACTTTAAATTAAATCATCGAGATATTTAAAATTTAATGGAAATTTTCTTCTATGAAAATATTCAGTCGAAAATATTCAGTTGTTTAAATCGAAAGGAAATGAAAGAGAACGCGTAACTTTTAGAACAATACATACTAATTGCGTTGGTTGTCGCTTTTATTGGAATGTGGCTTGATAAATTTCTCGATCGAGAGTCACTCGTACGATAATACGGACCAGTGGTGACACGACGACAAAAGCATTGGAACAACAAAAGTGCGTGTAGCCCGTGCTCGTGAAATACAAAAGCCGATGGCAGCTGCCGATTTTATTCGAGATCGCTTTCTTGGGATAAAGTTGAAAGCTAAGGAAATCGCTTTCGTGATTTAAAAGCGAGCGCGCGCCGCGAAAACCTTACCGGCTGTCGCGAATCACAAATTCGCTCATAACTTGTATTCGATGATTTGTACATGTCAGAGACGGTCTATAATGACGGTCTATGATTCTAGCCTAAATTGATCTAAAATAAAATAAAAATTGCGTAGAGTATATTTTTATTTATCAATTTATATCAGTACTCCTCTCATATCAGTACTCCTCTCTATTTAACTTCTTCAAAATAATATTTATATAGTTATTTTAATTAAGTATAGTCAAGAGTATATTAATATGTAATTATAATATTTTATTATATTCCAAGCAGATAGCAATGTCGAAAGGGTTGAGAATTAATCTAGTCAAAATCTATTATTTTTGCGTAAACAATAGATTATAAATAAAGCCGTAATAAAATAACAGAAAGAAATATGTCTAAAAAAAAATCTCACACTTCTTGTTGCTTCTTAATAAAGATCCCTAAGAAGATTTTGAGATGCATCGTGCACATCTCAAGGATCATCACTCCGGACTCCGTGGCACGATTAATTGCCTAATTTGTATGACGATCTGTACTTACCGTATGGCGTATTGCGTACTACAGCGGGAAGAAGAAGGGCGGCTCCGCCGGGATACGTTACGCGTTTCGACCAATCCCCCTGGCTGCTGAAAAAATAATTTCAAACAAGCAGAAACCGACGGCGGTAGCGACAGGCCGAAAGACGTTACATATCGCACAAGGGTGATCCCTTAGCATGACAATAAGACATCTGCTTGGCACGAGCTCGTCGCGAAGGGTGCGAGCAAGTGGTAGCAGCCAGTCTGGCTAGCCATCCTTAACGAAATCGGAGTCCCGCGCGCCCCTCGCCCGGGATAATCTTCGACGGCGACGTTATTACCCGACAGGGGGAAGAAAGCGCGAGAGAGGATCCTCCGGCGACGGCTCTTCTCTCCTCTGCTGCTAACATCTGGCAGATTTCTGAGTTCATCCATCTTAAACGCTGTAACGACGTGACATATCGATCGGGACCGGCTGCCGGACTTACACGCACGCACCGGAATCGCGTGCACCGCTTGCGATTTGCTTGCGGTTTTTAATATGCGCGACGAGTTATCTGCGACACGTGGGATGCCAAAGATAGCTCAATTACAAATTTTTTTTCCGTTTCTATTGCCTTTATTATTACAATGAAATATAATAATTTTTATAATTATCCCCCTATGACAATTTTTATCAGTATCAATATAAACACCAACTTTGTTACTAAAAAATTTTGTTTATAAAATTATATTTTTCAACATTAAATTTTCTTTAAATCGTTATTATTTTTTAGAAAGATATTTTTACAATACAAATGATAAACAAGATAGGTACTTTATATTTTGTGTTTTTATTTTTACCGTTGTAAATTTTTTTATTTTAATATTTTATCTTAACATTAGGAGGTCATGAAATAGCTTCAAGTCTTTTATATAATTATGATACATATGAACGGAGAAAATAATTGACAGTGCTACCTCTCTAGAGCAAACTGGACGTCGCGATTTATCCACCGGTAGTTGATAAAAGCTGCATTGGTAAAAAAGAAAAAATCATGGCGATACATCACGCGCGGTGTTTGAGGCTGTCGTCGAAAGTGCCTGAGAAAGCGGCGGCAATGAGGTGGCATTTTTTGCACTAACGGGCGCGGGGGATGATGATCAAATGATGCGGTTTATCTCCACCGCCGCGAAAAAAAGGAAAAGAGAGAAGGAGCGGCATGTAAAGTAGCGAGGCAATTCGTCTCCGGGATAATAACGTTTCGTTGCGTTCGCGATGCCGCGGACGCACACGCACAATTAATCAAATCCACGCCATATGGCCGCCCCGCGGCAAAGCGGATTCGGATTTTTCAATTTGTCGAAGAAACGTCTCGGGAGCTTCTTCATTGGCCGGTGAAGGCCGATGTGCTCAATGCTCCCGCGAATATATTCCTCCCTCGCCCGTCCGTTACGAGCAATGAAACGCGAATGCGATCTCGTCGGCTGCTGTCGAGAGATGCTCAGTAATGTAAATTATGGCTCGCAGAAGAGAAGCAAGTGTTGCTGAAATTAAAGGCGTAGCACTTTACACGATATTGTCAGAGAAATTTGTAAATCGCGTAAATCGCGACGTTACCTTTTCCCCGTTTGAGATTCTCGGGGATCTTCTCGGGGGCCGAATAGAGTAATCAACTTACATTGCATTTTTAAACCGTATATTACGTATTTTTATCGCAAGGTTTATCGCAAGTGTGCTAATTAAAGTTCAGTTCAAAACATCGTACAGATATACAGCGCGTTATTTTTTAAATTAAATTTTATCCTAGTCATATTAATTTTTAGTCAATCTATTTAGGACAAGTTCGATTTTTGTTGGCAGATGACTAATTTTCATTCAAAATATCGAATTGCAATGTAAGATCAAATAATCTCAGAATTTGAATTTTAAATTTAATTTTTTTTATGTTTTTCTTTCTTTCTTTCTATTGCAAATAAATTTGTGAATGGTTCTGTTATATAAAGAAAAAATAATAAAGAGAAAAAAGCTATTCTTTGCAAAGGAAACTGAAAAAAGTTCAAGCGTATTAAAATGAAAAGATTGTATCTTTGGTGATTGGGGAAAAAGAAAAAGGGACATGGATGACGTCAGTGAACATCGAAAAACTTAGTTTTTCAGGATTGTCAACTGAATGATTTTCAGGTTCAAACTATATTGAAGGATTTATCGTTTTACATAGTGATTAAAATTGAAAAAACCAAAAAAAAACAAAAAAACTGTCAATTTATCATCGAACGCGTTTTAACATTCAATTGAAATTATAGTTGATTCTTTTTTCTTTCGCTCGTAACTATTGTATCATTTGATAATAATTGATAATTTATCAATTGTTATTCATTGTAATTTATATTAGTTACTTATTTATATACGCCTTTATAAATATTACATCTTCATAACATATTTTGTTATGCATTTCCCATGCATTTATGCATTATAGCATTGTCCTGAGTAAACAGACAAATGAAAGACGCAAAAATAAGCTTTGTTGGCGACCATTACTTGGCATTTTACCAAACTCTTGAAAACCTCTAGACCTTATCCATAACCGAACCATTTAGCTGGCCATTCATATTTAAAGCTAGATTTTCGAGGCGACCGTGAAAGAGGCTCCACTGAGAAGAAGCTAAGGAGGATATTAAAGTATGGCGCTTTTGAGAGGCGAACATTGAGGCGAATGCCGCGTGAAATTTTTTCCAAGAAACAGGATACGCCCGAAACAGAAGGAGCGGTTCGGCTTCGACAAAGTGGTTTGGCTTAGTCGAGGAACGAATTGCTAGCGGAGCTCTTTCTGGCCTTGAAATGGGAATTTATTGAATAATTCAAACTCTAGCATAAACTCGATTTAGTAATTCGAATCAAGGCGATTTTTGTACACGCTGCAATTATATATACGAAAACGAAACACCGATATAAATCAACTGTCGTGGACACGTCTTAAATTAAACGTCCGACACTTCTTCAGGATGATTCTTAAATTTTTAATAAGCCTCGTCGCGTGCTTGTTTCTTACATTATGTGTTACGACAGAATTGCGTTTGCTACAACCTCAAGTAATTTACTTAATTAGGTAGCGAACAACGCCACAATAATTATTATCTTAATTGCGTCAATTAGATCCGTTCACTTTACATTATATTGGCAGTTATGTAGATTTATTCCTTACAATTTAAAAATGGCTCTTAAGTTCAGTAATTAGTTTTTTTTATAAATAGCAATATTTATTACAATTTTGCATAATATATTTTGTATATTTTTTGTAAAGTATTTAACTTTTTGAATACATTTATATATATATATATATATATATATATATATAATTAGTTTATTATTTAACATAAGTCAAAGAGGGATTAAACTATAATCGAATAAATAAATAAATCGAAAAAGTAAAATAAAACAAATAAAATTAATAAAATGAACAAAATGAAGAAAAATATAATATGTAAAACAAGTAAAATAAAAAAATAATGCATTGCAAATTAAATAGTGAATTTTATTCTATTTAATATTAATCATAAGATTCGTATAAATATTTCGTTCTATATACTAATGAAGACAAAGCGAATAACGTGCATTGTCGAAATGTATATAATAAATTTTATTTCAACGGATCGTCGTGCGTTACGCAAGTGAGTGATGAAGGTGCTGAAATAAAAATTACACACATAATCACATTATGATTTTTTCGGTTGCGATATGATCAGTATAATTCGCCATTCGAGTATGAACCACTTGCAGCCTCTCTTGGCATACAGGCGTTTTTTATTTTTCATTCAATAACCAGTTTCACGCGCCTTGAGAGTGTAAAAAATTTCGATACGACGCGTAGTACGCTTAATGAAACCGAAACGTTCAAATTAAGCGATCCTCGAATCGAGTTGGCCTTAAGCAGAGCGTTTCTCCTGGGATATCTGTATCCGCTGAAGAAAGTGTCTACGGAATACAATGTTACATATACAATATTGCGCGAGTCCTTCAGGCGCACAATATGAATTTTCATGATTCAAATGCAATCAGCGAATTATTCCGAGAGCGCCAATTAAAATCGTTCACGCTCGGAACCCCGGATGGCCAGATCTTACGGATTACATATAAAGTATCCTCGGTGAATTTTAATTAATCGTCGTCTAAAATTAGAACTATTGACGCAACGATATACGTACACGTTGGACCAATAAATATATTTATTCCTGCGATATGATCAATCTCTGTTATTATTATTCTAATTATATCATCTATAATAAAAAGAATCTACGATTCAATTTGATTTTCAACTTTATGATCACATATTATATTAATTAATAAATAAAATCACATTTTTTTAGAGACCTGTTATCCGCGGCCCACGGGGAGGAAAAGTCTCGTATAGTCTTCATATTTTTCTACAACTCCATTATTTGCTCTTCAGGGTCGCTTTCCGTTTACGTATTATTTAGTTACATATATTTTCTGATTATTTTCAAACTTTACGCTTTCTTTAAAGTCTGATCGATGACGAGCCGATGGCAGATTGTAATTCGAGCGCGCGACGCCCTGCTAACCTTCGTTTTCCGCTGGGAACGAGGAGGAGCGAGACACTCATTAACGAGAGATAAGCTAAGGACAGACAAATCATTAAGAAAGCGAAAGCCAGGCCACCCTGTTTCGCTTAGGCCATTCGCTCGATCACGCGCTGATCGACGATTTATTATATCCCAGAGAGAGAGAGAGAGAGAGAGAGAGAGAGAGAGAGAGAGAGAGAGAGAGAGGGAGAGAGAGAGAGAGAGAGACAGTCGAACGTGTGCGCGCGACCACGCGCGATTCGATAATTTAATCTCGTGAGAGAGCTTAACAAGGCGTGATAAGAGAGCATTAATCGTCTTCCCTCCCGTGGGCCGCTTTATCAACCGGAAGTATTGCTTTTTACCGGTCAAATTTATAGCTCAATTTCAGCGGCGCCGTTGTATAGTGTCGCATGAAATTAATGACCATACATTTGGATTTATAACTTAACATTTAATAATATTTTCACGATACTTTCTCAGTACGGATAAATATTATAAATAATAGAAGACGAAAGGAAAAACTGTGTTCGATTTAATATCGAAGTATTCAAAATTATAATGCAATAAATAATGTTAAAATATATTTTGCAAGATATTAAATAATTTTATAACAATGTCACAACAGAGAAGAAGCTTTAAAAATGTTCTTAATACAACGCCGTAATTAATTTATTTATACACTATTAACAGTTTAATTATAGGCGCGGCTATAATGAAAATATTAATTGCCCGTTTTAAATTGTGCTTTTATTCCGGGCGGCGTTTCGATGTATTCCTCATACTTTTCGAATTGGCGAGAACGATAAGAATTCCCTAATACGCAGGAACGTGTATATTCCACAAGAATTTAAATGCCTGGCAGAATATTATGCAATTGCATACCGAACGCGAAGTCGGACACTTCCGCGACTTCCGTCTCGTTTCAAAGTGGACGCTCCGCGCGTGTATGTATATAATAATGGTGTAAGCAGAAAAAGAACATCGACCAGGCGACGTCGGGAAGGCGTTGTAACTTAAATTCAAGCCGGCGTTCATTTACGATCGACGTCGTGTGTCGTATATACGTATATCGTCGGGGAATGTGCAGTTCGCTACACATTCTGGCCGCTCGTGTCACCGTCAGGTCAGCTGCTCCTCCTGTTTCGTCATCGAAGCAGGTCTGTGGCTTGACTTTGGCGATCAATCTAAATGAATGCTTCAGACATTAAATCATTAAATCTAACTAGCAATTCTACGATAATTATAATCTTAGTTACACAATCGGATTTGTGTGACGTAGAATATTTAATTTAGATTATAAAAATGCAATAAACGCTATGTACGCTACGTGCGTTAAGTTTTATTAATTCACAGGAGATTATAGACAGTTTTAAAATAAACAATTAAAATTATACGTTAACGTATATAATATTAGTAAACGTCAACGTCAATTCAGTTTTTGATCAAAAATATCTTCACTTTTGACGACTTTTTATCAAGAAATTTCGTTATTTTCTTATAAGATAAAAGAAACTGTATGATTTTATCATTTTAAAATAGAATTATTATTACATCATTGAAAATACGACGAATCTTTAAAACATGAAAATTTTTTTAGGGTAATTAGAGTGAATAATAGTTATGTTTAACAGTCACAGAAATATCTGACAAATTTACATATCTATATAGAATATTAATCCTTCGGCATAAATGACAAATATGTTTGGTCGCGTCGATACTTTTTTTTTTCTTTCTTTCGACTCTTTACCTTGCTCAGCGATACATTCACGAAACTCATGATTTAAAACTTTTACGTACCTGTGTGAATTCTTTTTAGAGAATTTACACGCCTCACGATCGCAGATTTGCAATACGTACGATGACATCCTTGATCGCTGCGTCCCTTTAACTCGTCGGCCTATTATGTCTCTGGACACGCATGTATGTGACGCCTGTTAAACGACACTTAGTTAAATTAAACGCGACGTGGAATGCAATGCGAGACAATTCTCAATCGATATATGTAAATTCCAATACGCATTACGTACATTCAGGTATTCTCATGTTTGAATCGGTAGGAGGATTCTTGTCTTTGGTGTTAATGCACGTTGATAATTTTGTATCAATCGAAATATCATTATTTTTTATAATTTATAAATAATTTGGACGTATTATAAATCCTTGAGTCAAATCGTAATCCTAGAAAAGAGCAGGATTTAAATAACAAATTTTATTTTTCACGCTGAGAATCTATGTTTTTATTTTGCTTGACTTCCTAAAGTACTTGAGATATTGAAATATGTGTATTTCTTTTTTTAGATCGACTTCTATCTAGAGTTCAACGACTTCTGAGATATTCTGTATATGCAGAGGTCTTCCGCCGTTTCCGCTTCGTGTTTTTAGGTAAGGGAGAAATATGTTGTACTGTTTATAGAGTTAAATGCGCTCAGCTTTATCTTGCCTTCTGATTTATGTTAACGACTATTTGCCGAATGTGTGAGATAAGAGGATGGTAAAAGAGAACGGGACAGTCGCGTCGTTGTTACAAGAGCAATGGAACCTAAAACGCAACGAGCAAACTTGTACCAGAAATGTAATCAATAGTCAGATTTGCTTACCTAATATACAAGATTTACTACGTGATTCAGAAATAAATTTCTTAAATCTCTTATACATCGATCAAAACAAGTAATTTTTTGATACGAACAAAGTAATCTGATACAATACGACCAAAACAGATTGGTTTGATCCATTTTGCAATCTTCCATCACTGCATCGCTCGTTGCAATCGCAGCGTTGCTCTCCTTGCTACAATTACGCCTTTGAAGCCAACACGAGCAGGCGAGAGATAGCTAATCGTCCTTGTTGTTACTCGTGCCCTCTATTGAATTCCATATCGGGGTAACAAGCCCCAGTGCCGACCTCTAATCATCCGCAGGGATTTACTACCTATGCGGAGCGGCTCCATCCAGCCCCTCCGAGATTCCCCCTTCTGGTCTGGTCATAATCACACTGAGACTTTTGCGGACAGTTTTATTTTGCGATTAGTAGTAGTCCGAACTTCAAGAGATAAAATAAAATAATTTTGTAAGCCCAATTCTTATTTAACTTCTCAATTGCGCATGTATACGTGATGTACACTAATTGATATAGAATCACATTATATTGTTAATAACAATTGAAAGTAATATTTCATATAACAAAACGATATCAAAATAAATTTGATATTATTAATAAATAAAATAAAAATGAATATAAATTTCATACAATATTTTAAAATAATATTAAAATAATACTTACTATTACTTTTTCTTATCATTGAATGCTTTACTATATTATAAACCGACATTTCCGACAGAGCCTATCAATAAAAAATATGAATTTAAAGAATGTTAATAAAATAAATCAGAGCAAAGCAGATTTTAAAATAAAACCAAAGTACGTGTTAGCGAGATATAACGTTCCGCTACGCGGCTTCAAAGCGTATACACAGAGGAAGAACGTGTAGAACGTCGTTTCTTATAATTCAAGGTATAGTATTTTCGTTCTCACCGTGTCAAAGGTTTATCACGTACGCCTCGCGCTTTGCGAAATATCGCGTCCTCGCGAATAATCGAGGGGCTAATGAAGAGAGCAACACGATACGCGAAGGTCACCGGCGCGATACTTTAAAGTCGACCTGGATTATGCGGCGTTAACTCGGGGCCTGAATCCCGAGGTGCGTTCTTACGGCAAGTCGGTCGCGTCGGAACCGCGCGCGCGCCGGCCGAACGATTTGTCCAGGTGGCTTTATCGAGGCCGCGTTACGTTGCGCGTCGTTTGAATTATGACAGGACAAAATAAAGATATCGGTGGCCACGGCGGAGAGATCCTGCACAGCGAGAAACGATGAGAGAGGAATGCAGTCTTCCCGAGTCGGTGAGTGCTAGTCACGCGCTTCGCACCGCGACGGCGTCGTGTGCGTGCACGTGTATTGTACGTCCATATAGCGCCGTTGTGTCATCCATTTTTCTGACGTTCCTTAAAATCGGTCGGCCTAAGCGAGTCGCTATAACGAATCCGTTTGGCGACGACGCTTAACGAGTCCCGGGCCCGCTCCGAGCTCTCGACCGCGCGGACTGTGTCCCTTCTAGTGGGCGCATCCGAGTTGCATGGGATAAGCTGGATATGGGTCGTTTTTTGTGTGATTTTATATGAGAAAAGGTAGATTGCGAGAAAGGGATGGTCGAAGAGAAAGAAATATCAGCGAATGTATCAGCGAATTTAAAATGCCAAATAAAGACATTAACAATTTCTTTCGCGCGCGCGCGCGCGCGCGCGCGCGCGTGTGTGTGTGTGTGTGTGTGTGTGTGTGTGTGTGTGTCTGTATATATATATATATATATATATATATGCAATTATTATAATATATAATTAACTTATTATTATAGAAAAATATTTTTCTATATCATAACGTTTCCTTATTAAATGTACACATCTCTATAGAAATCAGAAAGATCCTCGTTCTCTTTCTCAAGCATTTTGAAGAACCAAAATAACTTTATCAATTTCTAACGTTTAAGAGATCTTAGAAAGTAATCCTATTAAAATTTATTCACGGCGATTAGAAAACAAAACATTGAATCGGAGGGTGGACACACGCATTTATTATACACGCGGGTACATAATCGCCTCGCAAGCAACAAATCGCGGGTTACGAACGAAAGGAATTCCTCAGCTACCCCCATTAGATCCGCTCCCCCCCTCTCTCTCTCTCTCTCTCTCTCTCTCTCTCTCTCTCTCTCTTTCTCTCCGTCTTTCTCTCTTCTTCTCTTTTTCTTTCTCTGCGGCTGCGGCTACAACGCGCCACGAATGCCCCGCCGACAGAAACGAAATCGAAAGACTTGGGTCAGAGCAGGGCCCTACCTCCGCAGGGTGTACCCACACCTACGCGCCAAGCCGCGCCGGCCACGGGAATGTGCATTCGACGTGCACACGCGTATACGCACGTTTCGTTCATGCGCATTCGACGGGGATGAAAAAGTTCCCTCCAATCTCTAGTCTTCAGTACGATATCACTTTCATTCATATCTTTTACCCCCGTTTCCATCGACATAAATTAACTTTGATCTCAGTTCAATTTATCCTTTATCTTCTTCTAAAATTATATAAAGATAGAAAATGAATTTATAACCGAGATCAAAATTAGATCTATATTAGTAAAATGTGGAAATTACGGTGACAAATAAAAGTACGACGTTATATGTTGACGTATCTCATTTCTGTTCCGTAATTCATATCGTAACGCATTCTCTATCGTAACGCGAATCACATGATCACGTGAATGACGTGAAAGTTCCGATCGCGAAATATAATTACGGAATAAATGCTCGCATTGAAGAACGCGCATGAATACATGAAACGTTACCGTAAATCGAACATAATCCAATAAAAATTTATCTAAAAAGTATTATGAGACAGTGACAGTGACAGTCACATAAATAAAATGCAAATTCAAATCCATTTTAATTATTTCAAATTCGTGTAACATCCTTTGCATTATTTAAAATCGACGGTATCGCTCTGATATATCTATCGATTGTTCACATTCATTTTCTGCTTCTATTAAAAAAAGAAGAGAACACAATCAACCGAATAGGGCCAATGTTATGCCACGTTTGTAGATGAGAGGCATTTAATTTTTAGAAGTTAGCCAATATTACCGTATAACATCGTCAACATCCGGCCGGAAAGTGAGAGAGGCCTGAACGAAATGGCGTTCAATCGGTAATAAAATAAGCGCGACGAGAGAAGGACCGTTGATGGTAACAATATTGTGAATCTATCAAGCGCACCGGTGTCTACGAGCATGCTAGAGAACAAGCGGCGAATGCAACAAGAAGCAATGGAAACGATAACCAACAACACCACCACCACCAACACACCACCATCACCGGTACCACCGCCGTTGCCGCCACCGCCGCCGCCACCGCCGCCGCCACCGCCACCGCCACCACTACCATAACCGACGCGGCCGCGGCTGCCAACGGAGAGCCAGCCAACACAATAAGGGAGCACGAGAGGAGTGCGAAAGCACGAGCGAGCAGACCCGACAATGCGGCAGGTACCTACCCCGCAGGCATTCCATCAAGATGCTATCGAGAGAGTGCTCGGGCCTCTTGAGAGGGGTGGGCACGAGAAGAGAGGAGCTCCGGAGAGGACCTGAGAGGAGAAGGGGGGCGAGGAGGATGAGAGCCGGCGAGCTCTCGAGGAAGAGGCCGGCGAGAGATATTAAAGGATGCTGTGCCGCCACGCCGACGGGGAGAGACGAGAGAGAGAGAGAGAGAGAGAGAGAGAGAGAGAGAGAGAGAGAGAGAGAAATGGGAGGGAGAAAGAAAGAGAAAGAGAGAGTATAAGAGGAAGGAAGGGAGAAGGAGAAGAGGCATCCCGTGGCGTGGTAGGTCCCAAGGTACGAAGGGATCAGGGCCGACCGGCACGGCAGGACAGGGCGAGGTGCAAGGCGAGGCGAGGCGCGCGTTCGGAGGCCCGAGTCTCGCTCGCGCCCGAATCGAGAGGACCACGGCGAACCACGACTTCGAAAAACGTGATTCTCCTCGCCCAGCTTCACTCGGGCCCGCGCATCTTTACTCGTTCATAGGCGTTGACTTATTTGTCGGCGGCGGGGCAGCTTCGGGTCTGCGTTGCACCTTCGCCCTGGAAATCGACCCGTATTAACCCGTCATCGCGATAGCATCACGCCGCGCCGCAGATAAACGCCGTTTTCACCGTTCCGACGGGGGTCTACCCCCATCGCGACTTTCCTCTCCCCTTCGATCGCGCGATGAGAACGCAAGCAGATATTTCGCGCGATGTACTCAATGTAAAGAGATCGCGGGTGAGAGACCTCAAAGTTTACAAGTTCCGATATTGCCTTTATGGCATCTTCCTTCTTCGTCAATGAAGATCGGACACGCAGTCGTTGACCGAACTGAAAGAATCATACGCGATGATATTAAAAAATCGCATTTCGAAATTAGTAAAGAGAACGTCGATTGACATATTATTGCAAATTGTACGCAATGACGAACGTTCTGTCAAAAGCTTCTCGACGGCCGCGGCGGTGGCGGCGGCGGCGGCGAGCAGCAGCCATACGTATTCGTTTAAAACCCGGCGGACTACGAATGAAAAAGAAAAAAGCCGCGGTCGAAGAAAAAGTTTGGTGGTGGAGGTCGTGGATGGCTTCCCGCCATTCCCGGCTTGCTTTAAAGAGCAACACTTATACTCAGATTGGATTAAAGTCTGGTACGTCGAAGAGGAGTGGTAGGCGACGGCGCGGGGGTCGGCGGCGACGGAGGAGGAGGAGACGGTTTAGGTTGAGACAAGGAGGAGGAGGAGGAGGAGGAGGAGGAGGAGGAGGAGGAGGAGGAGGAGGAGGAGGAGGAGGAGGAGGAGGAGGAGGCAAAGGTATGCGGCACGATCGTGTGTGTATACGGGTACATGTATGCAACGTGCAGATGAAGCGCAGTGTGTCGTACGTGCACTTACACATATGCGAATACGTGTGCACGGACCCGTACATACATATCTGGACCCAGCCGCCAGCCCACCTTCACAAGGTGATTCACTGGCGATCCTCAAGTGCAGTGTGCTCAACCATTACGCACTTGCGAATCACCGCAGAAACGTTCGACGTGCTTCGGGACAAATCATTATCAATTGTATTGTTCCAGAAATCAGTTTAATTAGCCCCTGAAACACGGACGGCGCCACGATCCTCACAATACGTGCTGAAATGTCTCTTTTAAACTTCTATTGAGAAGAGATTTTTTTTTGGACCATAATATTTTATATTAAAAAATATATCGTAAAATTTATTTTCCATATTATTCCACAGAATTTCGTGTATTCAATAGAATTTTATTTAATTATCACACAATTATTATATTTAATTTTAATAATTTTTAAACGGTATATTTTTTTAGTTTATATAATATTAATAACTTATATTTTAAACATTTATGATAAATAGATTTAAATACACGGTCAAAAACATACGCGGATGTTATTTAAATATTACACTTTTACGTTTTTACATTTCTTATAACAACGCGTCTGCAATTCTGATTGTAAGTAAGACATGTATCGTGGACATTCACGGCCCGAGAGACGAGGCGACAAAGAGTTCATTACGCGTGCTCGAGAATTCCGGGACAAGATTCAAAGGGCAAGTGAGCCCGGTAATGTGGCGCGAATGCAATGTCATTACCGCTCGCGGCAGTAAAAAGGGCACTCCGCTGCGCTGTATACATATACTTCTGCATTGTCCGCGTCGTAACCTGTCGGCTGAATACACGGAGGAAAATGCATGAAAATATTTACGAAGGCCAATGTGGGATCTTTCGGCGGCGCGATATCTCGCAGCAATATTTAAGAAACGAACGTGTTGGCGTTCGAAGGGACGATGCGATGCAATGGGAACCGCTCGGGGCGTGCCGGTGCACCCTGCGAAGGCTCTCAATCGCAAGAATGCAACGACCGGCCGGACGGCTCGATTTTCATCGGGATTTCTTTTGGGCGTGCGCGATAAAATCGCGCTGAGCGCCGTTAGATCGCCGCAAGAAACCGCTCTCTCGCTTACCTGACTTTCCGGAAAGGAAGAAAAACTAGACGGAAAAGTGCAACGAAGTTCATCGACTAGAATTCTTCACGAAATTATATTCTCGTAGCGCTCTTTGTCATAAGTTAATTAAAAAAAAAAAAAACCTAATGTTAACAATAAATCCAAAAAATGGGTAGTGATTTCGCAGTCTAACAGTAAAGAAAAAATAAATACCGGTAAACTCCGATTAGCGCCACTTATGCAACGGTGACAAAAAGAAATACGTCACGCATCCGATTAAGAAATAGCCTGTCGCGTTTAAGAGCTTAGCTTCATAGGCTTGTCCTCATAAAATCCGGCATAGTGTCCCGTGTCCCGTCGGACAGACTACGTGGTAGTCACCTTTCGCGTAGCGGGTGTCACATAAAAAGGTGAGAGTGTGAGAGTGTAACACGACGTTAAGGGATGGGTAGTCCACGAGATACAGGTCGTTAGCGAATTCTTGGTAAGGATTTAATTTATTCGGCCGAGGTTTCTCTTCCTCCCTCTCTCTCTCTCCCTCTCTCTCGTCCTGAAGACACGACGATTTAAAAGGCCAGGCGGAGCCGCGCGCGAGACATAAAATAAATAATCGCCGTGCTATTAATCCTCGTTAGGGTCCACTGATATCACGATCGATAATTATAATGTAAGTAGGCTGACGTCTCCCCGCTCGCGAGTGGCAGAGTGTGTTACGCGTTCAATTTAAGCGTCGTTATTATTATCCTTATTGACGTCGAGTGGGAACAAACAACGCTCTCGCTCTCTTTAAGGGAACTGCAACTAAGCGTATTAGCGGAACGCGCGCGTAAGTGCGTGACGCGCTAGGAAATTGCTCGAGATTGATAATTGCAACACGAATAAGTAACTATCTACCCACGCAAAAATGACACGCGGATAAACAATATCATTAACATCGCGGCAACACTAATTAACGATAGAAATTGCAAATATCACTTTAAATTGCAAATGTTCACGTTAGCATGTTTATTTCATAACTGCAACGTTTATTGTCACATCGAGAAATTAATTACATTTATAAGTACGTATTTAAATCAGCATTCGTCTACTTGCTATTTTGAGAAACTATATAGCCGTATACCTTTATTATCATTCTATTTTATTTCACTCCGGCTTTATTTGATTTCATCGCCGTACGCATGCAGTAACTATCAAACGGAAAAATGATTTCAAAGAGCCACTGCCATCGCCATGGTCTTTGTGTCACGAAAGTGTGACATCGCTCTATCCTGTACCCCGTTCGACAACATTCTATTGAACAAGGTAACGTCGGCAGGAAAGCCAACGTCGTTCGATTGCTTGACGGCTCCGGCCTCTTGCACGCATCTCGCTGCGGCAATTGCGCGGAACATATCGCATTGTTCGCATATCGAATCACCTGTTCAATATCGCGTCACCTGTTATCGGCGATCTCGTCGTGAGGCACGGTGCATTCAGCACGCATTGACGCGCGGGAATGCGTTCCACTCGCGGAAGGCGGCGCACTTCACCTTCACTTTCTTTACGCGCACTTAGGCCCGTATTTATAATCGTTACACCTCGAGCCTCGTTTAAAAAAAAAAAAAAGCACAGAATGAAGTTTTATAACTTGGCATGCGGACGATTTGGTAGGTCGCGTTTCGATTCGAGAGATCAATCGAGAGTATATTCAGCTGAAGCTGTGAAAAGCGGAACGATTATTCCCGCAAAATTTCAAGCTGTCAAAAGATTGTTGCGAATATTTTACGTATGCGATAAGATAATTATTTAACCTCGCTATTACATATCTGTGCTTCAAGCGACATAAAATGAAGTTATCAATAAATTAAGAATGGATAGACTGAAAAATTACAATGAAGCTAGCTTATTTATTCTAAAATATATATAATTAAAGAATAAATACAATTAATTATATAATTAATAACTAATATATTATTAATTATATTATTTTTATATATAATAATAATAATAATAATAATAGTAATAATAATAATTTAATAATATATTATATAAATTATTATATTAATTTTTTAATTAATTATTTATATTAATTTTATTAAATAAATTAGATAAAATATACTGAGAACGTGAGGTTTTCTGTCTCTTTCAACGACGATAAAAAACTATTATTTCATTGTCAGTATAGTTAATTAATGGCGATTAACGAGAAAACGTGGGCAAAACGTGGAGAATGATTATGCTTTCTTCCAACACTTGTCGCGATCGCATTTCGATAGGTAATGTGACGACATATGGAACAGCTCACGATGCTGCTTGTCGGTTCGGCTCGCGGCAAATGAATGGTAATGGAACGGCGACCTTGTGTAAACACAACATACTATATACAATAATAACAAAAATAACCAAGGTCGGGCGTACAGTATTATATTACTTAAAATATTCAATATATTATGACAAAATTATACCGAATATTGAGTTTGTTCAAAGAATACGTTGCCTGTAAAAATAATTTCTATGAATAAGATGAAACTTTATTATTAAGATTAAAATGATAAATAATTTATAACAATCTATTAAAAAATAACGGCTCATGGCAAAGTCTATACACTTTATATATATTATATATATATATATATATAAAAATTTAAAAATTAATTATTAGACATTAAGATTTAACAGTGATTGAGAATATATTGCATATTTCTAGTGTTTAAAAAACATTATCAATCTTTAAATATTTACGCATTTATTATAAAAAATTTACTCTATAGTTGCTGTTGCATTGTTTGACTTCATATCTTTCTTTTTTCAGATTTCTTTATCTTGCTCTGTTTAAAATACATTTATTATTATTATTATTAGTAAATTATTATTACTATGTATGCGCGATATCAGGTAATTAGGCAATTATTATATTATTAGTTGAATTAATTGAATTATTTAATTAAAGATAATTTTACAATATTTTGCATGGCAATCCTGATAATAATTATACACAATGTGTGTTATACTTTAATATCTCGTGATAAACTAATAATATGAAAAAAATCTAATTATTAAATTATGATCTTTTATGTTAAATCTGTCATATAAATAATCCTTTTTTTAAATAACTTTTGAAAAAACATTACAAAAAACAGTAACCATTAATATGTTATATTCAAATATAATTTTCTCTAGAAACCAATTATTAAAGCGCAAAAAATACAATTCAATATGTATCTTAATTTCATTTGAATTTCTCAATTAAATCTCGATTGTAAATATAACATAATGAATATCAAATTAATTCTCATAATTTATTAAATTGTGTATTATGTCTTGACTGCTCTTGGTTCAATTTTTTAAAAGGCACGCGGATATAAGTGTCGACCTTAAGAAGATGCAATATTCTCAATTATTAATATTTTTTCCATGCAAGAGCTTGCGTGAGACCGTCGCGAAACATGATGGTATTAATTCTAGAAAGAAAATTTAAGGGAATAATTATCATAACTATGAAAATAATATATTCTTGTTTGTTTTACTTTACCATATATTCTTATTTGATGCTGAGTATGTATAACAAAATTTCATTACCCTCGGAAAAATTTATTAAAGAAATTATATATCTTTTGCCTACATATCCTTTTCAATTCTTCTGGACTATCGTTTTTTAAGCTGTTTATTTTTTGCTCTATTATATTGTTTCATCCAAAATTGCTATTCTCCAATCTGTTTCAATCCGCTTGTCGGCCTGCCTTCCCGTGTTTCACGGATTTGGTGATAATTATCACCGTGAGAAACGCCATGTATCACCGGGGGCGACCTACCTCGCGCGAGATGACGGTGGAGATGTGATGTAGTGGTGGTTGCCTGTTTTCAAAGGAAGACCACTCCTCACGAGGAAGAGAGAGATAGAGGGAAAAAAGGACTAAACGAGGAACAAGCCGCCGCCGCCGACGCGAACGATCGGAAAGAAAGGGAGAGAGAGAGAGAGAGAGAGAGAGAGAGAGTGAGATAGAAGGAAAGTGAGGAAGGACGAGAGTGAAAGGAGAATCAAGAACGAAAGAAGAAAGGACGAGTGAAGAGAGGAAGACGGAACGTTTGATTTACGCAACAGGTCATTAAATCGGATGTATTGGGTGATAGAACTTTGCGGCGGAATGATTCTTCAGAATTCTTCTTTCTTAATGAGCTCTTAATTATTCTAAATCGCCGATCGCCGGCGGTTGAGTATGATCGGAAATTTGCGCGGTTTTACTTAGGGAGCATCACGAGAATGTCATATCTCACAGTGCCTCATAAAAGACCAGATACGAAATATTATCACGGTGGTAGGACAGCTGTATCATATAGGTTCATAACTTTCAATGCTAGCGGGAGGCAAATGGTATTAAAGTGGTATGAGAGTCGGTTTACAACTATATATGTTATGATGACCGAAGCGATGAAATTCCGCCGACAAATCGCGCTGTTACACGAAATATGTATTAGTGTGTGTATACACGTTATATTTAAAAAGATAACAAGTAATACATTTAACACACAAAATTACATAGAAGAAAAAGTGTGTAATATATTTGATACATTAAAATAAGAGACTTTAAAAATAAGAACTTGTTTTATGATAAAGAATTCAAAACTCGATTAAAATTGTTGTAATAGTTTTTAAATATACTTGTATTATCATTTAAAAAAACAAACGATAATTTTCTGAAAAAAATCTGGCAATTCAAATTTATTCGATGCATACATATTCATGATTTAATGTAAAAAAAAAAAATTATAATGAGGTTTTAAATTTCGACGTTTTATTGCATTGCTGAGGTTAAATATACGTACGAAATATTTGAATCTCACATTCTCTTCCGTGCTTTTATTACTACATGATATATTCAAAAAAGAATCAAATAAAAATATATGCTCCTTACTTTGTTGAAAAATGTGTTTGCTTATCTTTGGAGCGCGATCGCCGAGAAGTATTCGCGCGATCATTTATTCTACCTGTTTGAGGCGATGGTTCTCAACTTTTTAAAAGTGTATAATAAAATTTCGAGGAACAGACTTAAAATACGAATAAAGATTATCATTTGTTGACTAGGAAATAGTTTTGTTAAAAGCGGAATAGGAACACCTCGTGGAGTAGGAACACTTACTTAGAAAATATCTTTGTGACACATTGACTTAAGACATCACCTGTCGCATTATTTCCATTAGTCTGGCGAAAATTATAGAACTGTCAAAAAAGATGATGGATTGAGTTGTCACACGAATCTACTTCAACTATTGTCAAAAAGTCGGTATTTCTTTTTATGATATTATTATATCATTTAACTTTCCTGCGATTTTAAAGTATCGGAAAGACTATTCAAGAAGTGCAAAAAAGCTAGTAACCATAATAAAAAAAGATTGTATATTAAAAAATGAATTTTAAACGCAACACTATTTTATATGTTCCAAATTTACTAATCTTTCAATTTATATTGTGCATGAAATTATTAATTTTACTAAAATTTCTTATTTATTTCTTCTTTTGAAACCATCTGAAAAATATATATTTGATCTTTTTTACAATTTAATAGAAATAAAAACAAAAATAGACTCACATAAAAATTCTTCGCTTCGTCAATTTTGTGTTAAACAATTTTACCCTGATTTAAATTTCACTTAACTTTAAATAATATTTAGAGAAAGATCCCGCTAACATGCTCAAATGCATATGCGCATTACGCCCAATAGAGGATTAAATGCCCTACCCGTCATCCATCATCCGGCCACGTTCAGCCCCCGTAATCCCCTAGTTCTCCAAAAATTATGACCCGCCGGACTCTCTTTCTCTCACCGCCACCCAGAGACTCGATTACGTAGCGACGCATTCCGATCGCGATTTACGCGCGAAAACGTGTTGGCGACCGATCCAGGAAGACAACGCATCTCGAATCTGCGTAAGGTGCGTGCGCGACGACGGCATAGAAGAACTGGGCAAAAGGAGGAGGAGAAGCAGAAGGTGGAGAGTAAAAGTTCGCGACGTAATAAGAACGCGGCGAGAGTCGTGCACGAGGACTCGCGGCGGAACTCATTTTAATTAGAAGGAGTCCTTCGCTTTATCGAGTTATTCCCGAGCGCTCCTTTTCTTTCTTTCTCCTTTCTAAGCCCCTCTCTCTCTCTCTCTCTCTCTCTCTCTCTCTCTCTCTCTCTCTCTCTCTCTCTCTCTCTCTCTCTCTCTCCTCCACTTTCCGGGCCGACTTCTCAGCGTCTTCTTTCCCTTCTTCTTCATCTACCTCTTCGTCTTCCTCCAATCGCCGGCCGCCTCTAACGCCATCGTGGGCCATATCCATGGAGCTGTGGAATGCGGTTCTACGAGCCCATGGGGTTTGCACGACGACGTTGTGTGGTGTGTAGCGCACGGAATCCTTCTCTCTCTTTCTCTCTTTTTCTCTCTTTCCCTCGCGCGACCATCTCCTCACATATGTTTCGTATGTGTGTGTGTGTTGCACACAGAACGTACACGCATGTACACGCATACGCATCGTGGAAAGGTACCGACCGAGTCTGTGGAGGAGAGTAAAAGGAGACCTTGTCCTCTCCAGACCTCTGGCTTCTCCTTCTCCTCCCGCTTTTCTCCCGACTCCTCCCGTCGTTTCTGTTCCCTCTGTCTCTCTTCCTTCCTTTCTCTGCCTTTCTCTCCTTCTTTCCTCGACCGGACCCTCGTCGTCTGGATCTTTTGACTGGCGCGCGAGAGCAGAAGAATGAAGAGAGGAGGCAGAGAAAGAGAGAGGACGAAAGAGAAGGAACGAGGAGGCCGGGAGGAAAGGAGAAAGAAGAACGGGACCTCCGCGGAGTCGACGAAGTCCGGGGAGGTCCTTCCTTCCGAGGCACCGTACGAAACGGATAACCAGAGAGAAGAAAGGAAACGGCTCCTTCGTCGAGGATCAAAGGATATATCGAGAGCCTTTTTGCTCTTAAGGGATGTGGAGAGTTTGGGCGCGCTATGATGGAGAGAGAGCCGACCGCCGAAACTGCCCAGGTCGGGTTTCGGGATTCTAGGGTAGAGCAGGGAGCGGAGTGCGTTCTCTCGGGAGAGAGAGAGAGAGAGAGAGAGAGAGAGAGAGTGCTTCTTGGATGAAAATATTCCCGCGTGTTATCCCGCGATTATGGCTGCGTCGAATTCCCAACAAAGTCACGTCTCTATCCTGTTATATGGTAAAAACTTGCAATGTGCAATGTGGACTCATTAATATATCATACAATCTGTTTTTATAAATAATCATCGATCACAAGATTCTCTTTTTTTTCTAGAATAATTATTAAACATCACTAATAAATTGTTATAAAAAAGTAGAAACAAGAAGATGAAAAAACATAAGATGCAAAATATTTTCTTTACAAATATCGATGTATATTTATCGATTGTCAAAGGCATTGCTTCTAACAAGTAATAAATTTCACTTATGTTTAGAAAAAGAAGAAAATGCCTTGTATAGAATGTGTAAATTAGGGTATAGTAGTAGGTGTGATGGATGTGTGAATTAGGGTAAGGGGAAAAGAGGCATTTAGCATCTAATACTGCCGGTACAGGTTTATATGTCTGCATTCCTGACCATAATTTTTCAGGATTTTATCTCGTTCTAGAGAAAGAAAGACATTTCGAATAATTATATAAAAATAATCAAGGATTATAATCATCATTTATATATAACGTTTACACACACACACACACACACACACACACACACACACACACACACACACACACACACACACACACACACACACACACACACACACATATGATAATATGATGCTTATACCTCTATATACTATGTATGTACAGTCGAACTCAAATCAATCATGGTGTTATTCCCATAGGTACCATTCAGCCAAGGTTCTCCAGGTATCTTCTTTCTCTCTCTCTCTCTCTCTCTCTCTCTCTCTTTCTCTCTCCTCACGAGAATCTCTCGGCCGTTCGAAATAGGGCAGGGATATTGCCGACGAGACGAAAGAGAAGGAGGCGAGGGATTCGCGTGTTTCGCCTCCTGGCTACGCCAGTTCGTTTCGGCCGCAACGAACGCGGCGGTGGCGGCGGCGCGTTTGGGACCAACCGGGCCCCCTACACTTTCGGTCGGCCTCCCCCTCGGCCGGCTCTCTTCCACCGCCCTTTCATCCGTCGACTGTGCCTCTCCACACAAGTCTCCTCGACGATTCCCGCGGGCGCGTCTTCTCTTCACTCATATTCCTCCTTGGTTCCCTCCACCAAGGTTTTTCTTTTATGTTCGTTTTTGCATTCAAGTATACACCTACAAGTACAGATGCCTCGATATTATCGATCGATAACATCTTCGCAATATCCTAATGTCTCTATATTTATTTCTTCAGTGATAAATTTAACATCTCGAAAGAAATATAATATCGTGATGTATTCTCTTTCTTTAATAGGCACATTCAGTAATAGTAATTTAATAAATTATCACAATATATTTTTTAACATGAAGTATTAGTGAAATTATATGAAAGATAAACTTATATATAAAACAATATGAGCATTTTTCAAGATAGAAAATGTTGACAGTCTTATCTAAAAAAAATATCATCAATAGAAAGATCAATAAAAAAATTGTTTAATTAATTTTACGTAATATTCTATTCAGCGTATGTAATAATAATAATATTAATCTTAGAAAATAATCTCAAATTAAGTAAAAGAATAAAAAATGTTATTAAATTTGATGATGAAAAGGCTGCAAAGAAGAAATACCGCAAGTTGAGTTTCGATATAGTATGCGAGAACCGGAATGAACTTCCGTTGACTTTCCGGTGACTGGCAACAGTTGCTCATTGTACGCGGAGACGTTACCGATATGATATCGCGCGGAAGCATCGATAGCGAGGAAGTTTACGATGACGCGGTCCGACGTAACTCGCATAAATAGGAAGGCTCGCCACAGCAACTCGAGCTAAACGGACCTGTTTGTCTCGGCGACGTGAGCGGTCGTGTGAAAGTCTCGCTGCCTCGTTAACGCCACCCTTAAGACTCTCCTCGGTTCTGTCGTGCCGTGACGAGCATGAGAATAAAGACGAAAGAGGGAAAGAGAGCGCGGTAGGAAGGAGGGGAGGAAGAAAGGCGAGCAGGCTTCTTAAGCTGAACCGAAGGAAGTTGAAAGCTGCGAAAGACGAACAGACGGTCAAATGCGAGACGAAAAAGGGAAGAACAAACCGCGCGATGGGAAAAGCAAAGCTCCGGGTCCACTCGCGAGGCACGGGGGAAAATAAACGGACAGACGCGACGTCGTCTCGGTAAATGAACCGCCGTCCCGCGGATAGTTTTCGTCGTTCTTTGTTCCGGCATATCTCGTAATTCTTCAATTCGAGAATCTCCTCGAATTGACACCACGGTCTCTTATGCTAATCATGGCGCATGTAATTAGAAATTAAAGTATAAAATTATCGAAAAGTAGAAAATGAAACTTAACACGATCCACGAAATATAAGGAGGATGATCGAATTAAACTAGTCGAAATAAACTAAAGTTATATCTCTATTACTTTAATGCTTAATTATAATTTAAAATAATTATAATTTAAAATAATTTTTATAATTTCTCTCTTCGTCTGAGCTTTCATCCGATTCAGTGATAGCGGCCTATTTTGGCAACCTCGATAGCCCGACGGTCGCCTATCCAGCATTTATGTCATATCCATGACTCAAGGCCTGCGATATTTCTGCGCCAAGTGTGCGGACGCGTTCGGCGGCGGACGAAACGTTTGATATCGTTTATTCGCGGCTTCCGTTGGAGAGCGACGAATAAAAAAAGGAATGGAGAAAGAAAGAAGCGAAAAAGAAATGCTCAAGATGAGACGATTCAGAGAGACAGAGAGAGACAGACAGATAGACGGAGAGAGACAGAGAGAGAGAGGGGGGAGGGGGGGGAGAAGTGACAGACAGAAACGCCTGTCCCAGAGACAGAATGAGTCAGAGACTAATAAAATCGGCTGGACCCGAAGAGAGTCGCGGCGCTGTGCCGGGGCACTCTCGTGGTCCTCGCGAGCATGGGAAAAGGCCAGCAGATTCATTGACCGCGAGGGACTCCAGTTAGCACCGAGGTCTCCTCCAAGCTCCCCTTTCTTTCCCTCTTTCCTCTTCGACCCTGCGGACGGCTACCACTATTGTTTCATTAAGATCGAGCCGAGGTCCGACACACGCGCGCGCGGTCCTTACGTGCGTGCCGTTTGGCGAGCCGTTTTCCCTCCGACACGATTACGCGTCTCGCTGGCGAATCGAAACGAATCGCTCTGTTCGCTTCGTGACTATTAACGCGAGATTCGGCGAATCGACAGACGGCGAGTAACGCGAAGAGCGTTATGACAGCGTACACCTCAAAATCAATCGAAATCAATCGCCAAACCGCTTTTACGTTTGTTTCTTGGCGTATAAAGCGATAAGATATTTTTTAATTATTTTGATGGTAATAACGTGTAAGCGACGTTGACGTATAATTGAAAAAAATGATTAATGTTCTTTATATTACGATGTGTTGTCTCTTTCAGAAAAAAAATATACAAATTCTACTGCAGATATTTGTCGCTTCTAGGAAGCGATCTTGCTTTGGAAAATGCAACCAATTTGAGAAATGCACTCTTCTTCATATCTCTTCTTTCGATCCATCCCGCTCTAGTACTCCTTCTTACCGAGCAATTTATTTTAAGCGATTACGTACTTCTGGATTGAAACCCATAAAGACGGAATCGCTTTCTCGGCAATAGCGCATACATACCAATCTCCATAAATGTAGAAACAAACACGACAAGTCAAAATATTGATACTAAAATGATATTAAAATATCGTCTAACATTCTTCTGATAATAATTATTGCATTCCTAAGGGAGCAATCTTCAGGAAAGTGCATTGCTGAGTGTTGAACATTATCGAATGAGGCAATTGACAAATAATGAATCGCATGACATTTCGACCAATATTTTGCTACATTATAGGAGTCTTTTAATACATCTACACAAGTTTTTTTGGTATTGAACTCCATTAGAGAGATTTTCTGAAAAGGCAAGAATTTCTAAAAAACAAAACTCTAAAAAATTAAACGATTTAGTTAAATCTTTCTAACCCATATAGTCAAATTTTATAAATTATTAAATTTTTTATTTATTTTAATTTTGAGTAGAAATTATAATGATGCTGGATTAAAATGTTTAGCACTCAAAATCACATAAGTTGCATAAATGAGGCTTTCTCACCAAATATTATTTAAACGAAGGCTGACTATAAGTCTGTCAGGGAAGCCGTTATTAATACTTGACAGACAAATATTCTGTATATTATGTCATAGACCAAACCTCGTGTCATAAGAGCGCGTTTGATATGTACACTCGCAAAGAATGTTTGACCCACAATGAGACAAAGAATAACCGTCAGTCAACGTTAGGCAGTCGCGAATTAAGCTAAAGTATGTGCGGGGTGAACCGTTCACTTTGGCAGGAAGTACCGCTATTCTCGTCACTTTTACGGTCGTTAAAACAATTCCCTGGATGTTATTTGTTATGTCTTACGTCCACTGTGACGACGAATAATAGTGTTAATTCAATATTTTTTTGTCTTGCAAGAACTCGCCAATAAAAGATAATTCGTGCTCTCAACTGTAAGAAGATTGCAAAAAATATTTATCATTATACGTACCCAAAATTACACTGGGAAACTTTGAAGTAAAAAAAATCAACAATCTTTCTCTTACATATTATTTCGTGACGAACGAACTTCATATAACTTCGATGACATTTCGATTCTGCAGAAACGAGAAAATAATCTATGTTTCTGTCTTACATTTCTATTTATTATAAAATATTTTATAATTAGCATGCAATATATTTTAATAATGTTTAATAATGTTCTTAAGATAAAAATATAAAAATGTCAAAATCTTTCTTCAAGTTATAAGCAATTAAAAATTGCAAATGTGCAAAAATATACCGATCATTTTTATTACTGGTTCTCAACTTGGGTAATAATACCTATTTTTATTGATTATCTTATCTTTTATCGTTTATTATTTATTTTACCTTTTTACGTGAATCTTAATTTTATAAAGTGTTAAATACTTCGAGAGATGATTATTCTTTTGACACGCGGTCTTGGTATTTGTTATTGCATCGTGCTATGTTTACACAAGGTCGCCACGCCACCACTCGGTCGCCGAGACTGAAACCAGCAGCATCGTGAACCACTTTGTGTATCATTATCTTTTCTAAAATTACAGTTGCGACAAGTACTACAGGATACTAAGTACGATGATAGGATATAATTATCACAATTAGTGATTAATTCCAGCGATTATCGGATAATAAGCATCGCGCTACTCCTCATATTAATAAGGATTAATACTTCGATCTATATTCATTTTAAGTAGATATCGGAACGAGTAGGAGTGGGAGTAGAAGAAAACGGAAATTAGAAATTATTTTTACAAGATAATTTCCATAGAAAATAAGTCGTTCCTCGTGTTTTCTTTCGACACACGAAATAATAGACGAATCGTTCAAAAATTATTATACATTGATATTTTATTAAAACTTTTTGTGCGTTTTTGAACGCGTAAATCTACTCGATTAGTCGACTTTAATTATTTATAAATCAAAAATTATTACAACCGCAATATTCTCACGCCAGGAACTTTGATTTTAATTAATCTCCAGAATATGTTGTTAAAATATGTTGTGAAGTAGTCATGGGGAATTCTGTATATGAAAAAGAATTAAGTACCCTCAAAACGTGCAATTACTTTTGTGTGATCTCTTAAAAAGTTGACAACACAATCGGAATCTTCGGATATGAAGCAAGATCGGAAGAGCGCGCGTAATTATTTCCACGTTCCTCTATCCCTTTACGCGATCCTTACGGCGAATTATATGCGGAACGTTCCCCATTGGCTTCCCGATTTAATTAGAGACGGCGAGAAGAAACGCACGGACCCTCTTCATGCGCAATAGAAGATGATGCGGCGAGGATGTTGCCGCCTCACAACCTGTTTCTCGAGGGGAACGAGCGCCGAAAACGAGAGGATCATTTGTTTTCACGTTTTCGTGCGGCGCGCGGTTTCCCTTTCGGCCTCTCTGCATTCTCACAAATTGTCTCTCCTCTTCACCGGCCCTAAATTTGTCTTCATCTTAACTACAAATTTTGTTTAAACAAAATTTTGTTAAAAACGAATTACTTCTCGTTTCAATATTTTCGTGCGGCGCGCGATCTCGACTTCTCAAAAATACACCAGTTAAGTTCATGAAAATACTTGAAAGAAATAAAAGTCCCGTTTTATATTATGAGTTTGATTTAAACGGCGGAGAATATTCGACCCAAAGGGGATATCGAGATTCCGAGTATCCAAGCATTAAGCATCCGAAAATATCGAGTACTTGCGCGCGTCTCGAGTACTTTTTCATTTTCAAATATTAGACATTTGACTGTGGTATGCGCACCCCAGAGTGCGTTTAAAATATTGAAATAAGACTGTCGTATGCCGCTCCTTGAGCCTTGCGGCGGACTCTCGATCCCCTTCGGCCATGGTTGGGACCTCGTTTCCACCCTCTCGTTCCCCGCGCCGTTGAAGAAGCTTTCGTGTATCGCGTTCCCTCCCTTGGTCCCTCTCTTTCTGCCTGTCGTTCTGCCTCTCGTCGTTCTCTCTCATCGGAGATCGGCATTCCCTGCGGCAATGTGAGACCCTCGGGATTCGTGAGGAACGCGTCTTTACGTCAGAGAATGCGACGCGTAATTGGCGATGGTCGTACGCGCGAAATGCAATTATTAGCGTCGCTAATGCAAAGTGTCTTTAATTCTGGGGAGGTATTGTGCAGTCTCGCGATACTTATTTTTTTATAATTCCGTTTTCCAATCAAGTTCTTCCGCGTTTTTCAAACTTAAATAATCACCTCAAATTAATCTTACTATATGAAAAGTTTTTGTTTCTTAAATAATTAAACACAGAAAATAATGAAACAGAAATATATAAAAAATGTATATCCCTTCCTACTCATATTATCTTTTTTATAAGATATAAATACACGGCATGTAATTTTATTATAATCTTTATAATGTGCAACAATTCTATATACATCTCTATAAAGAAAAGAATATTTTTAATATGTTATGTTATTTAATATGTTTAACATATGCTAAATTATTTTTGTTACAAGATTATTAACAAATTAAAATTAGAATCTTAATAATTACTACTACTAATTATTGGAATTTTTAATAGTTTACAGGAAATCCATTAAAATATTTTAAGATTGTCTAGTCAAAGACGTCACGAGAATTGCATCATATATAATTATGGAATAAGCATCTGGTAATTATGTCGTGATTTTTACTAAATGACACGGATACAGGGGTCGCTGACAAATGGTATAAATACTTATCTCCTAATGAGCGGATGACTGAATTCTTTTTCTGGTCAAGGGAAATTTAGAATTTATTTATTCAATGCACTTGATAAAAAATACTCACTAACCATAAATTTAATTTTTTTATAGATTTACACATCTTTTAAAATATAAAGTTTACGAGATCAATTTGCTAACATCAATTTCCTAATTAATTTTACTGTCAACCAGATATCATACTATAGACATACTATTTATCAAAATAATGACCGTATTTTGTAACTTTTTTTATACATCTTTAACAGTAATTTAAAAATTACAAAATCTTAACGTAAATTCTAAAAGAATATTATTCAATTTTCAAAGTGTATGTTATTAATATTCATATTGCAACTAGTGAATCGCTCTGCACATGTACAAGATCTAGTTTATCATAATTGTAAAAATTTTTCTAAAGATTTATTAAAAAGATATTGAAATGTAGAAGCGAAGATAATTTAACAATTTGATTTTATATCGAGAATTAAAAAAATATTAAATTACAAATAAAATAATTAAAGGATTTAATTCGAACAGACACACCGACAAGCTTGGCATTCGTTTGTCACAAGGTATAATAAATCGATGATGACACGAGGAAAGTAATAATAATAATGCATATGCGCGAATAGGACTGACACCGACTTACGCATCTGTGCACGATGCGAAATGCGTCGCGCGACAAACTGGGACCAACGCGGCGCAGGCCGCGATTACTCATTCCCGAAACACGTGTCCAGACTGACAAAAATGCGCCCGTCGATTTTTTTATCGATCCGAAAAAGCTTCTCGGCGAGAAGCGGGAATCGCGCCGCGCCGCGCCACATTTCCGTTGCCGGAGAGCAAAAAGGTCCCGGTTAGACGCGTTTCTTCTCCGGAAAAAGAGGGCACGTGCAACATCGGAGTCGTTCGTATAAAGTGAATTTTTGTAGACACTATAAAATATAATTAATATAAATTTAATGGCAATCCATTATAAATTCGAAAGAGAAAGCTAAAGTTAACATATCAATCTTTCTTAATAGTATTTAAATATAGACGCTTTGAAATTATGTTTTAAAAATACATTTTTAAGGAATAAAAGGAAAGATCAATTTCTTAATAGCATTTAAATACATTTTTAAATATACATAATTATATATGAATGTCGATAAATATGTCGAGAATAATTCATTTTTTACATTCTTTCGTTATCGTTTCTTTTGTTATCACTTATCTCTAAATTATCTCTCGATAATTTAGCTTTACAGTTAATTTTCATATAGGATAAACAGGCAACACGTGACTCATTACCTGGAACAGATTTTACGATTAGATTTCTTCCTTGTGCGTTCTTGACATTCTGTTGTGAATCACACGGTTCTTTCTCGTGAAGGATCGACTGGCAGTCGAACAGACTTTTGCAATGTTGCTCTTAAATATACAAGAAACGCTTCGCAGCGGGCGATTATATTCAGGCTCTACATTCGGGACAGTTTTCTGATTGCTTTAAGCAATGCGCATTGTCGGATTGCCACATCGTTGCATATCGTTGCTACATACGCGCGAATAATCTCGATCGAGCGTGATTTTTTTGCAAGGCCGTTTCGCGAGAGCGACGATCGTGACGCGCGGTACGATTTGTACGTAGAACGATGTTACGTAAACGGCGCGCGTTGCAATTTGCAACCGGAGAGTTGCGCGTTCTCCCTGCACTCGGCAGGTCGTGCTAATGCATTTCTTGCGGAGTCGATATTATTGCTGCCGATTCGAGACGAGAGACGTCCCGCGAGGCCGATGTCTTTGCGCGCGCTAGCTGCCGCGGTAGCGCGCATTTTTCATCGACGGGGCCCTTATGAGCTTTTTGCGAGCATTAAGACAAACGTAAACGGCGACCCGGCCCGCCGTCGACAATCGTGGAATTTCGCAAGCGGTTCCTTTCGATTGTTTAATCGCAAGCGGGCCGCGTGCTCGCACGTTATCTCGTCGTAATAACCCGTAAACGTATTTTCGCGAAATAATCTCGGCGAGAGAGCATTGCGCCAAAGCTGAAATTTATAGCGAGACATCAATCGTCGGGCTTTTGAGTTTCACAAGAGAAAGTCGCTTTAGTTGCACTGGATCTTTCTTCCGAACTCCCTAAGTAACTATTTGCGCTTGATTTTTCAATGTATTTTTATCGAAATGATATTTTTACATTTTACATCTTTTATAATATGCAACATTACAGGGTGGACGGAACTATTATACAATAGAAGCGAGTACATTAGAAATTAAAATTTATTAAAATTAATTTTTACATAAAACAAATACCTAATATCTAAATTATTCATCTGTCTGTTTATTTAACTAAATGCTTAATCGGCTATCCATTCTATATAGATTACCTTGACGGGTTTTCTGAAAGCTAATTAGCTGAGCCTCTCTCGCGCAGCTCCAATTTCATAATTAGCCACCGTCTATTATTAGCGGCTATTTTTGTAACGAGTTATTACGTAATCCTCGGTTACGTATTCCTCGGGGCGTCATTCTCTCCGCGTCTCGGAAATAGGCTTTTGAGACACGACTTTCCACGTAGTGCAGGCATACGTGTACGAGCGACACCCGATGGTGGAACCGGCCGAGAGAGCGGACGCTGAAGCCGAGAAGACCCGTCGGAGTAGGGGAATTCATTCATAAACGCCCGAGCGAAGGCGTCAATGGATGCGCCTGCGAACGAACGAGCGAGACAGCATCCAGCGATTCCCTCGTCCAATCCGTTGGGTTCTCCGGATCTTTCTCTTTCCTGCCGGTGCGTTATTCCACTTCTTCCTCTCTCTTTCCCTCCGCCCCCTCCTCCTCTCTCTGTCTCTTCCTCTCTGTCACGCCTCCGTTCTTTTTCTCGATTCCTGCGCTATTCTACACTGTAGACTGTAGCCAACTTTACGACGCGAGATAGATCTCCCTCTTGTCACATAGTTGCGTAGAATGCAACGATCGATCTATGGGGATCACCTTGCGCGGCAGGTGTATTCATTGTGTTTTTTTTTTTTTTTTCGATTTTTTTATTTCAAAATATCATTTCGCTATCTACTAGGAAAGATTAGTTTTTTAATTGCAACTAAAATATTTGATACACCATGATACATCATGGCAATGAAAAATTTTTTATTTATACTAATTAAATTTACTATAAAGAAAACAAAATACATAAATTTATTTAAGTTAACACAATGAAATTATTTACTTTGTTTCTTCTTCTAAACTTTGTTTAAGACTCTCTGACATTCAGATTATTAATAGGAAATATATAAAAAAACTTTAACAAAACAGGAAGGAATTAAATTTTTTGGTTGGATTAATTAAACATTTGAGCACATATTAATCAAATTATTTGTGTAAGTCTACCAAATTTTGATCATAACAATAAAATATTTCAATGTATCTAAACTGAAAATGTTGAAGAATAAGCATTATATACTTTTTTAAACATTATATAAAAGAAAAAGGAATAAAATATCTATCTTTATTGTGTAAAAATAATTATATATATTTTAACTTTTTACATTTTCATTTCATTTAATTTCTCTTAACTTCTTTTCACTCTTTCCTTGTCGATATTATTTATTTCATTACATCATCATAATTTAATTTCTGTTTTTTTTTTGTTTAATTTTTCCAAGGTAATCTTATTTTGTTTTCTCGATCTTACTGGATCGACTGTGATAATTCATAAAAGTCGCAAGTGGATTAACTCCAAGTTGCGATGTTTCAGACTTCCACGCAAATGTGCGATATGAAATGTAAAGAGAAGAGTGCAATGTGAGTAATTTGCAGGTATTCACGCTGCTTGTTACTCGGTTATTCGATTTCTGATATATCCTGTCCGTTGTATCGGCAGTCCATTTCGTACGAGTTTCTCAATCGGTCGTCCGATAATCGGTTCGCTGCGAGGGGTGAAAATGACGGTTGATGGCTTTAGAGATATTTGGAATCCACTTATCACCAAAGAAACATCGATTGCAGGATAATTTACGAATGACAGGGAGAGAGGTCGGTTCAATATTCAAGCAATACCATGGCAAAATGACGCACATTCTCTCACTTTATACACGTGTCATTAGCACACACGCATTTTCGTATTACATATACGCATACACGCAATGAAATTACAATGTGTTGCCGTCACACATATCATCCTTCGAAAAGTGAAGATTTGGATAGCCTTACATTCTTCCTCCCTTGTATTTTAAGAGAGAGAAAAGGAGAAGAAGTTTACTTACAAGTTGCTCCCCAAATAGACATTTATTCTGCCTTTGCTATTTTGACAAACAACATTGGTTGAACATATGGGCAACAATTTCCGGTTATCCTCACTGATGAAAGCATTGTAATTCCTCAACATAATTTCTATTCACGGATTTTTACGAAAGGAAAAAACTTTTCCATCTACGACGTCGTCTACGATATTGTCTGGTGAGAAACACACAAATTTCTCTTCAAAGCGCGTTCAATTTACGAATGCATTCCGGAGAACGCGTCAAGTTTGGAGTTCACCTGTATTTACCGACACATTTTTGGAGGAGTCAAATACCCGGAGCCCTTCGGTATGCCTACGTTGGTCATTCACCTTAAAGTCCCGAACTCGTCCCGAAACTTCGCGTGTTCCTGTCGCGGTGCGCGATATAGCGCAGCAGGTCGCGGTGCATTATGCGCGCACACGCGCGTCCACACACGCACGCACGCACGCACGCACGCATGCACGCACGCACGCACGAGGTTACGCGATCGCAATTACGCGGTGTCGCTGCTCGCTATCGGCGCCGGCGAATTCGCCGAAACGCACCTCTCGCACCCCGTGCACCACCCGTGCTTCCCCCCCCCGCGATCGCATCTGTCACGTGTATGCGACCACGCAACATAAACGTGCAATCGTACACAACAGCGACACAGCAGCGTAGGCGTACCAAAACGATCTCTCTTTTTCTCTCTCCTTCTTTCTCTCCTTCTTTTTTTTCTCTCTCTTTCTTCTCTCTCCCTTGTTCCTCTCTCCGAGCACGCCAGTGATAAGTGCATGCCGCGAAAAACGAAACGCCGGATATGACGTCATCGCGCCTCGGCATATTTGCGTGCAGGACGACAGTAACGCAACTCGCAGCTGCGACTGCGACTGTGACTGCGACTGCGACTGCGACTACAGCGGCGTGATGAAATGCGTCCGCGAGATTAGGCACGCAGAAATGATCGACAACGGTCCTTTCATCTCCCCTCTGTCGAATTTTTCATATCCGTTGATAGCCGATTAAACATCTGTGCTCTAGCGTAGGTCGTAAAACGATGTAAATTAATTTGTGTAAAATAATTTAGAATAAATTTCCATGAATTTTTAACAAAATTAAACAGTTAAAGAATAGTCAAATAATTAATCGAAAATAATAAAATAGTAAAGATAATAGTTTGAAGATAATATTTAAAAATAAGTTTAAAATGAAACATTGATATAAAATTTAGAAATTATATTTTTTATTGACGTAGAAATTCCGTATATAAATTTCTCCAATATTTATATTCATCGATAAATAAAAATATTACATTTATATTCATTTTAAATGAATTTAATAAATATAAATGAATGATTTCAAAATGTGAATAGTTTCTCTTCGTTAAAGTGAAATCTAAAGACACATATGTATCAAATGTCAACGTTTACGATATGCATTGATTAATAATGTCATGATGATTAAAATTCATATTGTTTTAAAATTTTATCTCGATGGAATGCAATGTTAGAAGATATAAAATAATAAATATAAAATAATGTGATAATTATTACTTCGACGAACCGAGTCAAGGAAATGATCCTTGAAGTTTCTAAGAAATATAATAGACAGACATTCTTACATGATTCGCTGAAACGCATTCCGTTAAAAATACATTTAGGAACTCAGCGTGGCGCACGTACGGTCATCCTCGAACTTCCGTTCTTTTCCATAATGAAAAATTGAAAATATTCCGTGAAAATATTACTCACAGTTTTTCTTGCATTTCGGTTTTCAAAAAATAATAAATTAAATTTTAAGATTTTAATAATATAAATATATATATATATATATATATATACATTGGTTTTATTAATATCCATATTTACGATATGATATTTACATACGAGTCACATTAATGAAAAAATGATTGCAAAATTCTTGTTTGCTTATTATATTTATAAAAAAACAATTCTTTTCTCTTTTTTATTTATCAAAAATTTTTACCTCGCTTGAAAGCTCGTTACATTTTGCCTGCGATATTGCACACAATATTTTAATATTTAATACACACTACTTGTGAGAATCTCTCAAGAGGTGCCGATATACTATATGGTTTCTAGACGCTTCGAGTGATCCGAAGGCGCCACTGCATACCTCCGAGTGCATTAGAATTCCACACGAAAGCCGAGACGAGATGAATACTAGAAGCAAGAAATGCCATGCAAACGGAAAACCATCTAATTGCGTAACACGCGAGTTTTCCAAACTTAAAGAATAGATGACAATCGAATTTTTTATATAACACTATATATCATGTCTTTTAATATATTTTTAATATCAGAAACGCGTGCCACAAAAATAACAGATTTTTGCCATTCTCACTTATCATAAATCCATTGCTCAACGCTTTAAATAACTTAAAAAAATTGTAGGAAAGGATTTTCCTGTTTAAATTACTCAAGTTACGTAAACGCGTAACGGTACTGTGCGAATTACGTTTCGAATTATCTCCTTCGGAATTTATACGTTTGTCTGTATTATTGTCAGCGACCGATATATCTTTCTAGAGGATGTGCGCTAGGAAGAGAAACGATTGAAAACCTGTATGATGAATCTTTATGAAGCACGAAGTAGGCAGCATCCGAATGAAATAAGGAGTGGCTCAAGATGCAAGAGCGCAATTTCCTGCCATACAAATGACCCATTGAATGTACGAGTGTTTTACGCGTCACATTGTTCTTACTTAGAAAGGTAGAAGAGCCCGTAAATGTACTCAATACAAAATCCAACTTCTCACTATGCAATAATAACATTTTTCAAGAGTTATATTGGATCGTTGCATATGAAACATCTGTTTTGTATTAATAAGCTATCAATTTTCAAAAAAATAGAATGCAATGCGGAAGATGTTCAATGATGATTCATTTCTCAAAATTTTTATTAATTCAAAAGAGAAATTTCGAAAAAAAATTTCAATTCACGTATCGCCATAAATATATAAATAAGTTTAGAGATAAGAACACCGTGATTAATTAACAATGCTGAATACACTGAAATATATGATGTAATTCCAACTGACTAATATCACTCTCGCCGTTGCTCACGCAACTCGGAAACCGCACTCCTTCCCGTCCGTTGTTCAGAATCCGCGCGGTCCAGCGCGGATCGCCGAGTTCCGCGACAGAAGAGTGATTGCACGAGAAAAAAATGTCGGGAGAAAGAAAGAGACGAGGCGAGAGAGGGGAAGAGAGAGAGAGAAAGAGAGAGAGAGAGAGGGAGGGGGGAAGGGACAGAAAGAGAAAAAGAGACAATAGAGGTGCGCTCCTCCGGCGAGCCATACCGGTAGTGGGTGTGGGAGCGAATGCGATATCCCGCACCCACGTGCAACCGCACTAAGCTTGTAACTCACGGCCAGCGTTGTTTAAGTATCTTGGATACAAGTATGTAGACACGGATATCTCTCGGATACCCGTATACTCACGGAGTATTTAACGATCACAAATGTGACGGATCCCCTCTCGTATGATGATTGACAGCTATATTTGCACTGAACCGCGAGCTTTTTGTGTGCGGCCGGAGGGTTTCTCGATATCAAAACGCTACCAAGCGCTTAATTTTATTTCATATTGTGTGTTCAGTTCTGACATCGTAAATAAGGACATTATGGATTTCGAGGTCTCTCTCTCTCTCTCTCCTCGTCGGCACTTTAATTAAATATTCCAATTATCCTACAAAGCGACTTGCTGTCGGCCTCGTCGCTACTCGTAAGTGATGCGAGGCCCCGCGCGCATAATCAGGATCGTTGATTCCCCGGTTTTTATAGGCTAACCACTTCCTAGAACGCTAATTACTATTATCGTGGCGTTATCGTTTCTACTATCGAGGAGACGTTCGCGCCGCGTGCGAAGCCGCAGTTGCACAGAGCGCGGAGTTGCGTGACGGAATCCTCCTTGTTGCGTTTAAGAAACGCGTAGCTGACGTTGACTAACAATACGACTCGGAATTACCAGCAATCAAGCGCTATCTACTTAATTAAATTATCTGTCTCACTTGTTTTGTTTTACAAAACATACAGATATGGACCTTTACATACAGAAATCACAACTTCAAGCATCTACGTTTTCTTAATTTTGGAAGTTTTAGAAAGTGTCTATATTTTCTAAACCTTTTAAAATTTTTCTTCTTCTTCCATATGATTCCAAAAGTTTTATTAATCTACTTTGCTGTTTAATTTTCAATAATAAATATTATATTATATTTATTTGCTTGATATCTCGTTAAAGTTCAATATTATTTCTCTAAATAAACTTGATCAGTTTAGGATAAAAAATATTGTCACGTTTTTTTTTTTATAGAAAAAGAATTTGACAATTTTTTTTACTTATAAATAACTCTTTGTAGGAAAATTATCTAAGTTATATTATATGACATCATGTTCTAGCTTCATTCATTAAAAATACATGGTCTTAAAATAAATCCCTTTTTGTGAGAATTAAATCTACATTTCAGAAGATCCACGCAAGAATTTAATTCAGGTCTACGTTCCGAATTACCAGCAATCAGCGTGTCTCGGAATGAACTTCATATTTGTTCGGCAAGGAATTTAAGAATAATTTAGGAGCACATGTCGCACGTTCGGGCTGGATACATTCGATATTGATTCCGTTCTTTGCCCGCTGCTGCGTCACATGATTCTGGTTGGCGGCAACGAAGTGTGCGTGTATGCGTGCTTGTGTACATGCTTTATGGCATTCAAAGTCTAAATAACCGGCTACGTATATATCGATAGCGGTCACGTAGACCGCAGCTGCTTCATTCACAAAACTCATGTGTTATGCTACGCGCCACGATCCGGCTTTGCATTTGATTATTTCACTCACGTAAAGTGATATACCAGAGATATGTATCGTTAATTATTTAACATATCGTAATGAAACATATCGCGCAGTTAATATCTTTATTATTAAATTATATATTAGAGTGACGCGTCAAAGTGCAGATTTCACTTTTTATTTTGAGATATTGCGATGTAAAGGCAAAAACGTATCTTCCATCGGAAGTCCACATCGAAATGTCCGTCCAGGTCATTCACTGATACTTATCTTTTAATTATCTATACACTTTTGTGGTAGATAACGCGTATGGTTAACGTTTCCCTCGGTAGACCGATATAGCGCTATTACGTGGCGTTAATCAGCAGGAGATTAAAACTGCGGACTGCAAAATGTAATGTATGTAATGTACTTCATTCCTTAATTATATAATCGTCCGCACATGTTCTAAGACGTAGGATTGAGGAACGGATATAAAAAAGAAAAAGTCTACGAGCAAGACGAACATGTGTCTTTCGGATCTCCGTTGATCCTTTAAATATTTTGACTTTTTACACGGACGCCACTCGAGATGTCTCTCGAGAGACCACCGTGATTTCAACGCGGCTGAGAAGCATCCGATGCACCTGATCCTTCACACATTTCATATTTTCAAACAAATAACGACGCCCGAGATCTCGTGTTAACGACTGATTTATCGAGCTCGAATTCGGTGTTTTTATCATACCGTGGGAGATCTTCAATCTCAAGTCAAATAAAAGGCTTCATATTTTTTGTTACAAGTGATTCAGCACAAATTTAAAAATTGTAGTACCAGAAGGAATTTCCAAGACCACGTTTCGCTATTAACAAGCTAAAGTACATTTTCCTGTACAATGTCGAGAGACCACCGAGATTGTACCGGCTTTTAACGGCTGATTTAAAGCTACGTATAATACGTGACGTAACATTATGCTAGTATAGAAGGTGCGATGCCTCACGGCGAGTTCAGTTCAAAAACCGGGCTTCGAGGGAAGACTGGGCTTTCGAGGCTGAAAGCCGGTACCAACGATGGTCCGATTGGGATAGGTTTGAGACGAAACCGGGCCTTAAATCTAGTTAGATTAAGTCAGGGGGGCCCTCTCTAATGTGACCGCAAAGGAATTCCAAGCAAGAATCCCACCCCATAGGCGAAGTGAAGACGTACATCTATTTTCCCTAACGGGGAAGGAATTTCAAGATAGCTCTCTGGTTGTGACAGGAATTTAATTTGTCATAAACTTTATGACCCGCGATCATCTTTGATAAACACAATTAGTGGTTCTAACACATCGCCCGATTGGTCCAGTAGTATTTTTTTTCTGATATTATTTAAAAGCTTTATACGCATGGAATAAATATAACGTAATTCTATCTTTCTTAATTCTTTACATTAAGTCGAATTGACTGATTGATAAAACGAGAACACTGTACTTTTAGCGTTTGCTAAATGTTAAAAGTACAGTAGACATTAAAAAAAAAAAAAAAATTGAATGTGTCAACTAGATGTCTATTGTGTGCAAAAAGCGAGCGAGATAAAAAAAAAGGACATTTTGAGAATTATCAGCATAACATCTCGCCGCATTAATTAGTCGATCAACCTAATTCCGGAGGAGGCGGCGTTTAAATCTAACTCGTCAGGCACGACAGACGAGATAGGGAAAGACACAGGCGAGATAAAGCACGACCCCGGCCGATCTAAGATTGTATCCTCTCTATTGAGGGGTACGCGCTCCCTCCGCGTGAATGGATTCCGAGAAGGCGCGGACGCGCCCGCCGCGCCGGTTCTCCTTTCGTAAGCCACCGGCGGTGACCGTGGACCATGGGTTTAGGGACCGACGTTAGGATAGGTTGGATCGTTTCCACGTTGCCCCGTGTGAACGAGGACTCACGCGGGGCGATACGCAGGGCCGTCGTCTTTCTAGGTTGGGCCTGTCTCGGGAGCTTTCAACTTGCCCGCATCAAGAGCGGCGACGCCGTCCGAGCTCTTCGAGACTCTCACCTCCCTCCCTCTCTCTTTCTCTCTTTCTCTCTCTCTCTCTCTCTCTCTCTCTCTCTCTCTCTCTCTCTCTCTCTTCGTCTCTTTCCTGTTTGGTCCCCTCTTTCTCCATCCGTCTCTTTTCTCTCACTCTCATTCGTGCCACGTAGTAAATAGGAAACGTTCACGACGGAAGGAGTCTGCGCATTAACTCATGCGGGTATGAAACGTGCGTGCTGCACGTTGTTTGCTCTCGCGCTCTCGTGCGTGCTTGCGTGCGAGCGGATTGCTGTTTGAGTTTAATGTGGGGCGCGCGCTATCGCGGTAGGGCGTTATCACCCGTGGAAAATCTTCGACGGCCGTGGTATCACTCGTCAAATTGCCAATATCGCCCCGGTCCCCGGGGTTTTTTAATTCTTATCCACTTGTCCCGAAGCTCCGCGAGGATCGGGGATTTAACTCTTATCTAAATGAACGACTGCGCCGAATTTCTCTTGCGGCTAATTAACTTCGTTTTTTTTTTTTTAATTAGTCATTCTTTTTAAGGTGATATAATTCGAAAGAATCTACTTCGATAATATTTCAGTAAAGAGATTAAATAATTGCTTTAGAAAATTAACGAATGTTTGTTAACGACTGTCATTCGGCAATTGCCCTTTTAATTAAATATCTTAGCCAACGAGTGATTTTCCATTTAAAATGTTAGTTGGACATTTCGCACGCGCTTTGCTCGCGTGCGACGTTCACGCCGACGTACGATCACGTAAAGAGATTTCTTTTAAAGGATAAGAAAAGATAGAAGATAACCACGGTTGATTTGGGTTGTTTCCTTGAATGGAAGATACCTACGTATGTAGATCCGTCGTTAACGTACGAGACACGTCGTGCATGAAGAATTCGTCTTGTACTCCAAGAAGATACTACGCACACAGAAAAATATCTAAACACAAATATTATGCCAGAAAATTAAATACGCATTTCCGTCGGAGCGATTATCTCTGAAATGACCGTCAGTAAAATAAAGCTATTTTTGGAAAGGCAATTAAGCGCATTAAAATCTACTTTATAATTCGAAAAATATTTTATTTATTACGAAAAATAATAATAAAATGTGTAAATATAACAATTAAGATAAATAATGAAAGTTATAATAATTTACATTATTAATATTATTTTTATTTTATTTTTTTATTTTTATATTTTTATATTTTTATTTTATTTTTATTTTATTTTTTATTTTTTTATATATTGCGCATATTTATTTATTATTTATTCATTATTTATCCATTTGGAATATTTAAAGATATTCTATATATAAATTGATATAATTAAAAAACTATATGAAAAATTAGCAAATATTGCACATTTTTGTTACATTTAAATTTAAAAATAACTTTCAGAGATTTTATGAAAATATTAGATTGTACATAAATTCTTGTAAATATCTATTATTAAATATAATCTTGTAACATGTAAGAACAAAGACTTCCTTACGCAATAAAGTAAATTATACTTTGAAAAATATTAATCGGTAGATACAAGAACAGGATAGAATCTATACGATGACGATGTCGACGACGGGAATGGATGAAAAAAGTGCGGAGGGTAGGAGACTTGAGAACGATACAATGATTTACGAGTGACGATAGCGGGCGATGATTGACACTGGCGCCTGGTCATTATCATTACGCGAACATGGTGCAGTCTCACAACATATTTGTATGCAATAAAAATTGTGTAATCTCTCGATGTTTATGTTTTAGAACTAATTAGACTTGCTTGGTGCGATAATTACGCTCGAGGAAAAATTAAACGTTCTTTGCACTTGTAGCATACGTATGTAAAAACAGAACTGACGAAGCTTTTTCGTAATTCAAATGAAAACTGACATCTACAATCATAGTTTAGCAAGCTTTATTTTATTTTTTTTTTAAATTTTTAAATTAAGTTAAGATATATTAACCTCCGAACGTCATAGTATACTTGTACTTTCTTTTACTTACATTTAATATTTTATCATTGTATATGTCACGTTTTTCCGAGTGTTTGCCGAGTTTATCGTCGTAAGTTTAAAAATAAAAAGGCTTATTAATATTTGTTGTGCGAAAAGGGAACGATGGCGCACGCGATAAAAGGTGTCCTGTCATATGTTCGATAATCTGGGGAACCGTCCCCGCTTTTATAAGTATCACGTGAATGGTAACTTGGTATCCAAGTATTTCTTTATCGGAGAAGAGCGGAAACCCTCTTATCGCCTTACTACAGATAAAAACATAGTATTTTGATAGACTTAGTTAGATTCGAGATTCGTTAGAATCTAGGGTGTGACTATTTAATAATCGTCGTATCACGTCGCGGCTCACCCTTTCGTAATCGTCTCCGTTAGACAAAAAAAATTACTGTTTATTCTCTACATAGACAGTGTTTACTTGTGTTACTTGTCAACATACGTGATATTGCTGGCCCGACAACTTAACGTAATTGCACTATTTAATCTCGGGCTAAATGATCTAGTCATTCTAGTAAATTGTGAAAAAAAAATATTGGAAATCAAGACCATCAATTGATCTGATAGAAAAACCTTGTATGTCGTATTTGATCGGGACGTTCAACATTAAGCTGTTTAATACTTGATGATTAATGCGGAAGAATTAATACAAGCAAATTTAATTCGTGTGCGTCAGCATTGGCGTCTTTCGAAATTCCCCAAATACCGCGGAGGATCGATCGAGCGTTGATCGAAAGATAAAGAAATATAATTAAAGAATATAATTAAAAATTAGGACTAATGTCGGAGAAAAGAAATTCGATACGTAAAGGATTATTCAATTCGCTGATTGCAGCATTCCGTACCAAACGTATCCAGCGGATCGCTTCTTCCTTCGCGATTCACAAAATCAAGATCGTTAACTACTTCTCGGGACGCGATTCGTTTTTCGATGCTTTTGCTTTGTTCGACCATTCGACGTCGATCAATTTGAAAATATATCAACAGCTTCTAAATAGCAAGAAAAGATTTTCATAGTCAATAGTGCACATATATTCAGTAAAAATTGTAAAAAGGTAAAAAAATAAGATATATAAACATAAAAAAAAAGAAGAATCCTGAACTCACTTTCTTTTTCCTTTCTTTTTCTCTTCATCATCAATACGCTCTCTTTACGTCGTTTTATATTCCTTTATTATATCGAACACGAATCACTTAACTGTAACGCTTGAATCTCTTAGATTGGCAGGATCCATTAATCTATGCGAACAGCATAGCGCGCATTTAACAAATAAAATTCATTTTAATAAAAACGTTTGTATAGATTTTTTAGAATAGTCTGAAGTTTTCAGGTAGGTCTTCCTTCGCTACAGGACCTTTTACTTGAAACGCGAAAAATCAATCGATAAAATGTGGCCGTTAAATTCCGCAGTAAATTCAGCAGTAAATCCCCAGTTTCCTCAACCGCCAGATGAATAGCCATGCATGTGGAAAACGACAGGGATACATTGTGCACTTTACGTCGGCGTTCTCTGATGAAAGAAGAAACTGAAGAAAGAAGAGGTCGGAAAAGGGAAAGAGGCCTAACGTCGAGGAAACTTGAGGTTTCACCTGACTGAAGAAATAAGGATCAACAATTGAATCCTAAGGAATATCAGGTATGCGATCCTCGATCATTAAGCTTTACTAGCAGGTACATATGATCCTTGAAGAAGAATTTCAATCTTCAGATCTGCCTGTTGCAGATCAGCCTGTTAGGATTTCAAGTTGCCACGCGTATACTGCTTTACACAGTGTGTGTGTGTGTGTGTGTGTGTGTGTGTGTGTGTGTGTGTGTGTGTGTGTGTGTGTGCGCGCGCGCGTGTGTATGTGTGTAGGAACCACCTGTATTTTGGCCGTGCCATAATCGGATAATGTTGTGTTAGACGTGTTAGACGTGTAAATATTCTAACAAAGATCTTCCAATCCGCAGATAAATGCAGCCTGTATCATAAATTCCTGAGTGCGTCGAATTTCGTTCGACGAGAAGAGAAGAGTATAGAAAGAGGGAAGAGGATATATTTATTGGTCTCCTTTAAAAAGAAAGACAGTGGAAAATACTTAAACAAAAGAACGAAGTTTTTGTTTTCAAGTATATAGTCCGTTTATTTAACACTTAAATCATTCTCATTAAACGAAACAACACGATCGAGGTGAAGAATGAACTGCGGTAGGTAGGCTCAAGCGCAAAAGAGCACGATATTGTTATGCGGCGCAGTATGAGGAATGCTTCCAAATAATATCGGGTATCATTTATCCGTGTATCGAATTCGTGGCACGTAGGTATTCGGCGTAACGATTCCGGTCTTTCGGGGCATTCGCGTGCGCCGACAGGTATTCATCGAAGAAAGCGCGTAATTATCCGTGCATTCGCGCAAAGCCAGTTAGTTCCCACCCTCGAGAGCCAACGATTCGCCGGTATCGGACTCCAAGTCCCGTGGCCAAATACAGAGTATCGATTGACTGTATAAAAGAGCGATGATATTTGGCACGCCGTTTTTTTCCCGATCGCACGGAAAAGACGACGTGAATTCCTACGGGAATGTAGAATGTAAAAATGGCTTCCGCCCTGAGAAGAGTACTTTAAACCTAGCTCGGACAAAAATGTGGTTTAAGAATCATTCGATTAGCTAAGTAAACGAGACACACAATTGAAGAAAAAGAAGAGATGAAGAGATTGTAGTTGAATTTAAACGGTACTTTAGTCAAAGTTAAATACTCAAAATTTAATAAAAATTTGATAAATAAAATTTCATTAATGGGAATTTAATAGGATTTAAGTTGTGCGATGAATTAAATAGAATTTTGCGATATCGTTCTTTATTGAGTTCTTTATTGAGGATTCAAAGGATGAAACGACATTTTTCTGTGGCAAAATCGAAATCGTACCGTGACGGAGACCGATGCGAAAACGGCGCGGCAAAAAAGGCGATCGGAGAACGCCACCGATGCGGACCGATTATTATTTTTGCGCGAGCCGACAGGCTACGGCCAGACCAACGAGACAGGGGCCGAAAGGCGAGGAGTGCCCAAGGTATTTATTACGGCGCTTTAACTTCCTCGTGTAATTCACTTGCGCGGTGCAAAGTAGACCGTAAGTACGCCCTTTCGCTGGACCGACGACGACTACGACGGTAGTCGGTCTTATCGACCGCCTCGCGCCGTTGCTCGCCATTACCGAGCCGTTAAATCGGTTTCTCGTGCTTCACAATCTTCTTGCACCCACAGGGCACAATCCTCAGGCCTCTCCCTGGGTACAATTCGGTTCCTCGCTTACTCTTCGACGCTTCGGAACGAGAGATTACGACGCTCGGAAATGATGAAGATCAGTTTTAATGCCTCGTCGTATCGATCGATTGGATAATCGGTCCTTCGATCGTCTGCGGGATTCTTCAGAAACTCTCAAAGTTGCATTTAAACGACGCGGTGTGATCTTACGTATCGATCTCATGTATAATTTTAATCAGCTTTTCATATGATTACCGATTAACTTGATTATATAAACTGTAGAATTTTGAAAATTGTGTGCAAAATATACATCGTTATGCCAAATATAACTCTGTTAATTACTTATTTTGCCATACGAAGTTGAGGTCAAATTAAATTTTGTGAGTCTATCACTTTGTAGAAATCACACGAAGGCGTTAACATCAAGTAGAAAGATCGAAACAATGTAGCGAACAGGCGCGCTTGTTCGCTGGGAGATATGTCGAAGAGCGGACGGAGTTCTCCGGTGGGGCAACGAAACAACGAGACAATATATCACGGGACATTTGAACTCGGTGGAGCGGGAGGAGTTCAAGCACTCTACTTCCGGTTCTTTCTTACGACGTGACCGAAGCCACCGTGCGACATAGTCTCAAACAGAAATAACGTATCCCTCCCCTTCGTTTTGGCGCGTTGTGTGCGTAGACGATGGCGCGGTTTATACAATACGGATATTCCGGGAGGCTGGCGCCACATTGAGACGCTTTCAACCAGACGCGACACTGACCTCCCTAGTCACTTATGCAATCGGGAAGGCTCATCGAACGCAGCATGTGCGGCGAAGTAGTAGGAACGTCTATAAATCGTGTTGCGAGCGGGCGTGTGCGGCGGATTTCTTGAAACTCGACGCACGCCCACTCCGGTCAGCAGGTCGAATTTGACCTGCGCGATACATGAGACTTCCCTTGTAACAATGGAAGGGCAGCGTAAAAAAAAATATATATATATATATATATATATATGTATAAAACAGTTTTATTACCAAACGAAAAGAATGCTTCTGTATGATTTCGGTGAACGGTGCACTTACAAATTTTAGCGTGTCCTGAAATTCTGAAAATCGGAAATAGATTTCTCTTGGTCAAAGTGTGTTTCATCCTTAAGGAATTTGTGTCGATAAAATATATAAATTGAAAGGCTTGCCTGTCATTTCCCTGTCCCTTCATTCACTCTTCGTTAAACTGAAAATATGTAATGTTTGTAAGAACAACGTTCGAATGAATCTTGAATTTTGAAATTGATCAGAGGATCAAAGGATCGATTCCGAAGAAATGGATGAGGTTCATTAGATCTTTGGTAGATTGTTCCCCTGATAGATCGTTCTTAACGTAGGTCGCTCTTAAGCTTGACGGCGGAGGCGAGCTTGCATCGGCACGAATACAAATCAACAACGGTGTCTGTGAAAAGGAATGTGACTCTTCCCTTAACGGACATTTCCAACGATCCTTCCAACAAGCCGAGCAACTCGAAATGAGGGAACTCGCGAGCGACTCCTCAAGTTAAACGTTCGTCCGGTTTGTGGCACGAACTCGTTTTACCTTTCATTATGCGCGCGTTATTCGCGATCTCGCCGGTCAGCGCGAGAGCGACACGCTGATCACTAAAATTAAACGAGTATATTAAACTTTCATTCGATTTTTTTTTTATTAATTAAAGAGATTATTTTTTATTATTTAAGGAGAATCATTAAGAGAGAGAGAGAGAGAGAGAGAGAGAGAGAGAGAGAAAGAAAGAGAGAGAGAGAGAGAGAGAGAGAGAGAGAGAGAGAGAGAGAGAGATTTTAAATTCAGTAAAATAAATAAATTAAATATTTTTCGTGATGAATGATAAATTCTATCCATGTTACATTTTAATGTGAATATTGCACAATAAATGAAGTATTAATCATTAATTGATTTGTTTAATTTAATTAATTAAATTATTTTTAAAAATTTGTAATTAAAAATTGATATTAAACCTGAGTAAAATAGACATTAATAATTTATCTTAAATTAATATTTACTTATTAAAATTAATTATTATTTAAATTCTTAAATCATAAAGAATGCTGACTAATTATCCAACAATTATAATGAATAGTAATATTATTTAGAAAATTAAATTATCATGAACAAATTAACGAAAATTACTCGCACTGAACTGAAAGTATAGAACTTTATAGATTTTATTTCTTTTATTTTAATGTTATTCTTTATAGTTTCTAGCTTTATATAATTTTCCATATCGCAAAGAATGTGCAAGAATAGTAACAAATTATTTTTTATTTACAAGAACACGCATTTTTTTATGGAGCGTGCATTCCTTTCAAATGTACCTGCTCTTTCGTGTCAAAGGTTAACCAGAGTGAACCGACCCGACTTTCATCGGCGATAATTTCGCAGCAAACTCTATTAAATGCGAGGAGATCGGTTGCAAATGGGTGGCCTCGACGCGCGATATCCGATATAATAGTTTCGATAATACATTTTGAGGGCCCGAGTACGCCGATCGCCAAGTGATCGATAAAAACGAATTGTTACAGATATTTTATTAAAGACAAATTTTACATGCGATCTATAATGTCCGTATAATATTCCTAAAATAATAATATTCCTCCTTGTTTATACTTAAATAAGGGCAAAGATCAATATATGCATTTAAATTATACAATTGCCAAAACAAAAATTAATTAATAAGCTTTCATTAGAGTAATAAATTTTCTAATTAAAATACTGATAAGATTCTGATTCTGTCATAACAATTTATTTTGGGGCAATTTTTTTTTTCATGTACGAAACATCTTGCTTTGCAACTTTGCACATTTTTTATGTTCTCGTTACGATTTTCACATCGAAGTTTGAACGGCTAGGTAATTTTGCGCATACAAGCTAATTTCCGTGATGTTCCATTAAGTGCCGGTGGTCGTATTTCTCACGCAGGATCTGCGTGAGACTTCACATCCTGAATTCCATCGCCGACCAGAGTCGGCGAAGCGCCACAGCGCAACAAATGAACGAAGAAGTATTCTGGTCCAGGTTCATCATCCAAGATTTTTCTTCTGTGGATTCTTTTTCGCCTCTACCACACAGTCCACTTTCAAACAATCCCTATGTGTGTCTTGTATACTCATTCTTTCGTTCTTAATATTGCTCTATTTAATGAGAATTGATGCAGAACATAAATAAATATATTCGAGTGGATATTTTCGAGGTAATTATTTATCTTTGATAATTAATCACAAGAAATCTCGTGAGAATGATATTAAATTTGTTTTAAAAGAAAATCATGTCGCTCGAGAGAGAGAGAGAGAGAGAGAGAGAGAGAGAGAGAGAATGTTGAATTTTTGGAATAAAATCTTATGTAAAATATATAATATAATCGTCACTTATGTCTTTTTCCGCATAAAATAACAACAATAGTAATATGAATATTTTATGGAAATAAAAAAATTCGATTTAAATAATGCGTCGGTGAATAAAATCGGTTCATCAAGTTCCATGAAAGGAAATTACACATTTTCATTTTTTTACGATGATCGCGATTAATGCAATCGTAATAATATTTCTAGTTTTTCTGTCGTCGTAAAATCATCTTTATAAACTTTGATGGTGCGTTATATTTACATTTATATTTAACAGGAGAACACTTGTTATTGTATAAGGAATAACATTCAGTAATATGTAATTGCTTTCATTATATAAAGACAATCTACTTGACAATTTAAAAGATTGCTAATGTAATGAGAGAGGAAACGTAATATTATATTATTTTTATTTAAAAAAAATGCAGACTAATAAATGTCGACCAATAAATTCCTTGTAGCTTCGTTGTCTTGCCTTGTCATTTTGCCTGTCTCGTAAATGCGTCGATATTTGCAATACTTACGTCACTGAATTTCATCGCTCTTTTCGTGCGCCATAAATTCCTCTAAAATTCTTTGTAATATCAGCTGTTATTTATTTAGTAAACCCAAAGGTATCGCTGATAACATGTGCAATAGCGCTACGCCCGTCGCCAATGCGTTGCATCCAATAACAACTGTAAATGGGTCTTCACGGACGGAAACGAGCATACACGAGGTCAGAGGCTACACGTTGATAGTGACGTCACCTTCTCGAGGACTCGTCAATGTTCATTTCTTTTCTTTATCACGACATTATCGGAGGAAGACTAGACTGAGGTTAACGTCTTTAGTTTCGGTATATATTCCATATATATTCCATATATTCCAGCTGGACGCGTATATCGATAAGCGTGACTACAAAAACGTGCTCTAAACGAGTATCTAGAACTCTTAAAAAAGTGTGACAGTTCCTCAAAAAATTGATTAGCTTAGGGAAAAGAAAAATTCAATTTCTACAATTTCAGAAAAACACTGATAACGAGATCTACTACCTTTAGAAATTTAGGTCAGAAATTTATTCCATCGCGTTCACGACTTATGCGCGATTCATTCACAAACAACTCCATTTACTCGCTCTATTAACAGTTTGTGCTATCGTGTTGCATGTCGAGTTCATTGCGTAAACATGCACGAATACTTTACGCACTTTGAGTAATTTTCAAGAGACGAAACAATCGCAATCGTATGCGAGTTTTATCACTGATAGTGTCATCGTTTCAACTCACGTTTAGAGATTAACTTCGACCATATTGTCGTTACATGAAAAATGATTCTTGCAAGTTTATCATGGTCACAGAATGAAATATATATTATATAATTAGGTAATATGTTCGATTAATTCAGCGCATTCTTAATGTAGGTTTTCCCCAAAATTATTATTCTTTTTAACATATTTATTTTAAATGATTCTTTAAAAGATCAATTAGAAGAAGTCGTATTGGATATTACATTCTCATAATATTTTAATATTTGATATTAAATCCAAAATACTTCTCTAATTAAAATTCTTCAATATTGATTAAATATAATCTTGTTATTATCTATTCGCGTTACTACTCGTAAATTAGTCCCTTTTAAAAAATTTTTTATTAATTCAAGATTATTAATTTCGCTATGATATTAATGAAAAAGTTTTAAAAGGTAGCAAAAATATATAAAAGAAACAGTTTGCTTACTCAGGGACGAATTACAAGTAATGCTCGACTTACAGTGAATCCATGCAAAGATATTCGTCATCGGTGCAAAGCTCGTCTCGAAGGCGCCGCTGCTTGTCAGATACAAAACTAATTATATGTATTTCACGATAAGGATTGCGCGACAGGCTTCAAGAATCAGAAATTATTGAAATACGCTCGAATAACTTCTTTAACCGTGATATTACAGGCAAAGTATGCTTATAACCAATCACGCCAATAATTTAATGAAATCAAAAATATTTAATTTTAACTCACTTACGACAGAAATTAACATGATATAATAGAAATCGACAGAACATATTGATGATTATATGCATTGAAAAACATAACTTATATTTAGAATGATTAATTTTACAATTATAATGCAATTATAATTGCTTATTTTTTTTATTTTACGCATTATTAATTATTTGTTTCGACTATGTTCACAACTATGCTATTTTTATATTACCTACTTTCCGATAAAAATAGAGAGAAATATGTCGCTAAAAATAAAAACAGCTTAATAAAAACAGAAAATAGAAATTCTTCCTCGAGAATTGTCAATATAACTTTAATTTACTTTGATACAAACGTATCTTAATTATATCCTTGAATTCATTAATGTCTATGCAATAAAGTAATTTATGTTTTATCAAGCCTTAAGTATTCACGAGTGTTTCACGTTGATAAATAAATTGGATTAAAACAGTGGGCGAATTATTCATGCAAATTATTATTAAAATCAATATCAACTGCCAGGCGATGCAAACGCCAGTTACGCTCCAGTTGCATTCACAGAAGCGATAATTAACTAATATCAGTATACGCCACCACATATCTATCTGGCGTAGTGTTACAAATTCACGCTTTCACTCTCCTTTCCTTCCTCCTCCCCCCCTCTCTCTCTCTTTCTCGTGATGATGTCATTAAGTGTCACAATATTGCATCAAGATGTATGATGATTTGTGTGCGACATTCGGGAAGACACTATGTTTCCATCGTCGCGGAACGTGTTCACGCTGTCCCACACCTATTGAGAACAAGATACCGGGTGTCCTGTTGTGAACGTCACTCATTCACATCGATTGGACATTACCCGATTTCGATTCTCGCGACGTTTGAACTCCGAATTTTTTTTATTTTCTATTATTTTAGATTTAACAACTAAAAAAATCTATATCTAAATTTATTTGACTTTTTTTATTGTCACTGCAAAATTGGTTTCTTTTCGATCTTTTTTTATGTCTTTTTTTTTTTATAATATATTATTGTCCAAAAATTCTTTAAAAATTTCGTTCATAATAAAATCACTTTCAACGAAATAACTTTATTATTTATCCGGCATTCTATCATACAGATACATGCTAAATATAAAGTGCATTTATCGAATCAACGAAACGAAACTCGCCAATGAAAGATGTGCTATTAGCGGAATCGTAGTATTGTAATTACATTATTGCACATAGAATCTTAAATTGGATATGACGAGACTTTCAAATTGTCTCCCGTAAAAATTGAAACGAATTAACTTGTTCATAAACCTTCTAACTGAATTTCCGTGAATTCGATTCTCATTATTCCTAATTAAGCTTTTTTTGCACGCCAGCTCCGCATTTATGCTTAACGATGAAAATCTCGGTTCCGTAGAAAGTACGTCATGTAGTTCGTTATCGATTCGCTTTTGTACACAATGTATAGGCTCACGCAGGCAGAACGAGGCTTCCCTCGTTCAAAGGTAAGAGACGGCGACGCCGAAGCGGCAGAAGCAGAAGAAGAAGAGTAGGACGGGCTCGTCAGGCGTATCGTAAAAGGTGGGTAAGCACCGGCCGGAACATTCATGCTCTAGTGAAATTAAATACTAGATGGAGAGAGTACGATGCGAAGGCTGTCTCGCGGCCATTTAAACCGTCCGGAGGCGAGTACGTTCGTCGACGAGCTCCTCATTCTGGCAGCATAAATCTTACACCAGACGACTCGCGACCACGTGCGTACATCTCGTATGAACTTTATTGCGAAATCCCGAAAAGATAGACGGCGAATCTGAGAATGTTTCGCCTACTGGAGCCACGCGAAACGTTCGCGGAATTTGAAATCGAAGCGAATTTTATTTTATTTATTTATTTATTTTAAATATTTATTTTATAAAACACAATGCGACTGATGTCATTTAAATTCTCTTAAGCTAACAATTCATGATTAAAAACAGATGATCTCTGAATATTTGCGTTTCTTTAAAGTTTCTAAAAGTAATTTTGAGATTTAAAAATGTCTTTTTATTATTTAATGAAGAAAACTAGGATAAATAAAGCTGAACAAAATTTAAATGTAGCTTACGAATTATTGGTTAGTAAAGTATATCGTGAATCCGATTCGATAGAAGGAATTATTTACAATGTATCAAGGTGTGCGAAGGCGGCTGATGATAGCGAGATACCATGGCGAAAAATTGAACGATTACGTAATCGAAGGTCTGGCGCGCAAGTTAGGTGATTCTACTTTTTTTTTCGACAGAACGAGTTATTTACTATTATGAGTTGGGTGAATGGTAGCTCATCGATTGAGTCAGATATACATAGATAGTTACATGCTGCGGTAAAAAAAGGAAACGCGATGATTGCAAAGATTGCAATCTTAATCGCGAGACTCAATTAAATCCCCTTTATAAATACTTCGTTGTACTTTGTTACCCGTAAAGCAATTTTGTTATTTGCTTCTTTATGAAAATGAGCTCGAGTAATTGGCAACATCTCAAAATATCTTTATTTTGCCTTATTTTATCGATAGGATATATATACAAATTGAATATTGTTTTGATGGGAATAAATTACATATTTAAAACGTTAATGTAGTTACATGTACATATTATTTCATTGATTCATGTACGTTATCAAATTGCTACAGGAAAACCAGAGTGTTAAACAAGGCTTTCCTGCAGCACTCGATAAAACGGGCTTGCCTGGTCCTTGCACGTTAACCTGTCATATCAATATCAGATATCAATTATGACCAACTTAAAAAAAATGTGAATAACAGTAGAGATATTATTATTGGTATTTAATTGATTAGATACCTTCAGAGATACCTTAAAAATCAATAATATGATGCATCATACAATCAATTTGGTCTTAGACCTGTGTTGAGCAAGAACTTAAAATTTTTTGTTTGACAAGGTTGTTTTGAGAGATTTATGGAATTCCTAACAACAAAAAATTCTACCTAACCGTTGAGTTAAATAGTTTGGAAAGCGATGTGACAATAATGACGATGTAACAATAAGACTTATTCAGTTCGCTCGAAGCTAAATTGGCTACGCTAATGTTCTTGCTGGTATAATATATCAGTTTGAATCTTCTACAAACTAGACTTTTCTACAAACAAGTACGAGCACCACAGGAATCCCGTTGAAAGGCAAAAGCAATGCCATCAATACTTTAAGAAAGAAATCCGATTTCGACGTGTTCAGTAAAAAGCTTTACGATCTCGCTGACAAGTTTTTGCATTAGTTTCTCTATTATACAAGAATTTTCAAAATTAATTCAAAATCAACTGTTCCTGACAACCGAATATACAAGCAATATTTTATTTTATTTGTTCATATTCAATATAAAATGTAGTCATTTAATTCCCTCCAAGCTTTATCTTATCTACTATTATACATATATGTATATAGATAATCACAGCATTCTGAATTCAGGCGTAACTTCCTGTTGTATCAAATATAATATATATGTCTTTTTGTATTTTACATTATTTTTGCATAATTAATATATTACGCTAAACTTAATAAATATAAAAAAAATTTATATAAAGATTAAAAGCGATAAATGTTTGTAAATACAATTTCTATGTGACTAGAGAAATATCCCAGACCAGATCCTAAATTGGACTTTAAAAAAAAAAAAAACAATCGTGTTAAACCTATCAAATCACTGTCATGAATGCGTCATTGCTTTTAAATAAGTTGCACGGGAAATTTGTCAAGCTGCGCGGTGAGGAAAGGAACTATTACGTATGCATTCGACTTATCTCGGAGAAGTTTATGCACCTTGCGGCAATTACCATCGTCCCGATCACGAGCCGCGATTGCGCATACGATGCATTTGCTAAGTGTCATACGCGCGTGGCACCCCAACTTGTACGCACGGCACATCCGGTCGCGAGGAGTCGCACAACCGACCCTGTCTCGTCGGTCCCGTAACTACGCGTCCTGTCATGTCATCGCGTACCCATTGTGTAGTAAAAAACGTAGTAAACGCGTAAACGAGGCAAAACTCCACATGGTTTCGTGCACCAAGGACATTCTATCTCCTATGTGGCTCTACTCTCACTGATCCCCTCCGCCCTCACCACCATCTCTTCTGTTACCTTCGTCCTCTTTGCTTCTCTCACAGTTGATCGCTTCAAATTATTCACCGGAAGCGACCCTCGCTTTTCCACGTATCTACGTACGCGTGAGGAATCTCTAAAATCGGCGAATAACGTAAAAATACGAGTTTTGGGGAATGATGAGATTTACTGCTCGATACGATGCAATGTTGGCCCGTAAAAAAATGATTTATACTCTTATTTCTTCAATAAAATTCATTAAATATCTTGATTCCCATCTGTTCTCAATAATGAGAGCAAAGTGTCATGTTTGTAATTGATTTAAAATAAAATAATCAGACTAATAACTAATAGTTTAATTTTAAATTATCGAGACATAAATTATTAGATTAAAAATTAAATCTAACAAAGAGAACGGAAAAGATTTTATTAGAAAGAAGTGAAGTTCAAATTTATAACAGATATTGAATACCTTTTTTATTATTTCATTTTTTCTATCGCTTTTATTTTTATTTATAAATACAAAGAGCATAATGCAAACAAACTGTTTTGAAGCTTCTCTATGTTATAGGCTTTCTACAATAAGCTATTAGTAATAGATCATAAATCAGAAACTAAGAATTGATCAATTACAGATTGAATATAATAAGAATACTCGACTATGATTGATCAATTCTTATTTTCTGACTTATGATCTATCACTTATGACTTATTGTAGAATGACACTTAGTGACTCGAAGAGAAAGGAATTTTGCTTATTCAGCAAATTTTTCTTTCAAATGAGAACGAAAACCATCAAAGAATATACAATTCTTTTCTCAAAAATATCTGTTTAAATATCATTATTCAATACAGAATTTCTTCTTGTATTAGTAATATTCTTGTATTAAGGAAATAATCTTTTAATTTCATTTGATAATTTCAAGTCATGGTTCTCAATAATCTCGCAAATACAAATATCATTATGTAATGTTCACTTTGTCATGATTTTGAGACAGCTTCCTATAGAATCTTTAAGGAATTTTGTTTTTGATAATCAGCATTTGATAATCCGCATTTTTTATGATAAAACAACTGAAAGTAAGTTTACCGAGAGGTGAGCTTAGAGACTCGTTGACGAAGAGCAACGTGGGGGAACTCTGATGTCTTGGATGAACGAACGAAAGCGAATGGGACCGAAGTCAACCGAACTACTCTGTTCGTTCAGTGTTGGGTCATGTACAAATGGGGCCCAAGGCCGACAGAACTGAGTAAGAGAGGAGAGAGAGAGAGAGAGAGAGAGTTAAAAAATACGATATTTAACTTTCTCACGAAGAAAACGCATAATTTTGCGAATATTTCTACTTTAGAATTCGACAATATTGTTCTTGAATCACAAAATATGATCATGAATCGATCGTGAAAATTTTAATGTTTCTTGTAAGATTTTTAAGAGATAAATAACAATTTTTGACTATATGAGATTTGATATTTTCAAATATTCAAGATTTCTATTATTATAATACAAAGAAAAATTTTCTTGTTTTGTCGATTTTTTACGAGAATATTAAAAATATGAAATTGAATTACATAATTAAAAAAAAATATAGATATGTAATATAATTGTGATATGAGAAATGTAGGTGATTCCAGTTGTTCTGTGATTATTATTGGTCTGTCATCATTAGTCGTCATATTTTAGAAACATATTACGTAAAAAAATAGCAAGTTTTCTCTTTTTACATCTTTCCTTTTATGAATAAAATCTCAAAGTGCGAAAATTTCAAAATAGAAATTTTGCAATTTCGATATTTGTCCGAATTCTTTTTATTTTTCCTAATTGTTTCTATTGTTTTATATTCAATTTTTATGTTCTCAGATTTTCAAATATCATTTCTTCTTTATATTTTTATTCTAGTACACTTTATTATTTCATTTTATTGTAAAAATTATACTTAATGTATAAATATAAAATAAATTATTATTATTATTATTACTATCTCCAATAAATAGATAATATTTAAAATAATATAATATTTTTTAACAAGTTTACAGTGTTAATTGAAATTAAAAGCTCCTAATAAGCATACCTATCTAGTAAGCCTTGTTAGATATATTATTTTTAAAAATATCACATAGAAACGAATTTTAACATATGTAATCAGAACTTTTAGATGTCGAACACCGGGGACTACGATCTAAACCCCCGACCACCCCGCTGCACCGCTGTTTCTCAACTGAAGACCAAACCGGCGCCACGGCTGTACCGCTCTACCATTCTCACCGTGGTGGGGGAATAGTTACGTTCCACGTGACACGCTGGCGCCGCGCTGGTGGGGGGGACACGATGTGAATCACGTGACTAACTGGCGCCGCGTTAGTGGGGATAGAGCCGGCTACGGAGCAGTAGCGCGTCCAAACTCGCCGGCATTCTGACCTGATAAGTCACCAGTGTCGGATCGTGAGAAAGTGGAGAGGGATCCTCGCGCTCCTCGCATCTCGCAGGACATTTAAATCGTACGCAGGCAGACGGACGGAGCGGCGACTCAGGTCCGGCGCACTCCGAAAGAGGGAAATCGTTCCTCGTGTCGGTCTGTAAAAAGAAAACAAGAAAGAAAAGAAAAATCACGATTTTCCTCCTGCGCTGATCGGAACGCGTACCCTCCTCTATCTCTCTCCCTCTCTCTTCTCATGACTCCCTCGGGAAACGAAACGTACTAGTCGCTCCGCGGACCTGGACAAACGCGAATCGCGCGACGATTAAGTGACACCGGCCGAAAAACGCGCACTACGCTTATTTATTAGGATCCGAGCGACTCGCAAACGTATTATTTATTACGCTTCTTGTGCTTTGATCCGCGGAATAACACGTGTGAAAAAGCAAGTACCTATCGAAGAGGAAGAAGAAGAGTTCAACGACTTTTTTCCAGACCCAAAGAGAGAGAGAGGGAGAGATACCTTCCCGGAAAGCCGAAGAAATGTATATGGACGTGAGAAACTGATCGAACGAACGAACGAACACGCCTCTCTCTCTCTTTCGCTCGCTCGCTCGCTCGTTTGCTTCCAGTCATCGTCGCAATTGCGACTTTGGCCCGTGCACGCACACACGCGTACGTGCGTAGTCATCGTCGGTTGTCGTCGTCGTTTCGCGACTCGTCGCGAGGTGAGTGATCAGCCGTTCTGCCTTCGTTCGCTGTGAAAAAAGGTGTTGAGTGTCCCTTCTCTCTCTCTCTCCTCTTTCCTCTCTCATCCAGAGATCTTTCGAGAGAAAGAGAGAGAGAGCACGTGGACGGAACCTATCCGGAACGTGTCTGAAGGAACCTTGCGGTGCGAGGAAACCAACGCGAGAGGGAAGCCTCGCCGGATCATCATCAAGCCTCATGGATCTCCTGTGCTGCGAAACCACGGAGACCGAGTGCCGGGCGTACGCCGATCCGGCTCTCCTAGGCGATGACCGGGTCCTGCAGAATCTCCTGCAAACGGAGGAGCGCTACGCGCCGAGCCGGTCGTACTTCGAGTGCGTGCAGAGGGACATCTCGCCGCTCATGCGCAAAATCGTCGCCGAGTGGATGTTGGAAGTGAGTGAGAAATTTTTTTGTCTTGTCCACGTGTAATTCACGGGCGCGATCGCCGACGGATCGGATCGCTCCCGCCGTAAGGTGGATCCGCCGGCTTTGACCGGGAGAGCGGCCGGGGAGCCGCGCTTCGCTTCACCTTGGCGACCGAACCATAGGTGCACGCGGCTCGCTTGTTTGACGAATATCGAGTGCTTTCTACTTCGTGATATAAGTTGACACGAGTATCGTTTTTGTTCTTGTTATTTTTCGAATGCCAAAAAAAAAATAGAACGACGATTTGTGTCGACTTGTGTCGCTGAATGCGAAGCATCCATTTCGAATGCTCTTTTTCTGATGAAAGCGCCTTTAAAAGTAGTGTGTTCCCTTTTGATTACCGATTGATTACCTTTAAAGGCACTTTTTATCGATAAAAGAGGATTTGGAATAGTTGCGATGCAATTAAATGCTGAGCAACGGTATCGAAATCACGCCTAGTTATCTTACTTCAAATGTCTCCTGGTTTCCGGCGTGTATATGTGTTTGCGTTTCTTTTTAAAGACAGACGATGAGACAATGATCACGATTAGATTTAATTTGAAGGTTGAGAAAAAATCGAAAATGAAATAAAAAGATTACTATTATTATATTTTAACAAATGCCGATAACAAAGATGGAAAAAAAGAGTACAGCGTGCGATTTAAAAATAAAACGCCGGTAGCTCATGGTCTAGCGATGGATACCGATTACCTTATTTTTTGCAGGAGAGAGAGAGAGAGAGAGAGAGAGAGAGAGAGAGAGAGAGAGAAAGAGAGAGCTATCACACATGTGTTTATATACGAAGGAAAGGATTTCCGTTTTTATTGCTCGCTTGCAGAGTTAAAGGCCTCGGTCTAATGTTGTGGCTCGACGTTCGGGAATCTTATTCTTAGGCGCGACAGTAGTGATTTATTGCTCATCGATTTAAAAACGTGACGAAGGTAATGCGGCTGAACGGTGCTCTTAAAGAACAATGTAATTGAATTGATTTGGATCCAAATATACATACCTTGCGGGGACGGATGAAGGTCAAGTTCGCGCGAGACGTAAATTTTGGACTCTCGATTACATTCTCGCGGCCCGACGAGAACTATCGCTTTTTTGCGGCAAGCAAATTAGATGTTTTTATATAAGAGAATTATATTAATAAGTTGAATTTAATAAGTTGAATTAATAATCGTAAAAACATATTAGTCGCGAGAAGTGAATGTATCAGCTGGAAACATTGTGACGATTAGGAATACACATACACGTGCGTTCACGATATAAACCTTGTTGACATAATAAGTCACTTAATTTTCTCTTATTTGTTGATTTTCCCTCGTATCGTTTGACTCTAGATAATAGCTTTTTAACTATGCATCATTAAAAATTAATGTCTAAAATCAATTGCTTTCTAAATATTGTACGAGATAAGACGACTTTCGAAACTTTTGTTTTCTAAACAAATCGCCAGAGCTTTAAATTGAAAGATGATGATACCGAAGCAGCTGACACGTTGTCGTTCGACGAACAGCAGGAATTAATCGAGATTAAAAACGTACGATGCAATATTCATTGTACGAACGTCTGTCGAATGTTTCGCCGGCGATCGAAAACCACGCTTCTTTTGTCGCAAGGGCATTGTGATCCAAATCTATTTTTGCAATGAGGCAAAATTGACATTCTTTATATCGTCACACATGCGTATATAAAATTCTGCACTTTAAAACCTGAAATAAAAGATGATGAGATATATTAACAATTAAGATTTATTCGCATTCTAAATTTAAATGTCCAGATTGTCGATGTAAAGAACGAGGAATTCGGTTGTGGATGAGTTTCGAGATTTTTTTACGAGCTACATTTCTTTTTAACCAAAAAAAAAGTTGTTTCGAAATATCGAAGGATCTCCTTCTGATTTTCTCAATACATGCCAAATTGCACATATGATTTAAACGTATACTGTGCTCTTAATACGTAATTGATTATTCTTTTATCATGAATTTTTTGTTTATCGCAAATTCTTGGCAACTCGAGAGAAAATTAATTTCTCTGCTAATATTAAGTTTATTAACGATCGCAGCGCAGCGACGTAACATTTTTGACATTTCGCTGTCATTGAGCAGGAAATTCGGGCCGTCGTCGATAAGTTCCCCTCCTAACTTACGTCACCGCACGTTTCCAAAGCTGCCGATAAGAGAATTGTATTCTTCGCGATTGACATCATCCACATTACATTCTCACCGATTAAAGAGCTAGAATCGGTAGCCGATCTACGTGATTATCAATCTCCAAAAATTCCAAGAAGAATCTCGTGATTAAACAATCATTTCAAGCAATTGATCGAGATGCAGAATGCTGGAGGGCAAGATGTGTCTTGTCTGTGTCCTTTACCATTTCTCTTTTTTACGATAACGATATTGCAATATCACGGTTCGCAAGTTATCGCAGGTCATTTGCGTCTAGTTCAATTAGGCTCATCTGAATTAAGTATATTCTTAGAAAGTTAAGATTAGACAACCCCTCGATAACGATTTCGTGACTCGCCTTGAACGGGACAGAATAGATCAACTCACAGTTTAAGCATGAGATACTTAAAACAATAGCATTATACACACGTGGCATCGTCAAAAACAGAAACCAAAAAAATTTATTTTGTCAGACAAATCACTGAAAAGTCGAATTAATTTCATCCCCTTTTCACCGTCTTTGATCTTTAATCTTCGTCGGATATGGCTCCTTCATTTCCGGACAGGACCGAACTTGTTTTGTTCTTTCGTTCGGCATTGTTTTACATGACATTCCTTGCGTCGCTCTCGTTTAAATTGGAGTTGAAACGATATGAGTATATCGCACGGAGTTCACGCTCCGATAGCGTGCACTGCTCGATACGCGCCCGCTTTTTCTGCCCGACACAAAGGCCCAAATTGTTTTCTTTTCTTCTCGTCCTCGACGCAAGAAGCATCTTTTGGTACGACCAATACTCTATAAACCAAGCTGACTTCTTAAGTGCCGCCGAACACGTTATCTATTTTCCTTATGTTTGTGTCCTCGTCTATCACTCGATTAATCACTATGCATTATCCAAGTACAAGCAGAAGTGTTCGCCGATGCCTGCTCTCAGGCATTAACTTACAATAGCATTAATTAAAAGCTGCTACAATTTTGACCGACCGATCGAAAGAATTTTAATTTTTTTTTTTAGTACGCCGCAAAAAGAACATTTAATTCCGCGTTTAATAATAATCTTATAGAAATAATCATAATATAATAATACCATTACAATATACATACATATATAGCATATAATACAAATGTAAATACAATAATCCTTTGGTTTACTAAATTGTAAATGCAATAAATTTTTTAGTCTGTGCGATATAATGGACCTAAAACGATGGAACTTCGATAGTTCCATGTTTCGTTCTATCGAGATCGTTCTTTTCTTCGAGCATTTAATTGCTCCTGCGCTCCAGACATTTAATCGCAATAACTGAATTCGCGCGATGACCTCGACGGTATTGTTTCACGACGAAAGCGAGTCGCCCGGGTCGCACACATAATCATTTGTGTGTGTGTGTGTGTGTGTGTGTGTGTGTGTGTGTGTGTGTGTGTGTGTGTGTGTGTGTGTGTGTGTGTGTGTGTGTGTGTGTGTGTGTGTGTGTGTGTGTGTTGTTTATGTATGCGTATGTGGTGTGTACATCGTGTCACAGCACGCATGCCAAGTCCGCATTGCGCTCGTCGAATTCTTCGACATTGCGCTCGTCGATCCAGCCGACGCGAATGACAGGTCGTCACATGGATGGGCGCTGGAATTTGATTTTTAAAAGCGATTGCGGCTCCTTAATCACAATCCTATACAAGATGTCTCAAGTTCACCTTTTTCCCCTTAGCAATCTTAGCAGAAATTAAATTTGAAGCGATCATTTCTTGGTGATAACTTTAAACAATTTCATTATCTGCAAACTTTATTTCAAACGCATGGATTAAATGCTGTTACTTTTATTCAAAATTGTCAAAAGTAGAATTATCATTTTTGTTGAATAATATTAACCGAGTAATATTGAATTTAATAAGATAACCTGTGAAATAAATAATTTAATTTTTTACAGAGACGGATGGTATAATCTTTCGATGATTTTGATAACTTTAAATTCAATGATTTTTTTAAATTTTGGCAATTGCTAGAGATATATACGCAATCAATTGTTATTTGATACTACTTGATTAGGTTTACAAGTTTTTAAAAATACAGGATGAGATATTTTTTCTGCGCTTGCATCCTCGATTAATTTGTTACACATCACCTCGTATATGAACGTGCAAATGTTGCTGATAGCGAAAGTGTTGAATTACCGAATCGCGAAACCGCGTCGCGGACACTGGACACTGGATTTATACTGGTATTTCAAACTTCCTTCCCAATTCTGGATTCCTTGTGCATGCTTCTCTCAAGAATAATATCTCGGATAGACCTTGCCTGATTATTATCGATGCATACGAGACGTAATACCGGTCGCGGTCGGTTTTATCGGCGGCAATTCTGCTTAATTGGCGCCGAACTTATAAGAGAGATTGGCGAGCTTGATAGAGCCAGATAAGAGTAACAAAGTTCTAAAACGACTCATCCTAAAAGAAAAGAATTTGAAATACATCCATTACGATTTTTCGATCAAAAGCCATATCGCCGAGAACCTTGAAATCGTTACATCCGATCAGCATTGTAAACGAATATTTTTCGCGGATCTTAAGCATCATATTGCACAAATATTTTGAATAAAAAAAATGTGATTTAAAATATTAAAAATATTATTTCACAATTATGATATCATATGCCAGTTATAATATAGCAATATATGTATATGTATTATAATATAATATTATAATACAATATATCAATTATGAGATGATATAAATAACAAAAAAATATCACGTTACAATTTTGTATTTTGTTACATTAAAAAGATACATATGTTCTTTATTGTTAAAAATATAGTATTATTATTCCGTATTAATATTATTAGAAAATAGTATGTTAAAATAATATAATGTGCACCAAAGAATTATAGGAATGCCTTTTCTTGATGACTTGCGACTTTATTCCGTCACTCATGCATTTTGTGTTTTCTCCTTTGCTCCTAATTTAGGAGCTCGGTTTTCGTTGATGTTTGAACAGATGCACGATAATCTTTCAAAAAACGATTTCGTTGAACGCTGTTGGAGACTGTGTTTATTCCTTCGTGTCTCAAGATAATTAATATTGGCCAATTGCAAAGAAAGAATAGACATGGAAAAGTTTCGGCGGGCGATTGTTTCTAATAGAAACGATCTCGCCGAAACTTCCACGTTCAATTTTATTTCTTTTCTATTTTTCTTTGGGCAAAACTAATCTCACATGGGATTTTCGTCAATGTGATGTAGTGCGATTATTTCGTTAGGCCCGTTGCTAATTGGTGGCGGCGGCGGCGGGATAATTACGAAAGTGTGCGTGCGTATATATGCATGCGTGCGTGCGTACGTGCGTGCGTGCATGCTTGCATGCGTGCGTGCGTGCGTGCGTGCAAACAGCGAGGGCTGGCTAGCTGGTTGGCTGGCTGGCGATCGTTGGTCACGCTCAATAAGTTCCTCTCACGCGGCTCGACAAGGCACGATCACTCGGCTCGGCACCCCAAGGCGCCCGGTCGAAGTTAATTCGCGATCCTACCGCAAATTCAACGGTCCCCGAAACTTCAAAGGCGCTCCGGAGTCCGACGGCGCCGCGATTTATGTAAACACGCTGTAATAATAAATATGCAGTAATAAACGCGCGATAACAAAACAAAAATGCGACTCATTTCGTTGCGCCGTTGATGCACGCGATAAATCATCGATAAGATACCGGGAATTCTTCTGTTTTTAATTTACCCGTATCGAGTGGAAAAGGAGGTTCACCGAAGAGCCACGAAAATCCCGAATGAATTTGTTGGCGTTGAAATTCAATTATGATGAAATGCAATTAGCTATCTTTACGACAGGTAGTTAATCCCTTTTTCCGCGATAAGATACGCTTTGTTCTACTAGTTCCTTTTTCTTTTAACGAGAGCGTTTCTACGGTAAAATTTATCCGATGGAGGAAATCCCAAAGTCGAAAAGTTCCCCGACCTGCGGTGTCGCGACCGTACTTGTTAAAATACGATTGAAGGAAATCCGGTGTGATACTCATGCGTGCCTACGCCTAGGTTTACGATTGTCGTGCGAAAAATCATTTTTTTCTACACTCAACGCGTCTTCACCATGAACTCTGTGAACATTGAAAAATATTTAAAAAAAAAAAAAAATGAATCTTCAGAGTCTCTTGAAAATGTAAGAGCTTCGGTTACGATTTATCCTGTCTGAAGTCACGTCCACGACATTGCGAGGGGAGATTTTGGCCTGTTATTAATCCACTTGTGATCCACCACCACTCGCTTCGCGCTCGATATTTTTTACAAGATACCTACACACCGACGTGTAACGCAAACGCTCGCGACTCGCTGGCGAGCTAAATTTGCATCGCGAGTTGCGTATCCGGACGTTATCGCGGCGACTCTCCCCCGATCGTCCGGCCTTGAAACGATCTCTCTCGTCGTCGCGTTATCACGCGACTTGTATGTTACGTCGGTACATAACGTCGTATTGCATCGTCCTGTGTTGCAGGTATGCGAGGAACAGAAGTGCCAGGACGAGGTCTTTCCCCTGTCGATGAACTACGTCGACAGGTTCCTCTCGATCTGCCCGATCAGGAAGTCGCAGTTGCAGCTGCTCGGCACCGCCTGTTTACTGTTGGCGTCGAAGCTGCGCGAAACCTCGCCACTCACAGCCGAAGTCCTAGTTTTCTATACCGACAACTCCATCACTCTCGATGATCTATGGGTAAGTGAGAGCATGAAAGAAAAAAATCTTAGTATGATAAATTAGTACGATATCGAATGAGAGAGGGAGAGAGAGAGAGAGAGAGAGAGAGAGGGGGGGGACTCCTGTCGTTCATTACCGCTTCGAACATGTCTTCTCGAACAAATCAATATTTTGTGCAGCGATGTGGCAGTTACGAATTGCGTGTTAACTTTTTGACCCATATAGACGCAAATCGTGACTTTATCTTATCACGAAACTGTTAAAAGTCTCTGCAACAAGCCAATTATCTGTAAGTGGAGACAATCGTGCAACAATATAAGTTGACAATTTTCAAATATCAATCCGGCGACGAGCGGCGCAGCAGGATCGCCCGTTTGACCTCGTTTATACATGAAAAATAAAAGAGGCGGTCTCTTGTACATCTTGTTAATGACCGTAGTGTAAGTAGTGCTCATTCGCGTCGATTTCGAGAGTGCCGTGGTTTCTCGTTCTGCTTAACCCGCTAATGCGATTATACGGACAAAAATCGGTCGGACTCCGCGAACATGTGCGAACGAACAAGGCACACGCACGATACCGCTATTCGCGCGTGCTCGTTGCCGGCTCTCGTTGCATAATTCTCCAAACGGACGTTTTGCTAAAGCGCCGAGGGATCGAGGTGGAGCGGCGATTTCCGCGATGTGGGACGTGATTTCTACGGAACGATCGGTATCGGGCGCGATTTCATTGCCCCGTCGTACGTGCAGAATGTAGAGTAACGACCGGCGCAAATAGAATCTCGCGCTCGCGATCGGCCTGTATCGCGATCTGTAGATCCATATATGTATCTGGGCTGTGACGATCGGCGATATTGCGAACACGACCGTCTCTCGTAGATCCAAAGGCGTTAGGTATGTAGATGTAGGTATACGGATACAAAGATACTCCCCGGCGTAGATCGCCGAGGTAGTACGATGTTTAAAGTGACGTGGCGACTTCTCGTAAACCAGTTCTCCTAAACCATAATCGTTAAGTTTAAGATGAAAATATAATTGACTTTCTCTCTTTTTCTCCTGCCTCTGAAGTTAATCTTTAACTAATATTTTTGTTGTCAGAAATTTAAGCGAATTATAATTAGATGATATTAGAAAGGTTTAGAATTATTATTTGTTTTTCTACGATTCGCAATACAACGAAAAAAGTTCATATTTTAATCAAGTAGGATATTAACAAAAGTCATTTTCTTCAAATTTCTATTTTATAATTAAATAGCAAATTTATTCGTAATTTAATTTCTAATTAGAAGAAAAATAAAATTATCTTTTTCTTATTATAAGTGTTAAGATAAGTGACAAATATTTTATAAAAAAATATATTCCTAATTTATATAAAACTTGGCCATTGGCTTTCCATCTATCGTTTAAACGTCGATGTCGATCTCTGAGATTGATACCATGAAACTTTTATGGAAGAAATTCAAAACACGTGTATAATCGGCGAGAGTCGAATTTGTTTTCCTGATGTAGAATTGGTATTGCTATTTCTTGCACGGGTCGCCTTGGCAAAACCACAATATTTGAAGATCTTTAATTTTGTTTTGCGGAAAAGATTTGTGTTTAACAAGAGAAAGCTTGATATTTATTTTTACGAACGTTGACCCTTGTCGTATATATGTATATCTGAATAGTCGAAAAAGTACTAATTACTAATCATGATTTACTTTTCAACTTATTAAAATATATTTCTGAAATTCACGAGAAAATTCATAAATTGATCCAATATTTCGTAAAAATTTAATAAATTATTTAATTTAATAAAGATATAGGCTTAAACTAAATTATACTTATTCTTTTGTGAAAGCTTGAAGAACAATCTAAGGATCTAATTTAAATATTTTCGAAAAATAACATTTTAAATTTTAATTAATATTTTTTACAAGATAAAAATAAAAAAAATTTACGAAAGCTATTACATTTTTGATCTACAAAATAAAGTAAGAAAATAAAGTTATAAATCTCTTACTATTAAAGATTCAGCCATTCTGAATTATCTTACGAATTACAAAAAGCGTAATTTTTCATATATATTTTTTTTCGGTATCTCTAACAAGGATCTTGAAAATTTGGGAGAGGCTGCTTTATCTTTCAAAGAAAAAAAAAAGTATCCTAGACTTCTAAACCGGTCTTGAAGTACACTTGAATTAAAGATGCGGATTTTATTAAATATCCATGTTTTGATCGCGATATCTTTCTACTTCAACAATAGTCTCAAGCGAACCACATCACCGTGGCGGTCAGATTATAAATTAAATGCACCGATCGATCCGAGCACATGCTCGTCGCGCAAAATTGCAACGGAGTACCTCGTCGAATTATATTAGATAGACGAATGAACCAATAGCTTGTTCGGGAGCGCAATTTTCAATGCGAGATAGTCCAATCGACGATGACGTGGCTCCACGTGAACTATTTTGGGCCGTGCCAGGCGGTCTTTCGGCTATAATGGGATGGCGATCGTCCTTCTCTCTCGTCGTCTCTCTCTCTCTCTCTCTCTCTCTCTCTTTCTGTCTATCGTTCTCTGACGTCGCACGATTTCTTTGCGGCCTCGAAAGTTGAATATCTTCCCTAGACGCGTTCGTCTCGCACGTTTTCGCGGAGATCCTCGCGTGTGATCAGATATCGGCGGATTCAATCGTTATCGCCATCCGCCAGACGTAGCAATTAATCGTGCATTGATATTCTCTCATTGGAATAACCGTTTAAATACCGTCTACGATTTCCCCGACGCGAGCGTTAATTATATTGATGACGACGAGGGCTCTGCTCGCGACGTTCTGCGCCGATATAATGTCAAAAAGGTCAAAGAACAGTTTTTCTGGGACTTGTGAATGGATCTCTGAATTTTAAATGAATTTTATCTGACGGGATCAAAATGAAGTGAGACATCGGCGCGAGTTTTGGAAATGTGTGCAGCATTTATTATACAAGTTGATGTGTGTAATAAATATACGTATTTATAATATACAGGCGAGATGTTGCGACAGGCATTTATTTATATTTCCAATACGCAAATATATGTCTTTCGCTCCTATCTAAATTAGCTTTGAATTTAATTTATGTTTAAAGCGGATCTCACACAAATTGCAGATGTAATCTCTTCTCTCATATTTTAAGAGAAAAAATCTCATTTAATTACTTTCTTCGCCATTAATTTATTTTTGTGAATCATAACTTATGTAATAATTCGTGAAAATTATTGTTGCTTTCAAAAAAGTGTTTGAACTTTATTATTTTTATGTTAAAATTATTTTTGATAGAGTTATTATATTGTACTTTAGCGTCCTACAAATTCGCTCTGATCGGGCGCACTTCGCCGAAACGTGAGAATTACATCAGCGTTTGCTCCTCCGTTTTACGAGAATACAAGGATATCTTGTTCAAGCGCTCCTCTATTGGTGGCAAGCCAGATAACTCGTCATCACCAGCGTCAGTAGCGTATCTCCACCGACGCGACTTCGATCCGATCATTATTTTTGTGAATCATCGATGCCACTTTTTGCGACCTATTGTGTTGTTAGTCGCAAAAACTTATGCACGATATTGACGTATCGTACTATACAACATTTTGCTTTCGAGGATCTTTCAAAAGGAAGGCGATATCGTAGTATTATTGACCTTGTAACGTAAAATTGCGTGTTTCTCGGCGTGGACAAAAATTCATCACAATATGACGAAAGCAACAAAGATTTTATTTCTGACAGTTCTAAATATAACATTGAGACATGAGGTTTTAAAATTTTCTTAAATTATATATGCTCGCAGTTAGGAAATTACCATTTTTAAATCGTTTCTGTAAAGAATTTGCGATTTACTGACAAGTATTTCGACGTCTCCATCTGCCCGTCGACTCTTTCTGTTGACTTGTTGTTCTATTTGCATTCTCGCCGCGATAAATCGCGACGAGCCGATCCTTTTGCAAAAATTATAATACACCGCGACTTCTGCGGACTATCGTGTGACATGAAACCTAAGACGATAATCATGCCGAGTGTCAGATATCAAACTATGCAGAGTCTAGTCTTTGTAGCGAAAAATGTGCTCTATGACCGCGTAGTTTCGAGACTTGGAAATCCCTTTAACTTGGGATTTTCTGAATCGCCGGAAATTCGAGAGATGAGATTTCCTTTTCAAAGAAGTAACTTTTAAAGCCACTGTCCCGTATCCTTTCGTTTTTTGTGAAAGGATCTTTCGGATGAAAGACACAAGGTGACACTTCTGACTCATTCCGTACACCGCACGTCAGGACGTTGAACAGGGAAACAATGGGCTTTATCGCTTGCTGTCCGAAAAAATTCCATTCACCAGGCTCCTCACACTACGTCGGAAGGAACTTATCCAGAGTCTGGTACGCAACATATCGCCGGCGGTTTTTCCTCGTAAATTAGAGATAGCTTCTGCGACTTGTACAAACAAACCGGCCGGCCGGCCGGAACACACTGTTGTCCACAAGAAGAGAACAGGCTTAGTGAATTTAAATGCTCTTCGGCATTTGTCCGACACGTGGTGGTCGTCAGTTGTGCGTATGTACGTGCGTATGGCGACGGATTCCGTTTCTCTTCGAGCAACACACCGGAGCGAGAGCACGTAACGCAACTCTCCGTGCTCCCGGGCAAACACGCGATAGCCTGAGCAAGCCTAAATAGATAACAGCTGATACGGGAAACGGTTATTTAATTTCCAGCGACTTTTTCACTCTCTTTCTCTTCCTTTCTCACTCTCCCCCGTCCCTCCTCTTTCCCTCTCTTTCGCTCTCTCGTTCTCTCGACCGCTGCGCGGCTCGTCGCTGTTCGATTACATGTGTGCGAACGCTCGATTCTCGTTTAAACCACCGTCAAGGTTACGCGAAATTTTTGCCTCGCCTACTACTGGCTTTTAAATTCTCCTCTCCCTTCTCAAGTTGCACCTTTCTTTCCTTACCGATTGAGATTCACGTTCATTTCGAAACAAACAAAAATGTAAGAGTATAGAATCTCAGGGAGATATCACTTCCTACAAATATATCTATTTTACTGGAAGCGATAAAAAGTGAAGGATATAAAGGAGAAGGGGGAATCAAATAGTTTAATCAGTTATCGCATATTAAGAAATGATAAAATAGATATTGATGTCTGTTTCGAGAATAAGTCGCGATATTTGCATTTATTTTGAATTTCTGTTTTATTCATCGTAATAAAATATTTATTTATGCATAAAGATACTGAAATTAATAAAATCCAATAATGCATCGTAAATTTTTCTTTTTTCATGAGAAAGAAAATGAGAAATTACTTCTGATAGAGCTAAAGAAAATACAAGAAATATAAAGGATAGATTAGAAATTAGGAAAAGGATAGTAGTCGCGTGATTGAAAAAAAATTACACTTTGTCGCGTGCGATTGCGGTTGAGTTGTTAACGAGATGGTAAAGAGAGTGGAACGGTGTTTTGAACGTGGACATTGCAGCTGCAGGTGCGGGAAAATAAGAGGGAGATAATCGGCGCGTAAAACAGTCGAAACGTGTTGGTTGAGGGAGTAATTGCTGTTTTTTTTTCGAAGGCAATTCAACGGTGCCGTAAAACCGCGCGGGTAAAGCCGCTGCTGATGCTTCACGGCCGGTGCTTTCCGAATCGTGCAACACGTGAAAAAAGTGACTAATCATCAATAAATAAACAGGAAGGTGCTAGGTAAGGGCGTGACGCACCTGCATCATGGTACTGTGCACACGCGATCAAAACACTGTTGGAATGAATAAATTTCCATCGAATCTATAAATAGTATTTAGATACTGCGATTTCATTGCGATTAAGATTTTTTGCTTTTGAAGATGTGATCGAAAAAATCGCTAGTAGTAATTCTATTAATAATTTCTGATTAATATTAATATTTTATTTTAATATTATATTGTCATTATTTTAATATTATATTGTTTTTATCTGCTTTTAAAGTTATAATTTTAATTGCAGTTACTTGTGCTCGAGTTATTATAAATTTTATTGTAATAACTTATAACACTATACAATAGCAAAATATCTCGAGAAAAATTGAGAAAAAGGTAGACGGGTTTTATTATTATTTATAAGATTATAATGGCAGAAATGGAATAAATTAAATGCGAAGCGGAAGTAACGCGAAAATAAATGGGAACTTTCTTTTTATACATACTTTCATACCAACAATACACGCACAACGATAATTATCTTAATATCTAGCATTAGAGACGAAGCTGTTTAACGTTTGATTTCGAAGAGTAATTGGAGAACATGAGATTTTCTCGTCTTGCGAGCGAGGCTCTCTCGTTTGTAAAGAGGGCTGAAAGTCAACTCAGCCAATGACGCGAAATTGCACCCGGGCGCGCGCCACGTACGTATAATAATAATAACAATACAATACAGCGGCGATGTCGGAGATCCCAGCGTTACGCACGCGGAACGCACATATCTACGCATCCATCGTGCGTAAGAGACCTCGTATTCCGGCCGGGTGGTTGGCGATGTGTTGCGTTCGCCGCTGGAGCGCGAGTATTGAAAAAGGGGGGAGCAGGTGAGGGCCAGGTGCGCGCCGCGCCACGGAGTGTATAGTTCTTTCGAGGGGTGGTGCACCGGGCCCCCGTGCACGGCGCGACGAGAGACGCGACGCCCTGCGCGGCAGATGTAACCGGTGAGCATGGGCATGCACCCCTTGCCCGGAGCCCAAGGCACCCCGCGTTTCTCTCCCCCCGTCGCCCTCCTTCCCCCGCGAAGTCAGGAAACTCCGTGGAAGAAACGGCGCAGCTCTCCCCTCTCCTCTCTCCCCGCTCCTCCTCCTGTCATTTTCTTCCGACGGAGAGACCGTCGTCGTCTCTCGTCGTGTATAACGGACGCGCGACACGTGCGAATATTATACGCCGCGCATCACGCATTCGCTCGGAAGTGCACGCGCGCGGGACACGAGAGGAGGAAGGAGGGGCACCCTGGTGCAGCTGGTGCCTCTGACCTCTTCCTCCTTTGGAGTCTTTGTGTTGCGAGAGACCGGCCCCTCTCGGACCTCGCGAGCTTCCCCAGGAAAACGTCGGCCTGTCTTGCAGGATACCGATGCTCGAATATCAATACCTCTTAACTCTTCTATTAGATATGTCTCGTATTAGATATACCTCAGCTGTGTCTAGAATTGATAATTTCAATTTTGGTGACAGATGACGAATCGGACGTATCTCGACGATCTCGTAATTTGGAGTAAAGATGTTGATGTTATCTTAATGACAATTTTACGATGTTCTTTGTATCGTTTGTGATATAATTATTAATTTTTATTAAATTATATATTATACACACGTTGAAAAACGTTATTTTATTGAATATTATTATTAAAAAAGTAATATATGTAAAGAGAGAAGATCTGATAGTACCATTGGTAATATTCGATATTGAATGAAAATAAAAGTTTTATTAATTTTTTTTTAATTTATAATATTTAACATATTATTATTAGAATAAGTATTGCGATTGAAACTGATCGAAAGTAAATATCAATCATGCAGATTCATGCATGTTGCATGTTTTCAGCCTTTCTATTCTAAAATTCTATTTGAAAATTAATTTTCGATCGCGAATTTTAATGACATTCTTAAATTTCTTGGTATTTGTCTTAAAAAATCTCGAAAAACTTATCGAATATATCTGAATAACATTTGTAGTATAAGACAAAACAGACTTTTGGACATTTGTGTTATACAGATAAGCCAAAAATTGCATCAGGGGATTAATTTGTGTCTTTATCATGCATCTGCATTCCCCTCCACGTGCCATCATTATCGAAGGTGATTTTATCATCGCATACCTGCGATAAGCGCGATTATTACAAAGAAACAGTGGCAGCATGTAAACGTGAGACCATTATCCGGAATTTTTATTTCATTTAATCGATCTTCGAGCGATCTCGCAAAAATAAACGTAGCAGAAAGAAATGAATCGTGCGCGAGCGCGTGCACCTGCCCGCCTCGATTAGATGCAACAGCGATGAGTTCATTTGCCCTGATGCTTCCGCTTTGTCTCGCATTAGCAGAATGCGAATCCCGCGCATTTGCGCAACGCGATGGTCGCTATCTTGTTTTTCGTGCAATACTCTTTTGCTAGCCCTAAGAGCTAGCAAAGGAGTCTGAGGATCCGAGGCATTTCTCCGGGTTGCAGCTGTCCATCTGCCTTTGTAATTAAGTGAGCACGCGACTTAAGCGCACACACGCCTCGCTGCTAAGCTGATGCTAAGAAATGCTTTATTCAAATAAAAAAAGCTTAAAAATGATCCAAATTGTTTTAAAAAGTAAAGAATAAAAATATAAATGTGATAAAATAAGCTTGAGAATCTGAGATCAATTTAATAAAAGTAATTTAATAAATCAATTTAATAAAAAAATCTATTATTATAACTTTTGTCTATATATAATAATAATGATGCGATGTTCATTTAAAGAAAGGAAATTGTATTATATTTTTATATTAATTGTGTGATTTTTATTGTGATTGATTAAAAAATTTGACAGATGTAAATGAAAACAACAGCACGTGTGCTCGTAATTATTTGTCTCTGTGTGTCTCTGCTCAAAGTATAATTCTAGAAAAAAAAAGAATGTAGAATATATTAAGAATATACCGGTTTATATTCTACATTCTAGCTTTGCATTTTTCTCTTTGTAATAGAAAGTAATATCGGAAATAATTACAAGTCGGGATATTGCTACCAGGTTGCTGTTGCCACATGTTACCGTAACCTGTTGCGTCCGTAACATACACCTTGCGGCCCTTAATCCATCAGACACCTTCCCCGATGTACTCTACCTTAAGGTGGATAAGCGACAGGTGTTTTGCTTTTTCCGCCAAATTACTTCCGTTTTGGGCAAGAAATTAGGGCAGACGATAATATTTCGGAATATTTCGATGCGCGTCATCATCTGGCAAAGTTGACACAACGTCATGATAAATCGACGATTCGAAAAATAGATACACGCCATGAAATGGTCAAATCTAACTAAAATTTATTCGGAAAAAGATTTTATTACTTTGTTTATGCTACGCGAGCGAGACTTATTTCGCCAGGGCCCAAAGCTCCCGACGTTTTAAAATTTGACGTCTCCGGGGAATAAAATCACCATTTTTCTCGGTTTTACTATCCCGCTTATCCAGCGATAGAGGATATCCGGTGGTGCACATGGTATCGCCGGCGTTGCAAATGCATTACCGGTGACCGACCTGTGGATCGATAAACGACGAAACAGCGGATCGCGCGAGAGCTGAAGCGAGGCCGAAACGACCGAACGGCGGCGCGGCGATAAATTCATTTACGAGCGGCGCGTAACCACGATCGTTAGGGGATTTAATGGACGCGCCTCATTAGACGTCCATTTTCATCGCGTATAAGCGATGTATAACCCGCTCGCAAAACGCACACCTTGCACACTGACCCCCCCGGCCGATCGCACGAAGCGACACCGGCACTGACGTGCTCTACCTTTAAGCTCGCTGTCGAACGACAGGTGCGTCGCGCGTTCTGTCGCTTCTGAATTTCTTTTTTTCTCAGCGGAACTCGGATGAAAGAGACTCCACAAGAGCCGCGACTGACTCTGTCTCTCTCTCCCCCTCTCCCTCTCTCTCTCTCTCTCTCTCTCTCTTCTCTTCTCTTTTTTTCTTTTGATTTTCATCTTCTCCCGCGACGCGAAGGAAACGCATCCCTTTTGTCCCCGTAAATTGACGACTTGACCTCAGTCATTTCTCATGAGTGGAATATTTTGTCGCTTCAAACATACCGTTTTCTATTCCTCCGATGATTTATTATCGATATTCTCGCATCCTGTAACACGGAGAAAGTATAAACGCACGTAGCTTGGAGAAAAATATATTGAAATATTATGTAATATAAATAATATGATTGCGTATAACGCACACGATACATGTAATAAATATATTGTCGTTATTATTAAACTGACAACTGACAACGAATATTTTATGCCATAACTATGTTTAACGATAGACGAATACAGAATATTGTATGTCGCAATCATTATGAAACATGGTTTTCGCTGCCCATGTGTTTATCTTATCGGATTTTATTTCTTCGAGATTTTTATTATTGAATATTTTCACGGAGTAAACGCCGAATAAAAATCGACTCCGAACTCGTCCGGCTATCGTCAATGCCGAAAGGAACCGCGATAGTGCTGACACACCAGATACACGGCGAATTATCTCTTAACGACTTAGTGCGACGTTCGTGAGAACGTTCCGCAGGCGGTTATGCAAAGTAGTGAGAAACGCCAATGCCAGACGGGAATCATCGCGCACACGCTGCCCTACGGCAAAACAAAGTAATTTCGTATTCGTTCCGTTAATGGGGGGTAAATCCTGACGTTTGTCATATTAATTATTTTATATGACCGGCAGAGCTGGTTCAAGGAATTAATCGTGATAACTCATGGCGAAAGGAGAAGAATTAATCATCCTATTCTGTACCGGCAAGGAAGCTTGGCAATTAATGCGTTAATTATTTTTTGGGAAAATATTTTTTTTTAGCGATCGCGCGAATTTTCGGAAAATTTTGACGCGTTGATTATAAAGCACCACGTCTTGCGAAAGGCGACAGTTAAAACGACCTCGAGGCGGTCACCGCCCCCAACGATGATGTCCTCACGACGAAACTATGTCTAATGCCCGCACGCAGACGAAATACATCGTTGTGACGATGCGAGACAATAGATCGAGCTAATGCCGATTTCAGAGGAAAAAATCTGGCTGTCAATTTTTCAGAACAATATCGAAACGCTTTCGCTTTATTTTTTTTTTTTTTAACAAGATTGACCGATGGCTAAAATATAACTAATCACTAAAATTATTTCTGTTGGCGACATTTTTATGTTAAATCGTTAGAAAATATCATCATAATTATATCAGTAATTTGACATGAAAATTTTTAATTTCTTTTCTGTATAATTTTTCTCCGCTTATTATGTAGGAGGCTTTATAAATATATTATTGCTCCATACAGACGGAATGAGACATAATTCCTGTGGTGTACTCATTTCGATTTCGTTCGTCTAATTAGAAGAACAAATGCGCGACTGGAATGTTGCGCGATTGTAGACATCCGAGGACGAGCGACTTGCTACGAGCTGACTTTCTAACTTTGCAAGCTAATAATAGTTCGGTTTCGTTCTTTCATCATCCCTGAATATGCAACAGTTAGCAATGTATATTAGATTGCGACAATCTCTTTAACATTTGCGATTAATCGCATGATACGCTCAATTAACGTTTTTTTGTAACAAAATAACGAAATTATGTAGACAAGTTATGTAGACAAGTAATAACAATAGTTATGCAGCAACGATACGGATTGTGAATGCGAATAATGTTACATCGAGATATATTCGTTTCCTCTCGCTGAATATGCGTAAATATTAGTCGAGCCGAGGCCACGCAATATGTCACGAGTCGCCTTTCTAACTTCTAAACCAACGGCCGATTCTTTCGCCGTCGCGTCGTGCTGGCCTCGAGCGGATGTGACGTATCGGTGGCACACAGCATGGTCAAATCCCACCATATGTGTGATGCGAAAAAATCTGAATGAGCCGATCCTGCCTTTGACTTGCTTTCGAGTCCGACGAAATCATCCTGAGATTTTTATCAAATTGCCTCTCTAAATCGAATTTTTAGGCATCACGTTATTTTTTTAAAAATCATTGAATTATTTAAATATTAAAATATAGTTTAATTCTTTATGAAATTCTTTATTTTTTCGGGATATTTTTATGATTTTTTTTTTTATTAAAAATATTAATGAAATATCTTCTATATAAAATATAGTTTATTTTATTAGCTTATAACTAGATGTGAAATTAGCTCTTAAATAATTAGATCCTTAGATGAATTTTAATCAGTTTTCATTTTTTATTATAGCAATAGTTTTAATTTATTTTTGTTATAACGGTATTTTAGCGTGTGAGACGAGCGCGTTTTGATCATTCTCAATCTCGCTATAATAAGACGAATTTTTTTTTGGCTCGTTAATTGCCATGCGGGTACCCGTACTCAGGTATACATGCGTATCGATATTTTCCTGGAAAACTTCTGGTGGGCCTTAATTAAACTTGCTTGAGTCATATTATTAAGCGAGTGTCGCAGAGCAAATGAAGATTTGTGATGACGTCGTAAATCATATTTGATGTCAACTAATCGTATCCTCCGTCATTCCTTAAGAATAAATCTATCTCTTCCTTCCCGTAATAGATCATTTCCGGTGATTAATTTATTTAAATCCCTGATTTTCGATTATATATAATATAAAATACATTAACTATTTTTTTATAAAAAATAATATGCATTCTTAAAAATTTTATAATGTAACAATAAATAACTTGAGTTTATATTTTTATAAATAAATATCTATATAAATGAACGAGAGTGAATAAAAATAAAAGAATGATCTCTCTCTCTCTCTCTCTCTCTCTCTCTCTCTCGCTCGCTCGCTTTCTCGTACGATATTCTAAGAACTTATGCGCAATCTCCACTCTGAATGGACAGTCAGTAGTTACATCCGGTGCTACGTCAGACGCGCCGAAGGCAAATCGAAGCCGGTGTTGCGCCTTTCAAAAGTAGCCAGACATCGATATAAAAGTGTTCCGATTTAAAATATTTTACTAACCCTAAATCTTTTACAAAAGATATATATTTATTTAAAATGAAGAACAGAATTTTACAACACATTGATGACAGAAATTAAAGCTCGACGATGGCAACTTAATTAATTACGTAGATATTGAGTCGCCATTAAATTTATGGCTTTCATGAAAATTAAAAGGCAGACAGAAATGAAACGGGTTGACAACAGAGAGGAAAGCTTCGCGCGGCTATAATAATGATCATAATTCAGAGCCTGAGAGATCTAAATTGTGACCAAATCCCAGAAACTTAGATTGAGCTATCCACACGAGTTTCGTCGAGATATATGTCTGATTCAATTTTTATTGCCTAAGCCGCGGCTTAGTATACCGATCCCGGACTAATTGCGAATTCGTTAAATCGTCGGCGGGCTTATGGGCTTCTGTGAAAATTAAAATCCCGTCGGTCGCAGGAGAAATAAAAGCACGACGAAGACAACTGTGGAGCGGTGTTCCGGTCCCAGTCGAGGCGAGGAAAGGAAGAAGAGAGGTTTCTTATGCGCGAAAAAGGACCCGGGATATGCTCCGGTAACCGGAGCAGATGTGTCCCGCAAAAGGCGGTTCCTGGAAGTAACCTCGAGAAGAGCGAGCCCCATTGGCGTAGCCGACGTCAATTAAATCGGATTTCCCCCGGGTCCTCCGAGGAGGCTCCATAGGAGATACCCGCTTCTTCTTTCTCTCTTGGGACGAGGGACCCGACGTTGAATTTTCGGCTATCGGCGTCCCCCATAATTAGCTTTGTGTTGGCGGCGACCACCGAATCTGCGATCGACCGCGAGACGCGTGATTAGGCTAAAGGCTGGTAAACGGAGCCGGCGTTAAAATTGCACCTTGTGTAAAGGGTTAAATTATATATAAAACGTTTGACTAAAATTTTGCTGCATATAGAGATATGTACGATGGTTGTGTACTCGTATGTTAAAGCTATATCGCATAAATTCTAAATATCATCTTTGAAAATTATAAACGAATGTCTAAGATATATTTAAGAATTTCTTTCATTTTATTATATTATGTTTATTATGCATCATTATTACCCGCTCACTGATATTCATTCATCTTATTTTATATTATTTCCCTATTTGCCTACATTTAAATTTTTTTATGTGCTATATAATTCCTCTTTTCTTTCCGTTTATTTTGGATGTTTTTAAATGATGCCAACCTAGAGAAAGACAGAGTCCTACATCTACCTATTAATTTATTTATCTACAGAAAACTCGTCGCAGGTAGAAATGTCACTTACTACTAGCCTTTTGCCTAATCGTGATAGCCTAAGTCGAGCCACGCCAATGGCGGGCGAGGAATGCATGGACGGTGATTCTGGTTTTTGTTGCCAGTTATGCCGAGCTGAGAGGGAGTCTGGCCTTTGTACTTTATTTTTGGCCAGAATGGTAAACACCTTGCTCACAAGCGCCGCCCTTCGATCCTGCATCACCCTGCATCGTGTCTCCTTTCGGTTTCTCCCCCGGTCTTCTTCGTCTCTTTAACCACCTGTGAGATTCCGCGTTAATAGAATTTTTTCGAGGATGGCAATAGATTTCGGAGTCGTGATTTTTGTTGAAAATCTAAACGATTATTAAGCGCGAATTGAATTTCATTTGTCACACGATTTTATTAATCTCGCTAGAATTGAATGTGATTCTGTTTAAAAATTTACAAATTTATTACGTATTCTCTGAAATGTATTTTAGCATTATCTTATTGTTCTCCAGAAGTTCTCCAGAAATTTTACACAGATATTTAAAAAATTCGGAATAAGGATAAAGCAAAAATCTATGATTTAAAAGCCGTTTTCTCAAAATCTTATTTCGTTAATTAATATGTTTTATTTAATACATAAGAAAGTAACGCGCAACTGCAATTTCAATATATTCCGAGACTTCTGTTATATAATCTTGAAATATAACTTATAATTATATAGCTTATACGATGCGATGTCGAAGAAATATTATCCTGCGTTTCTCAAGTCGCGATTCAAGTCCTTTGCGACCTTTGCGTCTCGCTTCGTATCGATCCCTCATTGCGAACCAGATAAATCGGCAGGCCTCAGCTTCTTAGAATCGATCAGGTAGGCGCGACGTGAGCACAACGGGGCCCTCCACGATCTTTTCCTACTCCCGTTTGATGCTCCATTGTTCTCGTGCCGCTGCTTGTCTAGACGCACTTCAGCTGGAGCTCCCGTCATTCCGAGCACTTTTTTTTTATTATTAATCTTTTGCTAGATCGATTAAATCGAAATCCGCGGTGATTGCAATTTAAACTAGCTTCGATCTACTTCAAACTGTAAGAGGAAGGAATTAAGAGAAGCGTCATTCTTTTGGCGGGATAAAGCGATTTTCCCTTCCGCTACTCCTTTCCCGATCCCTCCGTATGTCCGCCGACCACCTGTCGACGATTTCACCACCCACAAGCCGAAACCGGCATCTGGACGTCCTGCGAGCCGAATAAAGAAAAAGAGAAAAAAAAGAGAGGACCCCCCCCCCCATAGTCTACGGAACCACGTGGGTATGCGATAATTACGATTAATGATCATAATTACGCGTTCTCACTCGCGAGCCACTATCGCTATGTACTATCTCCTTTTCCCCGTGTCATGATATTCGATGCGTCGGGCATTAAAAAAAAAAAAGGAGAGTCACATGTGCGTCGGGATTATCTTTCTCACGCTCAGGAAAACGGGACGCCGAGGTGCGCGATTCAAAACCGTGCGAACACGATCGCACGAATGCGCGCGCGTGCGTGCGCGCGCGCACGCATGAATGAAACGCATAAATGCACCGCGTATTTTCCCCGCGTATCGATCGATAGTTATTGACCTAGCCGCCGATACCAGTCGCGGCGAGAATCGAGAACGATCATAAATTGCAGACCGGAAATGCAAACATAAGCACCGTGGAGATTTTTTTTTTAATACTTTTATGCTTCACGTAACGCAAGACTACTGACATAATTACACAAGTGTGCGTAATATATATTATATAATTATATGATATATCCATAATTTTAATATGGTCTAATATATTAATTATGAAATCAAGCATCTGGAAAATACTTGAGATAATTAAGTAGCATTCGCATTATGTTTAAAAAAAGATGTAATTTATATTTAAACAAACACTTATAAAGATAGTTATTTAATTCAGAAATTACTTTTACATTACACTCTACATTAAGTATCATATTCTAAATAATTTCTCTGTTAAGAAAAAAAAAATCCCCTTCTAATAAATGGCTGGAATAATATTGTACAGGGCAGTAAATTACAAGAGATTGAAATTTCATTCTCTTCGAAATGAAACAACGTGGAATTGAACAACAAATTAGAGATTTAAACGATGATGACGAAATTCTGCAGCGCTGCCCCGGTTATCCTCACGTCGGGCCTCGTTTGTTCTTCCCTTCTTTTTGCGCCGACTGTCGCTGCGTATCTCGAATGTGATAAACGATCCGCTGCTTCATTATTCTTCGCTGCGTAATATTCTGCCGGCGCACGTCGTATAACATGAATCGGCCTTTATCGCGTACGCACTCGCTATTAAATTGCGTGCGCTCCGCTACTTACGCGAATCCTACACACGCATGCGAACGGGTGAGTGCGCGCCCGTTAATCAAGTTAATCTCCCGATGCATTATTCAATCCTCCAAGTTATTTGAAAGCAACGTATCTGGAACGATAAGTGATAATTAACGTATGATATAAACGAAAACGGAGAGGATGATCTTGGTGATCGAGAATATTTCTACAACTCCGCGTGCGAAATTAACTCCGTGCGAAATTAAAAGCTAGCTTACAGATTTCAGATAATATACAAATTGTGCTATATGGAGAGGGATCGTACATCAATCGCGAAGTACACCGAGGTCGTTTCGGTCCCTAAAGTACGTCGGAAGGGAAAGTGAAAGCGTCATCTAGCTGACACCTGCTTTCCCATGGGATGCTTTAACATCACCTTTTTACCCTTCGTCCTATATTTTCCTCCTTTTTTTTTTTTTGATCTTGATCCGGTGTCATTGGAGGCCGAGTATCGATTTATAACGCACACTAATAGTACGGAACGGAAATCTCGGGATTGCCGGCGCGAATATAGATTACCATTGATCATCGTAGATAATGAAGCTGGTTCTGCGAAACTCCAGCGGCTTCGAAGTACGAATGTTAATTCGATGATTCGTGAACTCTTGATGGTTTGCTCCGAGAGTGAGAGACAAGGAGAACTGCACTTAACGATAATTGATGGATTAACAGGGATCAAATGTCGTTGCGACGCTATTCAGGACGATTCTAACGTAACGTAACGCGTACGTAATGCGATAATGCACTTTAACATAATGTGGAAATTAGATAGGCGATTAGGTGATTAGGTAGATGATGGAGGGTGAATGCGCCCACTTTATTATCAGAACGACGCGCGACATCAGGCACGCTTATCACCGCCGATCGCGTTCAGCAACTATCCCTGAGATAGAACGTTGTCCCCCTTCGTGAATCATTATGTGCCATTACATTACGTGACAGGCGCGTATCATATCGTGGCGTGCGTACGCGTACGTGCATACGTGCACGCGTTGTGAGTGCACTCTGACGGGCGACGATGGGATGCGCATTGTCGCAACATTTTACATGTGTAATACCTGCCAAGCAGATCGAGCAGCGTGTCATAACACATCTCGTATCATAAATATTTATACGAATTCAATATTCCATGAATGATTGACTTCGTAAATGTAGCGTGAACTGCGCCAAGTCTTGAGGTACAAAAGACAGTTACAATTAATAATAATTTTGTGAAAATGTGTGGTTTACAGCAACCATAATTTCGTAAGTAAGACAGGATCATATGAAACTACAATAAAAGATTGAATATATAGTAAGTATTATGCGTACGCACGAGTTTGTAATAAAAGTAATTATGTAAGAGAATAATAGAGCCACATGATTTACCCGCGTAACGGACAATGGTGCTATTAAAATTAAATAAGCCGCTTCGCCAAAGGGAAAAATTGCATCGAGGAACGAAAGTAGGACACAATATGGACGGGCCGTTCTGCCTAGCGGAGTACAGCGCTTTACATATCGCGGCTGTCATTACGTCGTCGCTCTCCTACCCTTTTCGGTGTGTACGAGCCTTTGTTTCATTCACCAACGAGCGACGTACGAGAGGAGAGCCGGCGCGAATGGCGAGCGTACGCACGCACGCACTCGAGCGCGGAACCCCTTCAAGGATGAGAATGAGCCGAGGAGAAGAGAAGAGGGACTCCCTCGGTTTGTGTCTTCCCTCGAGCGCACATCCTCTTCCATATGGCGAGGACTTTAATTTGGCTCGTACGCGATTCCTACGGACAGAGATCGCCTTCCTTCGGCTCCCCTCGCAAATCGCGCTCGCGGATGCGTTTCTAACACGAATTTGCATTTTGTATGAACTCTTCACTGTATAATCGCATCTCGACTGTTACTCCCCGATCAATATAATCGAGGATGTTTGCCTGGCTTTTATCGCGCAAGACGGATCACCTTATGGCGATATCTATATTAATTTGCGCAAAATCTTTATTTGATATATACAGGATCTATAATTCGTAATTTTAATACGTAATTCTATCTACGATTCTCTGTACGTGAAATAGTACGTGAAATAAAAAAAAAAAAAAAACTTTTTAAGGAGCACATACACACACAAATGTATGTATACGAGATACATATCAAAGTACGCGGCACGTAAAATTATATTTAGAACTCGGTCCCGAATTATAAATCGTCCAAAGCGGGCTTACACGAAGACTACATGAAATATTTATTGTACAAATGTTACATAGCATGACTAATATTATTAACATGAGTGCCCTTTGAAATCATCATCGTAAACATTTAACAATTTCCGTTTCCAGTGAAAGCTATCCAGTTGTTCCAAGTCATAAAAATTAAATGACTAATCTTATATATGTATATGAAATATGTGTCATATATACAATATAACAAAGGAAAATGAAATTTTAATATCAAACAAGAATTGACATATACATATACATGTTTAAATTCTTCAAATTGTTTAACCAAATATACTTTTGATATCAACAATGATATTACACATGCCATCTTTCCTCTTAGTTTTCGAATTAAAAGGATAGGTCAATTTACAAAAGTATAAAATACAAAGGTTATACATATTTATAAAATACAAGGGGTACACATATTTTTCTTCACAGCGAAAACTATATCCGTAGACATTCTCGCATAATTGCATAAAGATGTGCAAGTGGATGATGATACATAATGTATACGCGTCTATATATCTTCCTTAATTACCGTAGTGCATATACATAGAATATCTACTATAATAATATATATTATTTATATGCGTCTTATCGTCCGAGATCCTGTGCGCGGAGTGCTCTTTCGTGCTTGAAACGAAGCCACGTTGTCTGCTTTCGTCACAGCTGAGCGATGGGAGGCGAGCAAGCCTCGCCGGATTCAATGGACTTTTAATCAAGACGAAGGACACGTAGTACTCGTCGCGCGCTACTCCCGCCATGTAATTTCACGGTCGAAAGAGAACGGGGGTACTACGACGTACTCCAGAGAGCGAACGTAGTAACCTCGTCAAAGAAAGGGTAGACTTCTGTCTTTTCTCTCTCTCTCTCTCTCTCTCTCTCTCTCTCTCTCTCTCTCTCTCTCTCTTCTGTCTTCGACACTCGAAACGAAGAGAAATCAAGGCTGCGTGATTTTAACGTGATCGTCGTCATGCACGATCGTATTTGTCGTCACACCTGTGCGCAGTTATTAACAACTGAAGATGGCTCTTTCGTTTAAAAGGACGCAAGTCTTCCTTGTTACTCGAGTCGCACGTTTTCCTAGTCCGCACTGAAATGAATGTCTCCTTTCCTCTGGGTAAAAACGGAGGACTCTAACGGTTCTCCGAATTTCTCATGGCTTTTCGTGTAATTTCGTGTATAACTGTTGCGTTACTAATGACACACGCATCGCACTTGATATCATCGCATTTGTAACGGTATATACGCCATGGAAAACCATGGAAAATATAACACGATTATAATACAGTTACATAATATATTTCTATAAATATTTATTGCTCTGGTATCAAAGACAAAAAATTTTCGCTTTTAAATTAAACTTAAAATTGTCCGACATAAGTATCGAGTTCTTCTTGAGGAAAATAAGCTGATTAGAATCTGTAGTCTAAATGTTTATTCATGAAAAAAAAAAAATCATAAATAATATATCACATTCCTTTTTCCTCGTGTCGCGTGGAGCGAGAACAAAGCGACAGTCCATCGCGAGGTGTTAATCGGCATCTGTCTCGTTTTGTTGCAGAGGTGGGAACAGCTGGTCGTCTCCAAACTAAAGTGGGAACTATCCGCGGTGACGCCTGGTGACTTCCTGATGCACATCCTCAGCAGATTGTCGATGCCATGCACCTGGGACACGGTTATGGTCCGGAGGCACGCGCAGACTTTCATCGCTCTCAGCGCCAGAGGTAAGAACAGGAGATTAATGTAATATCGGGGAAATTGATAGAATTTAATAATAAATTGTCGATAATTCTTCTCGGCATTATTATTATTGACAAAGAAGGTTATTTGTCCCGCGGCTGCTTTAATCTTTCTTTATTCGTGCTTCGCTCGCGCTTTCGCTTCTTGAGAAACCTTCAGTTTTTCGACGATCGCAAACGCGTTTCTAAGTGAGACAATAAGTGACAGAAGCGCTTCTCACGTTGCACGTCATACCATGCATATGCGTATGTATGGTGAACAGCCGACAACGTATGTCGTTAACATACCTACGTATTAATGAACATAGTCGTTCAATTCGCACACCGAGCGGAAACCATCACGTAACCATCGCTCCTTTTTCCTTTATTTCACCTCTCTCTTTTTCTTTTTTCTTGTTGCTAAATAGGTCGCGTATACACATACAGAGGAGGCCACCAATAATGCGCGCAGCTCGAAACGCGCTATTTAGGAAGATAATCTGTTATTACTGTTATTTGCACCCTCCGTGCACCTCCCGCGACCATTAGTTTTGAAGGATAAAAGGGTCTGTGTGTTCTATAAAAAATAAGTAATGTAATTTTGCTCATCTCATACATGTTATATATGCACACATTTTTATTTTACTGATCATGCTGTCATTAGAACTTTGTTCTCCAGTATTTGTGCTGACAATAGTATAAGATGTATATATTTTCTGACAATCCTCTTAAATTATAACGATCGATATATAAAAATCTATAAATCTAAATATAATAATAAAAATATATATATATAATTAAAATATATAATTATTATGGAAATATTAATAATTATATTAATATTAATTAGATATTATAAAAGCCGATAAATGCAGGTAATAACAGTAATAAAATTCTGTAAAGATAGTTATTATCTTGAAGTTATATTCTTGAGAAATCGTATCATTTCTACGTTTCGTCTCGAAACTTTTCTAACTCGAAAAGGCTACGTCTTTGTAAGTCACGAAATGGAATGCGACAAATGCGGAAAACTCCGTTTTCGTGAAAAAATTTCGATATCCTACCATCCGCGCGCGATGCAACAAGGAAGGCGTAAGGGCCTTTTAAAGGTGCGTTTAAATGCTCGGTCACGTTAGACGTGAACGATTGTGGCTTCTCTGGAATCCGAGGTGGAATTTCACTGCATTTTCATCGTCTTCTGCATTTATTACTTCGTGCCCGTGCATTACTTACAATCGCAAATCTTCTAAAAAGCATTCAGATTAGCTAAATCAAATTAGGTCGAAAAGAAACTTGCGAAAATTGAAACAACTTGAAAATTTGTATGAAAGAGTAGAGCAATTTGGTCTTACAATTTGTCATTCTATCTACAACTTTTAACTTACAACTTTTCGATGATTATCTCTTTGGATGAATCGAGAGTGAAGGAATTTTTCTATTATTTTTCAAAGCACAAGGAAAAGTAGTAAAAAATTATTACTGTTTTTTTTTTCTAATTCTCAAACAGAAAAATTTCTCAAAGATAGTTACAGGTAGATTCTTTGTGACGTGACTCACGTGTGGTTGTCCTTGATTCGCGACGAAAGCAGAGAAAAAAATCCATCGCCGGGAAGTACGCAACGTACGAGATAGACAGACTGATAGTATGAAACTATAAGAAAGATCGAGATCGAGTGCGTTTAAATGTCTGAATCTGTCTCTACGGCTGCAGACACATAACCCGCGTGTCTCTTCCACCCTTCTCGTTTCTTCTCTTCCCTTTCCGATCTTCAACCGCTCTTCTTTGCGCCTTTCTCTTTCTCGATTCTTCGTCCCGCAAAGTCCACATCGATCGGTCGATCGGTCGGTTGTTCGGTCGGTTGTTATTACAACCGCGATGGCAAAAAATGCGGTGGCGCGCGGAGAGGACCTTCGTCCTTCGTCGTTAGTCCCGATGCTCGTGTTGGATCGCGGACTCGATGGACTCGAGACAACGAGAGAGAGAGAGAGAGAGAGAGAGAGAGAGAGAGAGAGAGAGAGAGAGAGAGAGAGAGAGAGAGAGAGAGAAGGGCACACGACAGGACGAGGTCGCGAATCGTTTCTCACGAACCAAACTAGGCAGCGCTGGACGACGCTCCGCGTTTTTTTGAAAGAAAGCGAGAGGATAAGTTGTCGCGAATTTTCCGCGAAATCGACAGCTGAGAGAATAAATAGCCGACGAAGCCTCGACGACAAATTGCATACTGGATACCAAGTTGCGCAATGGAAATGAATTATGAAGCATATTATCAGAAGCCTGTATCGTCAAATTCACAACAAAAATATTTGAGCATTTTTGATACTATCTTATAGATTATTTCTGGATTAAATACATCCAAATTCGTAGATGTTTAAGTGTGTAATTCTTTTGCGCAATATTTGTAAATTTTAAATTCTCGAAGAAAACATTTTATAAATTTTATTTCAAATAAAAGAAAATTTATATGAGAGATTTACTCGTCGAAGCTGTTCTTCGACATTTGGCGACGTGTAATTATGCATTATTTTATTTGTTTACACAGTGGCGGCAAAGACCGCCGCATTGTTGAGAGTGAAGTGGGAAGTGACGATGCACCGCGAAGTGTTGTAGCTCTGATTATGTAAGCTAACATTCACCCAAGGATTAAGTTTCGGTACGCACATGTATGGTGCAACGCGATAATTTCGTCTGATGTTCACATTCCATAGCTATCTCCGCGCTCTGTCTCTCCCGCCGTTCGTTCTCCGCGTGTTCCTCGTACTCCCTTATTAAACTGGTTTTACATATCTGCACGCCGTTCTGCACGTTCTTAATTTCATCAGTTAATAACCGCAACGTTCTCTACCCAGGCGATTTAATTGCCGATCAGCTATGATCGCTTCGAAGCGTAACGCGAACGGACGTATTGACGCATCGAGCGCGCCACGTTTGCATTTTTATAGAGTAGAACATGGTGTGTGTGTGTGTGTGTGTGTGTGTGTGTGTGTGTGTGTGTGTGTGTGTGTGTGTGTGTGTGTGGTGTGTGTGTGGTGTGTGTGTGTGTGTGTGTGTGTGTGTGTGTGGTGTGTGTGTGTGTGTGTGTGTGTGTGTGTGTGTGTGTGTGTCATGTTTCTTCTTCTATATAGGTTTATCTAACGTATAGATTATTTTATGTAAGCTTGCCAAACATTCGTGCCCTTTCAACATTAAATGTAATAAATTTATCATCGAGCGCTTTCAACAATTTTTCTCTAACTTTGGTAGAATTATTCTTTAGCGACAGGATTATAATTATATATTTAAATTTATAATATAAAATCAGTATATAGTCAATTCTGAGATGGTAATAGAATAAGAATACTTAAAAAAGCTCACTAGTTAATCATCGATAGGACAAAGGGCAATGGGCTTTACGTAATAATTATAAGTATGACCACACGGTGTCGTATTTTAGATAGCTAGGTCATTATTACTCAAACGTTTCTTTTTGAATTATTTTTAAAAAAATTTACAAGCATTATATAAAATTAGCAGCATCCCAATTTTATTTTATTTTATTTATAGGCACAAATGCAAATACAAACAGAATATGTTTCAAAATTACAATTTTTATTTCTGCGTAAAGTTTTTTAAAGAATCTTTTTAAAGAATTTTAATAAGTAAATTTTAATAAGCAATTATATCTTAATTTAATCTAGTCACATGATACTTTAATTATTTAATTTTGAATAATTAATAAATTAATTTTGAATAATTAATAAATTATTAAATTTGAATAATTAATTAATAAATTAATATTTTAAATTGATTGTTCAAATGTGATTTCAATTGTGATTTTAATCTAGAAATCTCTCGCTCTTGCGATGCTTCGATCTGAGAAGCATCAATTAGGAATGCATTCAGGAATGATATTCTCATTTTATTCTTGTTTAATATTTGATGAACAACAGGGATAAAATGTTACATTCAGTGTTTTTGAATCCAACCTAGATATATAATCACGATTGTCTCGCATTCGCAACGCGGACTTCAGAAACATTAAGAACGCACCGGCTTTTGGCTATGAAACTCACAGGATACCGTTAAAACGGTGGTCAAAAAGATCCTTCTCTACTCCGATGTTAACAATATACCTAAGATCTGAGGATCGTTTGTGTTGAAATGTTAGAACTTTCTTCCTGAAGAAACGAAAGTGACGTCCCGCTGAACAAAGAGGCCACCACGTGCCCCAGGTTTCGCCCGCGTTCCCGCCTACCATAAATCTGTCTCATAATTTCGACAACTATCTGAGAATCTCCACGAAAGTGGTCTTCTCCTCTTTATGATTGTTTATCAACCGTAATTGGGGTAAATAATGAAGGGATGTACTTAGAGGAGATAAATGCTCATGAGAAAAGATTATCCTTAAAGAAGATGTCTCAAAAGTCGATGAATGTTGACACAAGAGAGATGTATTAGTACAATATTTCTTCTTGGTCGCTATTTAAATATTAGCACAAAAAATTCTTTCTCTTTCCCTTTTCTCCCTTTTTCAGGTACTCATTTCTTTCCAAATCAATTTCACACTATATAGTCGTACCGCATATTGTTATCTTCCATAACAATATATTCCTTCGTCTATCGCAAAAGTGAAACGGTATTATCTGCATATGAAAAAAATGGAAATGTATAAAGGATGTTCGGTGATACAATATGCGTCATCTCTCAGCACGTCTTTAATTATACAACTTTGTTTTTTGCAGAGTACAAGTTCTCCATGTACACGCCAAGCATGATTGCGGCCGCGAGCGTAGCGGCGGCGTTACACGGATTGAATTGGACCGGGAAGAGCGACTATGGACTAGCCGGTCTCCTGGAGGAGCTCACCCGCATTACGGCTATCGAACAGGTGAGTAACGTGCGTATCAAAAACATGGGCTTTGCTGTATAAAAAAAAAAAAAAAATGATGAAGATATCAAAAAATCGAGTAAGAGTGTGACTAAGAAATAAAAAAAATGAAGGTACATCCACGCTCTCTCGCCTCAAAACGGACGCGACACACGTCTCTCGGTGATAATATCTTCGAGTTTTCCAAGTTCACGGGGGAAGGACCCCGCCATCGGTCGCGATGCGCGCCGCCGATGTCTGGCGTTCCGTTCTGGGGAGAAGCGAACTCGGCAAGAAACTTGCCCTTCGCAAGTCTGGACTCGTGGCTGAGACAGATCTCGCGGGGCGCAAAAAGCGCGACGGGAAGTGCGCGGGAAGGGTGCAGCAGGTGCCGGGCATATGTTCGCGCGCGCGGGGAGAAAAAAAAAAGGGGGGGGGTCCGGAGTGCGTCTGCTGCGGGCCCCGTATGCGCGCCGTCGAAGACAGCGGCGACGAGGTCGCCGTTCCGGCTCTTTTCCTTTTGCCTTCTCTTTTCCCTTTGCTCTTTCTCTTTTCTCCCCTTTCTTCCTTTCTTTCTCTATATGTATACCTAGTACAAATAAACCGCGCGAATGAATGAGTCTCAGCATGGGGTCTGTGACCCGTAAATGCAATATTTTCAGCGACTGCATGTTTGAATCCCGAGAGTCAGGAAGATATCCTCAAGACGGAATCCGGCCTTCTTGGATTTTCATTCATGACCTCGGGCTACAGACTGCATGTTACGAAAGACATTGCTTTTAAAACTCTAACTCAAGCTTTAAATCCGAGTTAGTCCAATGAACAATGGCTTGACTCTTTAAAAAAAAAATACTATAATACGATACGATTTATGTTTCAACATATAAAAGAAAGATAAATTTAAGGAAAAAGAACAGACTTAACGCAGTAATGTTTTTAATTTTATTATTAAAAAATAATGATATTTTTATGTAAAAATGTTTTCGGAATATCTAGAAAAATATCTATGACAAAATAGAATAAAATTATTATTCTTTAATAAAATTATTATTTGGTTATACCGTTTTTCAAATTTTCTAAAGTATAAAAATATTTAGAGTGAAAGGCGCGTAATTTCTAAATGGAATTTTGTTTACTAAATTAATGAAAAAATAAATGACAAAGAGCATTAGATTCCGATCCCGATTTTCATGAAATAATTTCCTTGTTTCAGGATTATTTGCAAGGTTGCTTACAACAGATCGAGGAGATGATCGCACAAGCCGCTCATGTGAGCACCGAGAGCTCCGGAAACGGAAGTGGGCATCAGACAATGAGTACCGTCTCGAGCGCACCGCAGAGGCCGCTGGGGGACCAGAACAACACGAGTCAAGAGAAAATATTGGAACACGAGAAGGCGGGCACGCCGACCGATGTCAGAGACGTACATTTTTGAAAACCGCAATAGGGGGACACTCTGTAGAGGCCGACACATCAGTGAGTCTGACAGCCGAGGAGGAGAAGTTACCTTCCAGCGAGGAGGAGGTGGAGGAGGATGATGACAATGATGATGACGATGGACAGCCGGCGAAAAAGCGAAAGAGAATCGCGAAGGAGCGGCAGGATACCCCAGAAACAAAATATATCGCAGAATCGGCTGGCTATTGTTCAGAACGAGAAACTCCTCCCGAAGAATCTCGAGATCGAACCTGATTGCTCGTTAATGTTGCGTTTGATTGAAAACCGCGATGAGAATTATCATAAGCCAAGAACATACGTAGAACGTTTTGAATCATGAGGTTTATTTCGATGTACGATTGATAGGATATATTTATACAAAAGAAAATTTTTACGTTCTTGAATTTATGTCGAAGATTATATATGCACGATACCAGATCGGTTAAAGCAAAGAAGTTTTGGTTTTTTTTTCATAATTACGTTCGGCTGTATGTCTTGTGTATTATATATTTATTTAACATTTGCATTTATCGGCTGATATATCTCATGTTTTAATTGTATTTTAAAAGATTTATTTTCTGAAGTTGCTTCAACTTTGTGAGATTTGCAAATGCCAAGTCGGCAAGTCGAAAAATAATAAAGTCGCCGATTTTCTAATTAATTTTCAATCGACGTAATTCGAGCAATTCGGATAGCAATTGAATAAACGCACATTTTGATCGCGAGATTAATATTTGACATACTAAGCATAAGAAAGACGAAAAAGAATTAAACCGTGATTAAAGATGCTCTCGAGATGATGAAAAAGAAATGTGAAGGGCTGATGACCACTGGGCGAAAGGGACCCATTTGTGTCTGAATCCGTGCTGATCCGTACGTGTGTCACCCGTAAAAGAAAAAAGAAGGAAAGAAAGAAAAACGCAAAAATCAGGAAGGCGTGCTGTTTGGGGGAAGGCAATGCAATACGCTTTACGCATCTATAATTTTGTAATAGGAATATACACTTAACTTTTAGGCGACAAGAAACTACCGAAAAAAGACGAAAGGGATGGTATAAGTAGGAGGGGAAACTCGCCCTCTCCACGTGCGGAACATTAAAACGAAAAAAATTCATTTAGTCATATCCAGAGTCATTTAGCGTTTTGTACATATAATAGGTATGCGTACGAATAAATGAATATATATATTATATCGAAAGAATATATATATATATATATATATATATATATATATATATATATATCTATATATACACATGTAAAACTGATGAAAAAGAAAGGGAGAGAAACACAAAGAGAATGCACGATAAAAGCGGAAAAATGAAAGTTAACAATCGATAGAAAAGAAGAAATAATTGGACCGTATTGCTTGCGATATTCGAATCATATGACGTTTAATTTAAATTAAATAAATGATCTAAGAAATTCTAATACAATTTACTCAGCAGAAGTATGACTCTTCTTAGAAATTATCTGGCGGTCGGGAGTACTGCTTTGTTCCTTCTACTTTTATCGAACTTCTAGGAGGAAATATGAGTATATATAGATTATACACGCGAATATACTTCTACTAGAAACGAATACGTGCAAATATTTTTTTAAGGCAAAAGTATTCGCTTCCTAAGGAAACTAATGGGAAATGAACAAAGTCTGTGATCTACAACGCGAAACAGGTTGTCCTTCCGAATTTTTTCATCGCACGATACGGTCCGACTGCTTCTAGTTTTGTAGAGTTTCACACACTCCGACTAAGATTTATCCAAATGTTGAGCGGCGCGAGCCTTTACGCCCGAAGAATTACGGCGCGACCGTTCGCTTATCCCGCTCGGTTCCTAACAAGGGTTGCGCCCCCTCCCCCCGAGTGTACGTAACATAATGCAAAATGTAAGAAGAATTAGCAAAGTGTGTGCGTGTGTCATCGTTACTGCTGTGTATAATGTATGTGCGCGTGTGTGCAAAAGGGGTGAGAGTAAAATAAAATGAAGAAAAAAGAAGTATAGTAAAAAGAAACAATGAGCGAAAAACCAAAAAAAGAAATTGATTCCTCCCCCTTTCGAGTGTCGTCGATATATGATAATAATAGTAATAATAATAATATAATAATAATAATAATAATCCGTGGTACATATCTCAGAGATGTCCGTCGCGGACATGTTGGACGGCTGTATATACGTATATATAGGCTGTACGATTAAGAGTTTACGCGTACATTTAAGAGAAAAAAAAAAGAAAAAAATGTGAAACGATAATAAACGAAAAGATGCGAATGATATTTAGAAAATCGAACGGTACAACTTGACTTGATAATCGTCCCGGAAGAATTTCATTGGAAACTACGATGAAGAGAAATACAAATCGATAATTTCCTCGCTACGTCGACTGTATATCGTATTTAGAAGATTGCGCGATTCTTCAAGTACTTCTGTAAAAAAGATAATAACTTCACTCGAACGATATCGCGCGATTGTTTAATTATCGAATTATTTTTACATGATAGAGCGTTCCGATCGCGTGATACCGTCGCGGCGATGCTTCCTACGGTTTTTAGACGTTTCGTTTCGAACGACATGGTAAAATTAATATGCGATTGTCGTGCGTCCGACGTCCAAAAAGTAAATTGCGATTGCTAGTACTTAACAAGAGTCTCACAGGAACAAGATTGAACAGGAACTTTCATCGTTCTGTGCCTGCGAATACTCTGGCGAGCGAGAATTCGAAAACGGATCGTTTCGTCTCTCGATTTTTGAGATCGCTCGGTTTCGTATGGACAAAATTTGTTCTGTCTTATCCTATCTATGCTACGTTTGCGTGCAGTTCCGAGGACCCTTGTATGCGAAAGTCAGAATCGACTCGAGTAGGAAATGCAGGAAAGAAAGGTACTATTGTATCGGTATAAAGAATTGTATATCGCGTAGCTGTAGAGTCTCCTTGCTGGTCGAATTCGTCAAGTCGGCCTGAGCAAAGATACGAAACATGGACAGCAAGATCCATGTTATGTCACGCCAATAATTTCCAGATGACTCGCAAGATCAGTTATCCGAAAGCGTGTGAGAATTTAAGGGTGAAAATATCAGAGACTATATAGAGATCGCTGGAGTTTATGAGTGAATTCCGTCGGGATTGGGGGACAAAGAGAGTGCCCAATGTGCCACAAAACGGAAACTAGTTAGTTGCATAACGTCAATTTAACCAAATCCTAGTACAATGTAACCAGAGTCGAGTAATACAAAGATATCGCGGAAGATTTGCGCAGCTGATCTTCTTTTTCCTTTTTTATTTTTCCTTTTCTTCGCCTGTTTCTTCTTTTTATTTTTGGTACTCGACGCATGAGTACCGTCAAACATTATCGACGATGCATAGTTTTCTCTGAATTTAATCATCACTGAATTAGCATCGTTATTAATGAGCGCGATTATTCAGTCCCAACTTAACAAGAAAATTCGACAGAATCTCCACTGTAAAATCATCAAATCAAGAAAAAATAATCCAATTTAAAGCAGGGGTATTCCAAGTAAGTTTTTTATAGATTGAGAAAACAACGTTCTTGCAGAATATTTGATAAAGTATAAAGATAGAAGATTTTGCGTTATTTCACTATTTGTTTTCATGGTTAAAGAATTATATTTTGTGGCTTGAAAAGAATAATTTAAATATATACACATATAATAAGATTATATAATCGCGCGAGAAGAAGAAGTAAAATCGCATTAACTTTGAACTTTTTATACAAGAGAGAATTTACTTTTCTTAAATAAAAAATTCTTCAGTATCGCGGAATAAATCCAAATTTCTAATTGAGGATAACTATAGAATTGTATATTTAAGAGAACATTGGGACAGTGTTTTATTCATCTTATTACGTTCGTATATGTATATATATGTAACTAATATAATATTAAGAGTACTAAGAAACGATATATTCGCTGTACACGTTGATTTGTTATTACGCGTCGAGTTTCGCTCGAGCCAAAATGTAATCCCGCGTCGTAGGTTCCTAACTAGAGAGGATGACGTTGCCTGAGTGGAGATGAAAGATGCGGGACGCGAACGTGATGCGCGTGTTTAGAGTTTAAGCAACGAGATGTATGTATTTAGCGTTTAAGCAACGATATGTATATAGAAGCGGTAACGCTGAAGAAAAAGAAATCGAGCTATGGAACCATTCTGTAATCCATATTATCTCTATCGACTAATCTCATTAACTTTTACTCAATTAGACAAGATCTGTTATTTTTAACAGTTGTGAGAAATAAATTTGATATAATAATTGCACGAAATAATTTTTATATAAATGATATTGCCTTCCTTGAGAAAAGCTGACGAGATTAGCGATAAACTCGAAGAGTTAAAATCGATGACGGACTATAAGGAAAGAAGCAAAAGGAGAAAAAAACTTAAGTATAGAGCTCGATGTAAATAAAAGCGATAGTAAACCAGCAGATTAAGTTTTCTTTTTTTTTTATAAAGACAAGAAGATCGCTCGAAAAAGGACTCGGAAGTCGAGCTTCTCTAAAGAAGTATAATTTCTATGCGTGTGTGTGATATGTATTTGCATAAATCATGCATGGAGATCATACTTCATGATCGGTGATTCGTCTTACATTTCTAATGAAACAGCGTAGACATAAATACACATACACAACTCGGTTAGATACATGTATATTTTTTCCATACATCTTCACGAAACTTGTTCACTGGTTCACCAAGTGTTGAATGGTTTTTTTGTTTGTCTCCTGTTCGTTTTTTTTTTTTTTTTTTTAATTATTAATAGCGCAATAGAGAGTACCACCACTGATATACCTCAAATCACACTTCGCCCGAAATATTCATCGAATACACTTGTTGTATCTAAACTGCCGTATTTTTTACCGAATCAAAGGAAAACGAGACATATAATAATTGCGTTATTTTTAAAGTTAGCACGTAAACTACTTCTTTTAATGCATAGATGAGAATTGTACTATGTAAAATGGTCCGACGTCTGTGTACATACCTTAAGCGTACTCGTGACATCGCAATCGATTGAGAATAAAGCATCGGTATTTTATACAAACTGTATGTATCTTCAATTTTCCATTGTTACGTTTTTAAAGGCCTAAGCAATTTATCCCCTACATTAAAATTAGAAAAAAAGATACCTTGTACTAAATATAATTTTCTATTTTTTTAAAGTTTACTCACAACTTATAAATCATAATATAAAATTATTATGAAAATATTTTTATACTTTTTAATACTTATTTGAAATAAAATTGTATAATTTAATTAATTAAATTATGAAATATGTATGTTTGTTATTTTTTATATCAATTTTTTATATATTTTTCTTAATTAAACAAAATATACAAATATACAATATACAAATATAAAATATACAAATATACAAAATATACAAAATATAATTAAAAACAAAATATACTAAATCAATTTTTTTGTCAAGAATATAATTATATTTTTACGTGAAGATGTTTTATACATATATTTATATATATATATATATATATTAAAGTAATATTTTATAGAAATAGACAAGAGCACCTAGATTATGACATATTGAAAATGCTTTCTGCCGATTTTTCTACGTACAGACTTAATATATACAGGTATGTAACACATATACGTATAAACACGAAGGATATGTATGTACACATACATCTATCGAGATGTTTACGCTTTTATTCTAGATAGAACGTTGGATTTAACAGAATATAAAGAGAAAGCAAGATAATTATTACTTATATAATATTGTTCTCTGGTCTTTCTTCTTAAAATTTCCATCACAGTTACACAGTTAAATCAAATAATTTGTGTCTCAAATTTAAAAGCATTTTCTAATGATGTCTGAAGAAGTCTAATCTCGCTAGTAAGTATAGCACAACAACAAAAAGTTTTCATTACTAATTATTTAAAAATTTAATTCGCATCATTAGTCTCAAAATGTGATAAATTCAAATTCATCAAAAAAAAAACATCTCATTTCTTAATCTTTTTTTACATTTTATAAACCCGATGCGATGTTTAACAATAATCACATGCAAAAGAGTGTCTCAACTGATATTTATGAAAAAAAACAAATATATTTTATTGTACATGTTTTTCAGCATATGAATGCATGACGCTGGTATTTTAATAACTTCAGAGAAGAAAACAACAATTCAAGAAGAACTCACGGAATAAATAAATCGAGAAAAAGAAAAATTAATTTTATAATAAACAGTAATTTTTAATCAATTGGTTTACATGGAAGTTAGGTGTTTATTATCTTAACTTGAAAGTGTGTGAAAATGGGAACTCGTGTAGTCCGAAATATAACTAGAAAACATGATATACGTTTATTAAAACAATTACGTGATTTTCAGAATTATTATTCAATTGTCCGTGAGGTAACTTATTTACTAGACTTCGCCAATCTTGAAACAATTGATAATGACATTAATCCAAAATATATTATTCGGGATACAGTGATAATATATATGCGTACCGTATGTAATATCTTTAAACAACGTAATCTTTTAGAAACACTTGTTTTCGTGTTTCTTGACGAAAATAAAATTGCCCGCAAATTCGAATTTTCTAACAATATGCTGTTTAATGATGATATCACCATTCTATGTTTTCTATATCTACTAGATAGTCGTCCTTGTAGAAGCGAAACAATGCAGCTTTTGATAACACTAATGAAAAATAAATACGGAATAGAATTTGGAATAGATATAAATAATCTATTACAGGATTCCGAACTGCGGAAAAATTCTCTCACATTGTATAATGTAGCCTTATCTTACCCGAGTATAATGTATGATATGATGAGTCGTCTCACATCTGTTGACAAGTCTCTATGTGATGAATTTTCTGATATTCCTAAAATGTTTTTTTACGTGTCAATTTATAAAGTTTTCCCCGCAAAATGTGAAGATAGACCTCTCGCGATGCAATTGATTATGATACTTCTTGAAAACGATAATATTGGTACTGAATTTAAAAGTTTATATAATTGTGATTTAGAAAAGATTTCATTACAAATGATGATATCTTCAATTCTTGCATTGTATGATCTAGAATTCTATCCTGAACGTTTGAAAATAGAACTTTGCAAGAAGTGGAAGATCGTGGTTAAAGAGGGGAAAATATATAAATATGCACCTTGTTTTGCTGCATATCGTCAAAAAGCTAAAATGATGATAGCAGAAAAAAGACCGAACGATCCATACTTACATCGTGTACTTCAAATGACGTAAATACCTATGCAATTTGTATTAATGCTTTAGGCATGATCAATTAATGTTTTTAATATCCGCAACAATAATTCATCAATTGACAAACAATATATTCATTTTGCAATATTTAGAAAGAAAAATCTTTTTTGGCAACTTTTTATTATATCAAATTATTATTTGAACTCATGACACGCGTCAGTATTTTAGCGTAAGCTTACATATATTGACACATGACTTATACAAATTATTAGTAGATAATGCATTTGCTTGCGATATTTAGGAAATAATAATTTGTCTTTTAACACGTCTATATTATCTTTGTGATCATCAAATGTTGTCATCAAATTATATATAATTATTTATGTTCATTGTACTTACTAAAAGAAGAAATCTGTATATTCCTTACATATTATAGTTGAAAGAAAATTCTGCTTTTTACAAAGAGATGTACATTATGTTATATATAAAAATTATATTGAAAATATTCACATTTTTTATTATCTAAAAAATACTTGCATTTATATTCAACAGCAGAAATATATATATAAGTGCATATATGTTTTTAGATATATACATCAGATATATATTTTAAATATATTTTAAATATATATTCAGTCTTAATATATACTTAATATATATAAAAAAAAGAAAAAGCTGAACATATTCAATAAAATTTTCACAATTTTTATATTTTTTTGAAAAAATATTTTTATCTTTTTTTAAAGAAATATAACATACTTTCTCAAATCTTTCAAACTTTCTCTAACTTCATATATATGCTGTTAAGACATGTTTAGAATTATCTACTGACAATATGTTTATATAAATTAATTTCAACATTTTATGTTATGGATGAGACAACATTTTTTATATAATAAATATAATAATATCTGCATATAAAGCTCAATATATTTTTATACATTATTATTTGTCTCGAAAGCTAATTTACAAACTTTACTTGAAATCAATATATTGATTAATAATTTATTTTGATATTATATTTTTTCCACTTAAGACTTGTATGCTATTTTTTTGTATACACTGAAATTTTTGTAAGTACGTTACTCGTGACTGTATTTTGCTCTTGCCTGATTAAATTTGTAATTATATGAACTTATAATTAAGAAATTTTGTTAGCATTGTGCACGTTTTGTAATACTTGTAACATTATTGTAATAATATAAATTGTAATAACATAAATATACCTATATATGTAAATTTTAATAAATTATATTTTTTGGTACAGCAGTATAATAGATTCTTGTTTATCAATACTTTTACATAATTTTATTAATCGTATTAATAGAATAATGATTGTAAACTATAGTATCTGATATATAATAATTGCCATTAATTTATTTTATAGTGTAACTTATTGCGTGTATTTAAATTTTTTATACTTGAGATTTCAAACATACATACATAATTTAACATTTTATCATTATATTTATTGTTTAAAATTACTGTGAACACACACAATGCGAAATTTCCGAGTCGTATTTAGCAATTTGTTTTAATAGAATTCTGCGTTTGTATAAGGAAGCAAGCGTGTGCGTGCGTGCATCAAATATATCAAATATATCTTGGAATCTTGGAAATATATCTTGTAATGCACTAGAGAATATTTTTAATATACGCAATTTACATGACCTTTTTATAAATAACATCTAATATAAAATTAACTTTCAATATATATTTATATTAACTAAATTTTATTAATGTAGAATATAAAAATTTGTAAATATATCAACAAATATTATTAAAAGTGTTTAATATAATTTATTCTATTATTTTCAAAACAATATACATAAATGATAATAAATTCACGATAATTACGAACGATTAATTTTATAATAATCATCTAATCCACATATCTTTAAGTACATTATTAGGCACTTTTAAATTCTTATTCTGGATTTGATTGTAATTTGCATAGCATCTCGTAATACATACATACGTATAATGACAGCTTATTTATTTGTTGTAACAATTATTTATTATAACACATATGATATATAAGACATCTACATATTTATTTTTGATAAATCGTAACGAGTCTATAAATAAAACAGTAAATGCACGATAATAGATTATTCAGAAAGTATTTGAAAAATAATTATTGTAGCATTTAATGTTAAGTTTAATAAAGACATTATAGTGTCTCGTGTAGTTAGATATTTTTGGTAATATCTAACCGCCACGTTTATTAGTTATATTATTCGTAATATTAGTGAATACTTCGTTTCACGCACATTGTTGATAGCCTTGAAAATTGTTAACGCGTCGTGGCTGCGCGCCATACTTACGTCATGGAACACGTCACGTGTTTACAAGCACTCCACGTGCTACCATTCTTTAACTGGCGTTTGTACTGGCAAGAAGCAATGCGTTGCTCTGCATTTCTTCGCATTTTTTCATTACTAAATGACATCAAATGCTGCTGTATTATTTAATAATAATAATAATACTTATATAATAATAAATACTTATTAATAATTAATTAACAAGTGATTAAATACATTGAAACAATTATTTTTTAATAAAGTACATATGTATGACTTATTCTTTTGAAATTTAGACATAATAACCCTCGGAATATTCAGTTCCTCCGCCACGTCAAGACCGTACTGATGGGTAACGAGTCTATAAGAATGCGTTTGCTTTGAACGCTCACATTCACGCGTATAAGCATCATTTTATCTTTATTATTCATTACACACCAAACAAAGATAGAATAATACTTAAGTGTGTGAGTAAAAAAAACATATCTTAAAAAAATAGCAAATGTACGATACAGATTATTTAAAACTTATTTAAAATATTACAATTCCATTATTTAAAAATTTGTTACCGTAAGATGTAACGTGAAAATAAAATTTTGTTTGTAATATTGTTAAATATTTCCAGATTATAGCCAGACTATTGTTGTGTAGGGAGTTGTGTTTACACACCGCGGCTGATATGTGTTTACGAGCGCGAATAGCGCTTCACGTGCTACCATTCATTCATTGGCGTTCGTAGGGGTAGGTAACGAAACACGCTACTCCGCATTTCTTTGATACCGAATGATATCAAATATTGCTCTAGCTTATAGCTAATACAATAATGCTTATTAATCGATGCGATTAACGATTTATAATCGTTAATCGAAGTAACGGCTTTCTAATGAAACATATTTCAAGTGCCTTATTTATTGAAAATTCATAACTTTTTAAACATTAACCCCTCCCCTGGGTACGGCCTTGACGTGGCAGAGGGGCTCAGTATTCCGAGGGGTTCCATTGACTTCCCCAATGGAATTCCCAAAGACGAAGAAGCTAACAGTACCCGTCGTTAGTATGTTATTAATCACATTAATATTAACGTTAAGTAATATTACTGTTATTAATAATGTACTAACACAGCATAGCCACGAGTCGTGAAATGTTATGTGGCAAACTTGATTAAGGCGTTTCGCGCGTTAATCGTCGGTTTTGAACCGACATTCCGCCGCCGATTTAATTGTGAATGAACGAATTGCAGCTAGTTCGTCGCGTCGCGCGTTTGCTTCGGGAGTGCCGTATAAATGATCGGACTAACAGACTTTTCCTCCGCCCTGCGAGGGCCCGTTTGACAAATACATAATTCGTGTCGGGAGTTGCACCGTCAAGGGAGCGCGGGATCTCATTGAGACGTAGTCGACTACGTCTTCACGCCACGTGCGCCGCGGCACTGGTGATCTCGGCTGTGAATGTTAGTGCACGCACTCGCTACCGCTTGATGTGTTTCGCACAGTTCGCAAACTGCATTAAACGACTGATTCAGAACACGTTCTGTCTTCGTCAAGTGGTTCGCTCTCAATCGGCAAGATTTCAATCGGCTGACTTGTTTTCATCGCTTCTCTTGATTTCTTATTTTCGACACAGCATTGCCACGAGTCGTGAAAAGGCTCCTATGTGACGCGTGTGATTATTTAATCCAACGACCTTTATTTTCTCTTCCTTAATATCTTACTCTTCCCCTTCCTAAACAAATCGCATTTAATTCGACTCGATCTTAGACTAGAGCTTAGTTCGTGCGATTATTGCGTGTGCCGAGAGGCTGGATTCCAGTTGTCCGATTGTCTAGATTATTAGGCATCGGCGGTGGGTATCTTCTCTCTCGTCACATCTACTCTTCTCGATAGCCCGGGTGACTTTTGATATCACGTGTATGGTATCCGCCCTGGTGATTCGACCTGAACCGTTGGCTATGCGATGATTGAATCAATTTTAGATGTGATTTTTAAGAAACAAGAGACGTCGGATTCAAGTCAGTCTTCTTCCGCTTCGGTCCTAGCCTTTGCTTGAAAAATTACCGTGTGTCCCGAAAAGCTCATCGACCCGGGTGTTGACTGGATCGACGGGAACTTAATATTTTCACGGGCAGCTAAACGCGGAGTGCCGCGCAAGTATCGCACGAAAGACTTTTATTGAAAGTTAGTCCGCGCGCGATTATAATAATTCGCGAGTGTTTTTCGCGAGTGTCCTGTGCTACGAGGACATCCGACGACCCGACACCTTGAGAGGAGGAGAAGGTCTAGGAGAGGCATCAGGCACCGGCGGAGCAACCTTGCGGTAAGTATACATTTCTGGTCAATATTAAATTAATTGTTTTTTATTTATTTGAATCATTAAATTTCAATAATTTAAAATTTATAATTCCGAAAAGAAAAGCAAAAAGTTTAAAGTTTCATACGAATTTATTTCTATAAAAATCTTTTTTAAAAAATTATATAATTATTTTAATAAATATCTAATGGAAAAGTAAATAGACTATAAGACTATAAAAATTACTTTTTAAAATATCTATTGTTCGAGCGCTGCTATAATTTAAGTATTCTGTTTGTGTATTACAGAATCATCGTAGCTACGTTGCAGATTCACTCCATTGTTGCGCATCGGGTCGGTGAGTGATAAATTTTTTATATTGGGGTAACAAAATTTGTGAAACTTATATTAGAATATTTTTATGTATTTATTATAAAAGTATTGTAATTGGATATGTTTTCACAGATTTGTTGCCCTAAAGATGGATAGATTTAAACAATTTGTATATTTAATCCTGGTACGATTATTTATTTATTTGTTGTATTGTAATGCTACAGACATAAAGAGTGAAAGTTCATTATAACGATATTTTATTATTTTAAATTATTTTTCGCATTTCAATTGCGAGATGTATTGATTGGTTGAAAGTTATCTCAAGTAATCTCAAGAAAATATAAGTAAAATAATTTAATTGTTTTAAGAAATTAAATACATATGTAATAAGAAATTAAATATATATAAAGTAATATAGATAATTTAAAAATAATAGAGCTTATTTTATTAAGTATTTTTTTGGAGATATATTAATATATGAAATTTATTAAATTCATTAAATTTTCGAAATAAAAATTTAATAATAATAGAAATAGGATAAAACCGCGTAAAAGAAATTCATTTAAATTAGTATTCTTCAAAAACGTTAAATTTTTATTTTAAATACTTTTATGATATATATTTCTCAATATCTTTATGTTTTATGTATTTTTTCCTTAGTCTAAACAATTGCAAGTCACATTTCTATTCAATAACAAATGAAGATTATTAAATATTTCTAATTGTATTATTATATGTCTATAAGCATTATTGTTATAATTGTATTGTTATAATATTTATATCTGCACAAGTAACGAAGAAGAAATTTGACGTATCTTAAAAAGTATATCTTCTAAGATTGGATTTTCGGATTTTGATATTAAATTTTTAGCTTTTTGATGATATTGTGCCAAACAAAAGGCATATTTATTTCCTTTCAACATTACAATGTTATATTTCATACATCAATTTTAATTGATCAGGAATATAATTCTATGGTGTACATATTGTTTTAATGAATGAATTAGGTAATTATTTTTTAAAATTAATAAAGCGCTCTATAAAAAAAATTTACAGATATCGTATCATTGTGTATTTTTTTAAATAATTTGTTCAATTCTTGCATTATAATAACTCGTGCAAATTTCCTGTTACGTTTTGGAGCGTACAACTCATTTTCATTAAATCAAGTAAATATTAGTTTTGCATGGATCAATTAACGAAGAGACCACTGTGTTCTTTTTCAAATCACCGTTTTATTTATTATTTGCAACAGCCTTTTTTCTTCAAATTGTATCTTCTATGGATTTTCTATTTCTATGCATACTTGATACTTCATATCGATATTATCATGGTACTAGCAGCATTTTTATTCTTTTTCTTCAAAATAGATTTTCAAAATAAAGTATATAAATATTTCTCAAAATCGGTTCGAAAGCTTTCTAACATACTTTCTACATATTTATAAAATTGATGTGTAGAAATTTTTAGAAAATTGTTATGCTAAACAATTGATTGAAATTCCTTTATTTCTAAGTAGCAATGATAGAAAGAAGAGTACTTTCGAAGTTATCTTTTAGTTTCTTGTAACAAATCTTATTGTCAATAACTATTTAATTTATTTTATCAATAACAAACATACGTGTATGTACATGTGTATGTGTACGATGTGTATATAAATTATATAAGTGAAAATATATATGTATGTATGTGTAAAAGAAGTTAATTCGAAAAATTTCTCTTATATATAGGTATTAATATAGATATATATCATACTTAAATATTCTCATTTGTTAATAAATAATTATCTTATTAATCTAATTTGCTTAATATACTTAATTCTCTACATTATTTTTCATATAAATACATGTGCGAACGCGCGGACCACACATACGCGCACGTGCGCACACGCGCATGCACGCACGCTCGCTTTTTTATGCAAACGCAGAAATCTATTAAATCAAATTGCTAATTATGACTCGTAAATTTCACATTGCGTGTGTTTCACAGTAATTTTAAAGAATCAATATAATGATAAAATGTTAAATTATGCATGTGTGTTTGAAATCTCAAGTACAAAAAGTTTAAATATACGCAATAAGTTATATTATAAGATAAATTAATTATTATATATAGCAAATATTATAGTTTACAATCATTATTAATACGATTAATAAAATTATAAAATATTATATAAATTATATATTATATATATTATATAATTATATATATATATATATATATATATATATAAATTATATATAAAAGTATTGATAAACAGGAACTATTATACTGCTATTACCAAAAAATATTTTATTTTTGTATATTTATGTTATTACAATTTATATTATTACTATAGTGTTACAAGTAGTATTAAAAACGTGTACAATGCTAACAATACTTATATGTACATACTTACATACATACTTATATGTACATATTTCTCAGTTATACTGAATATAATATACTGAATATGCAGATATTTCTTAGATAATAAAAAATGTGAATATTTTTAATATAATTTTTATATATAACATAATATATATCTCTGTGTAAAATATAAAATTTTTTTTTCTACTATGTAAGGAATATATAGATTTTTTTTTCTAATAAGTATCATGAATATAAATAATTATTAAATTGATGAAACAAAGACAATATAGACATGTTAAAAGACAAATTATTATTTCCTAAATATCACAAATGCATTATCTACTAATAATTTGTATAAGTCATGTCAATATATATAAGCTTACGCTGAAAAACTGACGCGTGTTGTGAGTTCAAATAATAATATAATTTGATATAATAAAAAAATTGTAAAAAAGAAGATTTTTCCTTCTAAATATTGCAAAATGAATTTATTGTTTATTAATCGTGAATTATTGTTGCGGATACTAAAAATATGTCATTAATTGATCATGCCTATAGCAATAATAGAAATTGCATAGATAATTACGTCATTTGAAATACACGATGTAAATATGAATCGTTCGGTCTTTTTTCTGCTATCATCATTTTAGCTTTTTGACGATATGCAGCAAAACAAGGTGCATATTTATATATATTTCCCTCTTTAACCACAATCTTCCACTTCTCGCAAAGTTCTATTTTCAAACGTTCAGGAAACAATTCTAAATCATACAATGCAAGAAATAAAATCGACTTTTGTAATGGAATCTCTCTTAAACTATATAAACTTTTACATTTAGTAACAATATAATCGCTTCTATGAAGTAATAATCAATTGCATCACGAAAGGTCTATCTTCACATGTTGCGGGGAGAAGTCTAAAAATTGATATGTTAAAAAACATTTTAGGAATATCGGAAAATTCATCACACAGAGACTTGTCAACAGATGTGAGACGGCCGATCATATCATTTATACTCGGGTAAGATAAGGCTCATTACTTAATGTGAGAAAACTTTCCCCCAGTGTGGATTCTGTAATATATTATTCATCTTTATTTCAAATTCTATTCCGTATTTATTTTTCATTAGTGATATCAAGAGTTGCATTGTTTCACTTCTATAAGAAGAGCTATCTATAACATAATATAGAAAACACAGAATTGTGATATCATCATTAAATAGCATATTGTTAGAAAATTCGAATTTGCGGACAATTTTATTTTCGTCAAGAAACACGAAAACAAGTGTTTCTAAAAGATTACGTTGTTTAAAGATATTACATACGCATATATATTATCACTGTATCCCGAATAATGTCTTTTGGATTAATTTCATTATCAATTGTTTCAAGATTGGCGAAGTAAATAAGTAAATAAGTTACCTCACGGACAATTGAATAATAATTCTGAAAATCACGTAATTGTTTTAATAAACGTATATCATGTTTTCTAGTTATATTTCGGACTATACGAGTTCCCATTTTCACACATTTTCAAGTTAAGATAATAAACACTTAACTTTCGTGTAAACCAATTGATTAAAAATTATCCTATATTACAAAATTAATTTTTCTTTTTCTCGAATCATTTATTTCGTGAATCTTCTGTCTTCTTGAACGTATCTTTTCTGCAGCTATGAAAATACCAGCTTCACGCATTCATCTGCTAGAAAATATATACAATAAAATATATTTATTTTTTTTCCATAAATATCATTTGACACTTTTTTGCATGCGATTATCGTTAAACATTGCGTTGGGTTTATAAAATATAAAAAAAAGAATAAGAAACAAGATGTTTTCTTTTTAAATGTATTTGAATTTATCACATTTTGAGATACTAATAATGCAAATTAAATTTCTAATAATAATTAGTAAGGATACTTTTATGAAAACTTTTTATTCTTATTCTTGCTATACTTACTAGCAAGATTAGACTTCTTCAGACATTGTTCGAAAATGTTTTTGAATTTGAAACACAAATTATTTTATTTAACTGTGCAACTGTGATGGAACTATTAAGAAAAAAGATCAGAAAATAGAGAGATCCGAGATCAAAGAATATTATATAATAATTGTCTAATAATTGTCCTGCTTTCTCTTTATATTCTGATGAACCCAATCTATCTAGAATAAGAGCGAACATCTGTAATAAATGTATGTGTATGTGTACATGTATGTCCTTCGTATTTATACACATGGATGTGTTACATACCTATACTTATCAAGTCTGAACGAGAGAACTCGGCAGGAAGCATTTTCAATATGTCATAAGCTAGATGTTCTTGTCTATTCTATGACAGATACTTTAATATTTAAGAAACAACGTTAAAAATTTTGATTTTGCATTAGATAATATTAATAAAAACGTTGTCTAAATAAATAAATTGCACAAATGTTTATAAAAAATATAAAGGATTTTATGATTTTAGAGGTATATATGTTAAAGACAATAAATTATACATGCACATTCAAACAAATTTATAATAATAATTACACTGATGAAGACAGTAATGATTACATTATTGATTTATTGAAAATTATGTCTACAATGTAGTCTCGTATTAATTGCCATTAATGAAATACCATAAAGCATTAATATTATGCATAAATATACAAAAAATTATTAAAAGATTAATAAAAATATTAGAAGCATGTTATTTTTTTTGTTATCTGTTTTTATATTGCAAGAAATATATAAAGTTAATAATGAAAAGTCAAACTCAAATTATACATAAATTGTTATAGAATACTGATTATATGTATATACATATATATAATTAAAATTGTGTAGATATAATATACATATATGCAATTCCAATCGATAAAATTATGTAAAATACTAAGACGTACATCTGTGTCATGTATTTAAGAAATCTGATATAAAAAAAAAACATATATGCATAATATATACATATATGTATGTTATTTTTAAAAATGTAAATGTATCACACAAATTAATATAATAACTTAAAGTTTTTTTAAATAATAATTACATATATTATCATATATACAATATTATTTCAAAGCTAATAATATATTTACGAAAATAATGTGATAGATGATTTAAAGTTGTTAGTAATACTACTATCTAATACTATTAATGTTATATTTAAGTTATATTATATTAAGATTATGAATAATACTATTATTTACCATTAATATTCTTATACAAAATATAATATTTTAACAACAACATCCAATCATAAAATAATCTATATTTGTAAAGAAAATGAGGAAATATTCTTATACCATAAAAATAATTAAATTTGCATTTAATTCTTTTAAGCATTCTATTAATTATTATTTATATCTCAATAATATTATTAAATAATTTAATAATATGTAGTATAAATATGTATGTATATAATTCTATATATGTATAGAAAACTATAATTCTATATATGTATAGCAAAATAATCCCAAACTAAATTAAATTGCAAATTTAATAAAATTTACAGATTGTAATTATTAAATTAAAAAAGTTCTGGATACGTTCATGATAATAACATATATGATGTGCAAAAAATCAATATGTTCATATTGAAAAATACTGAAAAATTACTGAAGCTATGTGTCATGAGTAAATTAAATGAAAAGAATTTTATACAATAAAGATACATTCATATATCTCAAACTCTTATTTTTTAAATATCGTAATACAAATACACTTTTTATTAGTCCTGAATTGTCTTTTGCAAATATTAAGCAATGTAACGTTAATAAATCATGCCATTAATATAGAAAAAATTGCACAGGTAGCTATATCATGGAAAGTACACGATTTAAGTCAGGATCATTTGATCTTATATTTGCTATTAAGTCTTTAGCTTTTTGACGATATGCTACAATATTTGGAGAATACTTATATATATCTCCATCTTTAATTATAATTTTCCACTTTTCGCAAAGTTCAATTTTCAGACGTTTAGGAAATAATGTATATGTGAAATCCTGACGCACATTACGGTACACATATATTAGACGTTCTTTATCAGATGAACAATGAGTTCTATAAAGTAGGACAAGCATACACAATGCAATAGGAGGAAATTCTCTTAATAAAGGTAAACATATAGTCATCGCAGGAAAAAAAAGTTGTTTAGGAATGTCTCTGAACTCTGAAAATAACTGATGAATGGATTCCGGAAATTTAAAATAAGTACCTATATCTAATGATATACTTAGATAAGTGAATGCTATACTCCCAAACGTAACATATTCTTCCACTTTACATTGTGTGTTATTTGCATCAGAACGTCCTATGTCATACTTATTTTCTAATACTGCCCTCAGAATTTTCACCGTATCACATATCAAATTGGAATGCTCATAAGTTATTAAATATATAAAACATATTATCAAAATATCTTCATTGAAATACATGTTATTAGAAAATTCGAATTTACATAAATTTCCGTGTTTATCGTGAAATGTAAAAATAAGTTTATGTAGGCGTTCAGGTTGTTTATAAATTTCGTATGCAGATTCCAAAAAGATTATTAACGTATTTCTAATAATATATTTTGGATTAATCCCGCCAGCGACTGTGTCAAGTTCGGCGAAGTCTGACAAATATACGGTCTCAGCAATACTTGTGTAACGTTTTCGAAAAAAATCCAAATATCTTAATACAAATATATCTTGTAATTTTCCAGTTACATCTCGATTTGTCTCAATACATTTTGCCATGGTGTTTTAGTCAAGCTAATGAACGATTAGCTTTCGTGTGATTTAGTTAGGCGTGAAATATAAATATATTATAAAGTGAAAAAAAATATATTATAAAGTGAACAGTCGATTATTAATATCTATCTTTTCCAGATGTTAAATATATTAATCCTCTCTCTCTGAAGTCTTTTCTTTGAGATCTGTGCAAACACCAGTTTAATGCGACTCACAAATTTTTAATGCTAAAAAATATGTAACATATATATAGTTTTTCAAAAGTGTTGATAGAGACACTGTGTAATAATATTATATGTTATTGAATATTCTTTTAAATTATGCTTTTGAAAATATAATCGAATGAAAACAGAATATAATCTTTTTAAAATAAATCTACATTTATCACATTTCAAAATACAAATAATGCAAAAACAGTTTATATATATATATATATATATATATATATATATATATATATATAATGCGTTTAATACATATAAAAATATTAATAACATATAAAAACATAATACTCGACAGTGAAAGATATTAGACACTAATAATTTTTGTATTTTTGAATTTATTTATTTAAAATAATTTCTGGTGTCTCGAAATATGTGTCGTTATTTTTATTTTTAATATATTTAACATAACGATTCAAAACTAAAACTCTTCCGTTTAATAAACGAACAATCAATTATCAATTACTAACTGGATAATTCTAAGATGATATTTTTCGCGAAAAGAATTTCTCATGGAAGGGAGTAATTGATATCATTAATTTAATTATTGATTTATTAAAGCAGAAAGATCTCACTTTGACTTTGAATCAATACGTTGCAAGTCCATTAAAATTATAACACATAATGGCAACATAAGCAACTTTTTCGAATTTACATATGTAATAAATTTAAAAATAAAAATATTATTAGGCGCCTAAAACTCTTGCCGAGTTCCATTCTCTATTAAATAATGTAAATATATTTTGTAGATAATTTAAAAATAAAACTATATTATACTATACATACCAGTGGAACAGGATTATTAAAAACTATAAAGTATTTATTATTTCAAGAAATGTATTATTATATTCGATAATATAACAGAGATTTAAGCAAAGGTGAGCAAACGTCTGATCATGATGATATTATCTTACTAACTATCGTTCTTGCTATCTGATCGTTCGCACTAAAACAGATAAAAATATTTAAATAAGTATCTGTGTATATTGTTGTTATGTATCTATGTATACGTGTTCGCAATATTATTGCACGTGTATAAATCAAATTTATACATAAAAATAAAAATTTAGAAATAAATGTATTTGTTTAGATGTTTTAGCTGTTTTTACATTTTAATATAATTTTAATTTTTAACAATGTTAAAAATGTTTTATTTACATAATTAGAAATAATATTAATAAGCACATTGTACAATGTATTAAAAAACATAATATATACAATAAATAATATGTTAGCATATCATGAAATAAAGATCTTATTATTATTATTATAACTATTATATATATAAAATATTTTTAATAATATAAAATTTAATAATAATATTTAATAGAGTTATTCTGATGCACGAAAATATCTTGTTGTGTGTCATTAAATATCGTAGCGGTATTATAAAATATATGTATAAATGAGAAATAAAATAAAATTCTTTTTCGAATAAATTGGAGTCTATCACATTTCGAGATACGAACACAAATATAATTTATAAATCAATAATAAAACCTTTTTATTATTACACTTTATTTATCAGTGAAATTAAATTTTCGCTAGAAAATCGTTAAAGTACTTTTGAATTCCAAAGATACAGATGAATTATGTTATTTAGCTATGTTCTGCTGGAAATTTAAAAAAATATAATATTATGTGACAGACAGTTGAAAACAGTTAATCTCCATTGTTCGAATTAAAATAAATGTGTATATTTAACTAAACGTTTATATTTGTTGCTCATATTTATACTTATAAGTATTCTACATGTACGTACATAAAAATAAAAACTAGATACATTTTTGAAACATTTAACATTTTTTGAAACATTTTAATCAATATACTACTTTATTTTTTAATAGAATATTTTAATAAATATTATAAAAGATTTTATATTATACGCACAAGTAATAAGAAATATTAAGATAATACTACCATAGAAATATTAAGATAAATGCTACCAGAAATATTAAGATAAATGTCTAATATAACAAAAGTTTTTAAAAAATATTTTTAAAAAATTAATTTAAACAATAAATTATGTACATGTACGTCATAGAATGAATTTGCAATGATAACTATATTGATTTAATAAAAAATTATTGCTTACGATGAGTACTGTATGAATCGCTCTTATTAAAATTATACTTATCTTTTAATAATAATATCAAGGCTTGCGCTGATATAATATAATTTTATAAGATTTTATAATACATAAAATAAAAAATATAAAATTGTGCTATCATTTTATATCGTGTTATCTCAAAATATATTTATGTACATTTTTACTACGAAAAATAAGAAGAAAATTAATATGTTTAATTGATCAGATTCTTTGGAAATATTAGTGCATAATGCTTTCTGCCTTTTTATATATAGCTTTTTATATATAGACTTGACATATACAGGCGTGTAGTACATATACATGTATAAACGAAGGACATGTATGTACACATATACTTATCTAAATGTTTACGCTCTTATTCTAGATAGATGAGTTTAACAGAATATAAAGAGAAAGCGAGACAATTATTAGTTATATAATACTGTTCTCTGATCTTTTTTCTTAATATTTTTTCGATCAGTTACACAGTAAATAAAATAATTTGTGTTTCAAATTCAAAAGCATTTTCTAACGATGTCTGATCTCGCTAGTAAGTATAGCATAACAACAAAAAGTTTTCATTACTAATTATTGAGAAATTTAATTATTAGTATCGCATTATTCGCATTATTAGTATCTCAAAATGTGATAAATTCAAATTTATTTAAAAAAAACATCGCGCTTCTTATTTTTTTTTATATTTTATAAACCCGACGCGATGTTTAACAATAATCGCATGCAAAAAATGTCTCAACTGATATTTATGAAAAAAAAACAAATATGTTTTATTGTACATGTTTTTTAGATGAATGCATGAAGCTGGTATTTTAGTTTCAGAGAAGAGACATTCAAGAAGACAGAAGATACACGAAATAAATAATTCGAGAAAAAGAAAAATTAATTTTGTAATATATGATAATTTTTAATCAATTGGTTTACGAAAGTTAGGTGTTTATTATCTTAACTTGAAAGTGCGTGAAAATCGGTGCGGGAATTCGTAGATTGAGAACTGTAGTCCGAAATATAATTAGAAAACATGATATACGTTTATTAAAACAATTACATGATTTTCAGAATTATTATTCAATTGTCCGTGAGGTAACTTATTTACTAGACTTCGCCAATCTTGAAACAATTGATAATGAAAATTAATCCAAAATTATTCGGGATACAGTGATAATATATATGCGTACTGTATGTAATATCTTTAAACAACGTAATCTTTTAGAAACACTTGTTTTCGTGTTTCTTAGCGAAAATAAAATTGCCCGCAAATTCGAATTTTCTAACAATATGCTGTTTAATGATGATATCACCATTCTATGTTTTCTCTATCTAATAGTCCTTATAGAAGCGAAACAATGCAGCTTTTGATAACACTAATGAAAAATAAATACGGAATAGAATTTGGAATGGAGATAAATAATCTATTACAGGACTCCAAACTGCAGGAAAATTCTCTCACATTGTGTAATGTAGCCTTATCTTACCCGAGTATAATATATGATATGATGGGTCGTCTCACATCTGTTGACAAGTCTCTATGTGATAAATTTTCTGATATTCCTAAAATGTTTTTTTACGTGTCAATTTATAAAGTTTTCCCCGCAAAATGTGAAGATAGACCTCTCGCGATGCAATTGATTATGATAATATCTTCTTCTTGAAAGCGATAATATTGAATTTAAAAGTTTATATAATTGATTTAGAAAAGATTTCATTACAAATGATGATATCTTCAATTCTTGCATTGTATGATCTAGAATTCTATCCTGAACGTTTGAAAATAGAACTTTGTGGAAAAAGTGGAAGATCGTGGTTAAAAAGGGGAAAATATATAAATATGCACCTTGTTTTGCTGCATATCGTCAAAAAGCTAAAATGATGATAGCAGAAAAAAGATCGAACGATCCATACTTACATCGTATACTTCAAATGACGTAATTACCTATGCAATTTCTATTATTGCTTTAGGCATGATCAATTAATATCATATATATTCTTAATATCCGCAACAATAATTCACCAATTAACAAACAATATATTCATTTTGCAATATTTAGAAAGAAGAATCTTTTTTAGTAACTTTTTATTATATCAAATTATTATTTGAACTCATGACACGCGTCAGTATTTTAGCGCAGGCTCACATATATTGACTTATACAAATTATTAGTAGATAATGCATTTGTCTTGCGATATTTATATAGGAAATAATAATTTGTCTTTTAACATGTCTATATTATCTTTGTGATCATCAAATTATATATAATTATTTATGTTCATTGTACTTACTAAAAGAAGAAATCTATATATTCCTTACATATTGTAGTTGAAAGAAAATTCTGCTTTTGACACAGAGATGTACATTACGTTATATATAAAAATTATATTGAAAATGTTCACATTTTTTATTATCTAAAAAATATCTGCATTTATATTCAACTCAGAAATACATATATATAAATGCATATATGTTTTTAGATATATACATCAGATATATATTTTAAATATATATTCAGTCTTAATATATATTAAAAAAAAAGAAAAAGCTGAACATATTCAATAAAATTTTCATACAATTTTTATATTTTTTTGAAAAAATATTTTTATCTTTTTTTAAAGAAATATAACATACTTTCCCAAATCTTTCAAACTTTCTCAAACTTCATATATATGCTGTTTAGAATTATCTACTGACAATATGTTTATATAAATTAATTTCAACATTTTATGTGTTATGTAGTATTACAAAATGTGCACAATGCTAACAAAATGTCATATATATACTTAATACATTATTCATAAAATTCCTTAATTATAAGTTAATGTAATTACAAATTTAATCAGGCAAGAGCAAAATACAGTCACGAGTAACGTACTTACAAAAATTTCAGTGTATATACAAAAAAATAGCATACAAATCTTAAGTGATAAAAAATATAATATCAGAATAAATTATTAATCAATATATTGATTTCAAACTTAAATAATATTTGTAAATTAGCTTTCGACACAAATAATAAAGTATAAAAATATATTGATCTGTATTTCCAGATATTATTTATTATATAAGAAATATTGCCTTATACATATGAAATGTTGATATTAATTTATATAAATAAATTGTCAATAAATAATTATAAACGCGTCTTAATAGCATATATATGTGAAGTCTAAGAAAGTTTGAAAGATTTGGAAAATCTTTTGGAAAATTTATTATTATGCTATAGTTACTAGCAAGATTAGACTTCCTCATTGTTAGAAAATGTTTTTGAATTTGAAACACAAATTATTTTATTTAACTGTGCAACTGTGATGGAACTATTAAGAAAAAAGATCAGAAAATAGAGAGATCCGAGATCAAAGAATATTATATAATAATTGTCTAATAATTGTCCTGCTTTCTCTTTATATTCTGATGAACCCAATCTATCTAGAATAAGAGCGAACATCTGTAATAAATGTATGTGTATGTGTACATGTATGTCCTTCGTATTTATACACATGGATGTGTTACATACCTATACTTATCAAGTCTGAACGAGAGAACTCGGCAGGAAGCATTTTCAATATGTCATAAGCTAGATGTTCTTGTCTATTCTATGACAGATACTTTAATATTTAAGAAACAACGTTAAAAATTTTGATTTTGCATTAGATAATATTAATAAAAACGTTGTCTAAATAAATAAATTGCACAAATGTTTATAAAAAATATAAAGGATTTTATGATTTTAGAGGTATATATGTTAAAGACAATAAATTATACATGCACATTCAAACAAATTTATAATAATAATTACACTGATGAAGACAGTAATGATTACATTATTGATTTATTGAAAATTATGTCTACAATGTAGTCTCGTATTAATTGCCATTAATGAAATATCATAAAGCATTAATATTATGCATAAATATACAAAAAATTATTAAAAGATTAATAAAAATATTAGAAGCATGTTATTTTTTTTGTTATCTGTTTTTATATTGCAAGAAATATATAAAGTTAATAATGAAAAGTCAAACTCAAATTATACATAAATTGTTATAGAATACTGATTATATGTATATACATATATATAATTAAAATTGTGTAGATATAATATACATATATGCAATTCCAATCGATAAAATTATGTAAAATACTAAGACGTACATCTGTGTCATGTATTTAAGAAATCTAATATACAAAAAAATAACATATATGCATAATATATACATATATGTATGTTATTTCTAAAAATGTATATGTATCACACAAATTATAATAATATAATAACTTAAAGTTTTTTTAAATAATAATTACATATATTATCATATATACAATATTATTTCAAAGCTAATAATATATTTACGAAAATAATGTGATAGATGATTTTAAAGTTGTTAGTAATACTACTATCTAATACTATTAATGTTATATTTAAGTTATATTATATTAAGATTATGAATAATACTATTATTTACCATTAATATTCTTATATAAAATATAGTATTTTAACAACAACATCCAATCATAAAATAATATATATTTGTAAAGAAAATGAGGAAATATTCTTATACCATAAAAATAATTAAATTTGCATTTAATTCTTTTAAACACTCTATTAATTATTATTTATATCTAAATAATATTATTAAATAATTTAATAATATGTAGTATAAATATGTATGTATATAATTCTATATATGTATAGAAAAATACAATTCTATATATGTATAGCAAAATTTATCCCAAACTAAATTAAATTGCAAATTTAATAAAATTTACAGATTGTAATTATTAAATTAAAAAAAGTTCTGGATACGTTCATGATAATAACATATATGATGTGCAATAAATCAATATGTTCATATTGAAAAATACTGAAAAATTACTGAAGCTATGTGTCATGAGTAAATTAAATGAAAAAAATTTGATACAATAAAGATACATTCATATATCTCAAACTCTTATTTTTTAAATATCGTAATACAGATACACTTTTTATTAGTCCTGAATTGTCTTTTGCAAATATTAAGCAATGCAACGTTAATAAATCATGCCATTAATATAGAAAAAATTGCACAGGTAGCTATATCATGGAAAGTACACGATTTAAGTCAGGATCATTTGATCTTATATTTGCTATTAAATCTTTAGCTTTTTGACGATATGCTACAATATTTGGAGAATACTTATATATATCTCCATCTTTAATTATAATTTTCCACTTTTCGCAAAGTTCAATTTTCATACGTTTAGGAAATAATGTATATGCGAAATCCTCACGCACATTACGGTACACTTCATATATTAGACGTTCTCTATCAGATGAACAATGAGTTCTATAAAGTAGGACAAGCATACACAATGCAATAGGAGGAAATTCTCTTAATAAAGGTAAACATACAGTAATCGCAGGAAAAAAAAGTTGTTTAGGAATGCCTCCGAACTCTGAAAGTAACTGATGAATGGATTCCGGAAATTTAAGATTAGTACCTATATCTAATGATATACTTAGATAAGTGAATGCTATAGTCCCAAACGTAACATATTCTTCCACTTTACATTGTGTGTTATTTGCATCAGAACGTCCTATGTCATACTTATTTTCTAATACTGCCGTCAGAATTTTCACCGTATCACATATCAAATCGGAATGCTCATAAGTTATTAAATATATAAAACATATTATCAAAATATCTTCATTGAAATACATGTTATTAGAAAATTCGAATTTACATAAATTTCCACGTTTATCGTGAAATGTAAAAATAAGTTTATGTAGGCATTCAGGTTGTTTATAAATTTCGCGTGCAGATTCCAAAAAGTTTATTAACGTATTTCTAATAATATATTTTGGATTAATCCCGCCAGCGACTGTGTCAAGTTCGGCGAAGTCTGACAAATATACGTTCTCAGCAATACTTGTGTAACGTTTTCGAAAAAGATCCAAATATCTTAATACTAATATATCTTGTAATTTTCCAGTTACATCTCGATTTGTCTCAATACATTTTGCCATGGTGTTTTAGTCAAGCTAATGAACGATTAGCTTTCGTGTGATTTAGTTAGACGTGAAATATAAATATATTATAAATTGAAAAAAAATATATTATAAAGTGAACAGTCGATTATTAATATCTATCTTTTCCAGATGTTAAATATATTAATCCTCTCTCTCTGAAGTCTTTTCTTTGAGATCTGTGCAAACACCAGTTTAATGCGACTCACAAATTTTTAATGCTAAAAAATATGTAACATATATATAGTTTTTCAAAAGTGTTGATAGAGACACTGTGTAATAATATTATATGTTATTGAATATTCTTTTAAATTATGCTTTTGAAAATATAATCGAATGAAAACAGAATATAATCTTTTTAAAATAAATCTACATTTATCACATTTCAAAATACAAATAATGCAAAAACAGTTTATATATATATATATATATATATATATATATATATATAATGCGTTTATATATATATATATATATATATATATATATAATGCGTTTAATAACATATAAAAATATTAATAACATATAAAAACATAATACTCGACAGTGAAAGATATTAGACACTAATAATCTTTGTATTTTTGAATTTATTTATTTAAAATAATTGCTGATGTCTCCAAATATGTGTCGTTATTTTTAATATATTTAACATAACGATTCAAAACTAAAACTCTTCCGTTTAATAAACGAACAATCAATTATCAATTACTAACTGGATACTTCTGACTAAGATGATATTTTTCGCGAAAAGAATTTCTCATGGAAGGGAGTAATTGATATCATTAATTTAATTATTGATTTATTAAAGCAGAAAGATCTCACTTTGACTTTGAATCAATACGTTGCAAGTCCATTAAAATTGTAACACATAATGGCAACATAAGCAACTCTTTCGAATTTTCATATATAATAAATTTAAAAATAAAAATATTATTAGGCGCCTAAAACTCTTGCCGAGTTCCATTCTCTATTAAATAATGTAAATATATTTTGTAGGTAATTTAATTAAAAATAAAACTATATTATACTATACATACCAGTGGAACAGGATCATTAAAAACTGCTATAAAGTATTTATTATTTCAAAAAATGTATTATTATATTCGATAATATAACAGAGATTTAAGCAAAGGTGAGCAAACGTCTGATCATGATGATATTATTTTACTAACTATCGTTCTTGCTATCTGATCGTTCGCACTAAAACAGATAAAAATATTTAAATAAGTATCTGTGTATATTGTTGTTATGTATCTATGTATACGTGTTTGCAATATTATTGCACGTGTATAAATCAAATTTATACATAAAAATAAAAATTTGGAAATAAATGTATTTGTTCAGATGTTTTAGCTGTTTTTACATTTTAATATAATTTTAATTTTTAACAATGTTAAAAATGTTTTATTTGAATAATTAGAAATAATATTAATAAGCACATTGTACAATGTAAACCAATGAATCCAATATCTAGAATAAGAGCGTAACATCTAAATAAATGTATGTGTATGTGTACATGTATGTATGTCCTTCGTATTTATACACATGTATGTATTACATACCTATACTTATCAAGTCTGTACAAGAGAACTCGGCAGAAAGCATTTTCAATATGTCATAATCTAGGTGTTCTTATCTATTCTATGACAGATACTTTAATATTTAAGAAACAACGTTAAAAATTTTGATTTTGCATTAGATAATATTAATAAAAACGTTGTCTAAATAAATAAATTGCACAAATGTTTATAAAAAATATAAAGTATTTTATGATTTTAGAGGTACATATGTTAAAGACAATAAATTATACATGCACATTCAAACAAATTTATAATAATAATTACACTGATGAAACAGTAATGATTACATTATTGATTTATTGAAAATTATGTTTACAATGAGTAACGTATTATAATTGCCATTAATGAAATACCATAAAACATTAATATTATAAATATACAAAATATAATATATAATATACAAAAAATTATTAAAAGATTAATAAAAATATTAGGAGCATTTTATTTTTTTTGTTATCTGTTTTTATATTGCAAGAAATATATAAAGTTAATAATGATAGGTCAAACTCAAATTATACATAAATTGTTATAGGATACTGATTATATGAATATATATATATATATAATTAAAATTGTGGAGATATAATAAACATATATGCAATTCTAATCGATAAAATTATGTAAAATACTAAGACATACATCTGCGTCATGTATTTAAGAAATCTGATATACAAAAAAATAACTTTTATGCATAACATATACGTATATGTATGTTATTTTTAAAAATGTGATGTATCACTTTAAATTAATATAATAATTTAAAGTTTTTTTAAGTAGTAATTATATATATTATCATATATACAATATTATCTCAAAGCTAAAATGTTTACGAAAATAATGTGATAGATGATTTTAAAATTGTTACATCTAATACTACTATTAATACTAATGTTATATTTAAGTTATATTAAGATTTTATATAAGATTATATATACTATTATTTACCATTAATATTCTTATACAAAATAATATTTTTAACAACAATATCCAATCTTAAAATAATCTATGTTTTTAAAGAAAATGAGGAAATATTCTTATACCATAAAAATAATTAAATTTGCATTTAATTTTTTTTAAGCACTCTATTAATTATTATTTATATCTAAAATAATATTATTAAATAATTTAATAATGTGTAATGTAAATATGCATGTATATAATTCTATATATGTATAGAAAAATAATCCCAAATTAAAAATTAAATTGCAAATTTAATAAAATTTACAGATTGTAATTATTAAATTAAAAAAAGTTCTGGATACGCTCATGATAATAACGTATATGATGTGCAATAAATCTATATGTTCATACTGAAAGATTACTGAAGCTATGTAATGAGTAAATTAAATGAAAAAAATTTGATATAATAAAGATACATTCAAATATCTCAAACTCTTATTTTTTAAATATCGTAATACAAATATACTTTTTATTAGTCTTGAATTAGTCTTTTGCAAATATTAAGCAATGTAACGTTAATAAAAAGTTATTAACGTATTAATAAATCATGCCATTAATATAGAAAAAATTGCACAGGTAGCTATATCATGGAAAGTACACGGTTTAAGTCTGGATCATTTGATCTTATGTTTGCTATTAAGTCTTTAGCTTTTTGACGATATGCTACAATATTTGGAGAATACTTATATATATTTTCATCTTTAATTATAATTTTCCACTTTTCGCAAAGTTCAATTTTCATACGTTTAGGAAATAATGTACATGCGAAATCCTTACGCACATTACGGTACAGATCAAATATTAGACGTTCTTTATCAGCTGAACGACGAGTTCTATAAAGTATGACAAGCAAACACAATGCAATAGGGGGAAATTCTATTAATAAAGGTAAACATATAGTAATCGCAGGAAAAAAAAGTTGTTTAGGAATGTCAAACTCTGAAAGTAACTGATGAATGGATTCCGGAAATTTAAGATAAGTACCTATATCTAATGATATACTTGGATAAGTGAATGCTATACTCCCAAACGTAACATGTTCTTCCACTTTACATTGTGTGTTATTTGCATCAGAACGTCTTATGTCATACTTATTTTCTAATACCGCCCTCAGAATTTTCACCGTATCACATATCAAATCGGAATACTCATAAGTTATTAAATATATAAAACATATTATCAAAATATCTTCATTGAAATACATGTTATTAGAAAATTCGTATTTACATAAATTTCCGTGTTTATCGTGAAATGTAAAAATAAGTTTATGTAGGCGTTCAGGTTGTTTATAAATATCGCATGCAGATTCCAAAAAAGTTATTAACGTATTTCTAATAATATATTTTGGATTAATCCTACCAGCGACTGTGTCAAGTTCGGCGAAGTCTGATAAATATACGGTCTCAATAATACTTGTGTAACGTTTTCGAAAAAGATCCAAATATCTTAATACTAATATATCTTGTAATTTTCCAGTTACATCTCGATTTGTCTCAATACATTTTGCCATGGTATTTTAGTCAAGCTAATGAACGATTAGCTTTCGTGTGATATAGTTAGGCGTGATATATAAATATATTATAAATTGAAAAAAAATATATTATAAAGTGAACAGTCGATTATTAATATCTATCTTTTCCAGATGTTAAATATATTAATTCTCTCTCTCTGAAGTCTTTTCTTTGAGATCTGTGCAAACACCAGTTTAATGCGACTCACAAATTTTTAATGCTAAAAAATATGTAACATATACATAGTTTTTCAAAAGTGTTGATAGAGACACTGTGTAATAATATTATATGTTATTGAATATTCTTTTAAATTATGTTTTTGAAAGTATAATTGAATGAAAACAGAATATAATCTTTTTAAAATAAATCTGCATTTATCACATTTCAAAATACAAATAATGCAAAAACAGTTTTATATATATATATATATATATATATATATATATATATATATATAATGCGTTTAATAACATATAAAAATATTAATAACATATAAAAACATAATACTCGGCAGAAAAAAATACTAGACACTAATAACCTTTCTATTTTTGAATTTATTTATTTACACATTTAAAATAATTGCTGATATCTCCAAATATGTGTCGTTATTTTTAATGTATTTAACATAACGATTCAAAACTAAAACTCTTCCGTTTAATAAACGAACAATCAATTATCAATTACTAACTGGATAATTCTGACTAAGATGATATTTTTCGCGAAAAGAATTTCTCACGGAAGGGAGTAATTGATACCATTAATTTAATTATTGATTTATTAAAGCAGAAAGATCTCACTTTGACTTTGAATCAATACGTTGCAAGTCCATTAAAATTGTAACACATAATGGCAACATAAGCAATTCTTTCGAATTTACATATATAATAAATTTAAAAATAAAAATATTATTAGGCGCCTAAAACTCTTGCCGAGTTCCATTCTCTATTAAATAATGCAAATTTGTAAGTAATTTAAAAATAAAACTATATTATACTGTACATACCAGTGGAACAGGATCATTAAAAACTGCTATAAAGTACTTATTATTTCAAAAAATGTATTATCATATTCGATAATATAACAGAGATTTAAGCAAAGATGAGCAAACGTCTGATCATGATGATATTATTTTACTAACTATCGTTCTTGCTATCTGATCGTTCGCACTAAAACAGATAAAAATATTTAAATAAGTATCTGTTTGTGTTGTTGTTATGTATCTATGTATACGTGTTTGCAATATTATTGCACGTGTATAAATCAAATTTATACATAAAAATAAAAATTTGGAAATAAATGTATGTGTTTAGATGTTTTAGCTGTTTTTACATTTTAATATAATTTTAATTTTTAACAATGTAAAAAATGTTTTATTTGCATAATTAGAAATAATATTAATAAGCACATTGTACAATGTATTAAAAAACATAATATATACAATAAATGTATAATATGTTAGCATATCATGAAATAAAGATCTTATTATTATTATTATAATTATTATATATATATAATATTTTTAATAATATAAAATTTAATAATAATATTTAATAGAGTTACTCTGATGCACGAAAATATCTTGTTGTGCGTCATTAAACATCGTAGCGGTATTATACAATATATGTATAAATGAGAAATAAAATAAAATTTTTTTTCGAATAAATTGGAGTCTATCACATTTCGAGATACGAACACAAATATAATTTATAAATCAATAATAAAACCTTTTTATTATTACACTTTACTTATCAGTGAAATTAGATTTTCGCTAGAAAATCGTTAGAGTACTTTTGAATTCCAAAGATACAGACGAATTATGTTATTTAGCTATGTTCTGCTGGAAATTTAAAAAAATATAATATTATGTGACAGAGTTGTACAGAGTACAGTTGAAAACAGTTAATCTCCGTTGTTCGAATTAAAATAAATGTGTATATTTAACTAAACGTTTATATTTGTTGCTCATATTTATACTTATAAGTATTCTCCATGTACGTACATAAAAATAAAAACTAGATACATTTTTGAAACATTTAACATTTTTTGAAACATTTTAATCAATATACTACTTTATTTTTTAATAGAATATTTTAATAAATATTATAAAAGATTTTATATTATACGCACAAGTAATAAGAAATATTAAGATAAATACTACTATAGAAATATTAAGATAAATGTCTAATATAACAAATGTTTTTAAAAAATGTTAATTTAAACAATAAATTTTGTATATGTACGTCATAGAATGAATTTGCATGATAACTATATTGATTTAATAAAAAATTATTGCTTATGATGAGTACTGTATGAATCGCTCTTATTAAAATTATACTTATCTTTTAATAATAATATCAAGGCTTGCGCTGATATAATATAATTTTATAAGATTTTATAATACATAAAATAAAAAGTATAAAATTATGCTATCATTTTATATCATGTTATCACAAAATATATTTATGTACATTTTTGCTAAGAAAAATAAGAAGAAAATTAATATGTATAATTGATCAGATTCTTTGGAAATATTAATGCATAATATGCACAGAAACAATACATAATATTAACAAAATATACTCTTTTTATTAAATTTTTGAAGCACTTTGACATATCATAATACACAAATTTTATATTAGATGTTCATGTACATATCTAACTATGATAAGTATTACATCCGCTCGATATATCTAATTACTATTATCTATTACATTTAAATATTAAATTAATTGATGAGAAATCAATTTTTGTGTGTACAATCATAATAATTATTTTGTACAAATTTTAAATTGAAGATTATGCATTGAAGATAATGTTATCGTTAAGAAACTTCATATCGATCAACAAATTTTTACAAATATACTATAAATTGCATAAATTGCTAATTGTAAATCATAAATCGGTGATAGGGGATTAAAATTATATGAAAACAATATAATTAATTAAGTATGTATTAAATCTATAGCCATTATAAATGAAGAACTTTGACATTAATAATAATTATAGCTGTACTTATGTACAACTTATAAATTATATATAATATATATATATATATATATATATATATATGTATATATATATATATATATATATATATATATATATATATATTATTAGATAAATATGCAATAATGTCATTACGTTATTAATTCGTTAAAAATTGTCTTCGAAAAATGTTGCATTATTTATAATTATAATAAAATTATTTAAACATATTGATACCGTATCAATATGCTAACGAAAAATACTGCTTATTGCTTTGTATTTTTCTGTAAATACATAAAATTCAAATAATACATAATATGTGGTATTTTATAAAAATCTTATATGAATGCATTGCATAATCAACGTGAACATGTAAAAAAACGCAATCAAGAAAAACAGCTGTATCTATAAGAAATTTGGCATACACTTACAAAAAAAAACATCTATTTTACTTAGATCTATATATTCTGAATCATCTTTTATCGATAAAATTGTCTGTGAAAGTAAATGCTTCTAAGTCTTCTGATCGGCTATAAGTCACTTTTAAAGGGATTTTTATCAATTAAAAAGAATTTAGAATATAGGCCTTCTTAAATGATAATACAATATTATAATACAATATTAGTACACAATATATTGATTAATATATTGATTCAAAATTCTTTTCAAATGACACTTGCATAGCATTATCTCAAAGCAAATAACACATTTAGAAAAGTAATACATTTAAAAACTTATTTTAATAATACAGCTAATACTATCTTAAAATGCTACTTTATATAATATTTTTTGTAATATCTAATATCTAATATCTAATTTTAAAATAAACTAACAAAATATATTCTTATTACACTTATTACACTAAGTACACAATTAAATTTGTGTTTAATTTTTGAGAATGTAATTTTTCTGTAGAATCTCATTAAATAATGAAATATTTTTATAATGTGAGTGTATACATACGTATATGTATGTATAATAAATGTTGGAATAGTTTGATAAAAATTGATAAAAATTATAAATTGTAACATATATTAAATCAAAATAAACTAATATTACTACAAAATATTACTAATGTATGTTATGAATATATCAAATAATAAAAATAGATGAAAATAATGAATAAATATAATTCGATGCAAAAAGATTATAAAAAAAAATTCTTACTTTCTAAATATAGCAATACAGATATATCGTGTTCATTAGTCATTTATTAATCGTCAACTGTCGCAAATATTAAGCAATATGACGTTAATTAATCATGATTATAAGTAATACAGACAAAATTAAGTTAAATTAGAGAAAGTATATATTCTAAGTCTGGATCGTCTAATCTTATATTTGTTATCATATCTTTAGCTTTTTGACGATATTCTGCAAAATAAGGTGCATATTTATACGTATTTCCCTCCTTAACCACAATCTGCCACTTCTCGCAAAGTTCTATTTTCAAACGTTCAGGAAACATTTGACATTCATATAATTCATACATTGCATCGTACAATTCAGATAATGAACTCTTTTCAACATTTTCATAGTTCTCTTCTTTCAATTCGGCTTCGATATTATAAAGTCTTGTAATCATGAGCATTGCGAAAGGTGGCGATTGCATTGATCTGGGAAGAATAGTAACAATCGCAGGTATACAGATTATTTTAGGAAAATCAAATTCAGGTAATATAGCACAAACGTTAGTACAAATTTTGAGATAGTTAGCCATATCCCATGATACACTCGGAAATGATAGTGCTACATTTAACAATGCAATCTTATTTTCCGATGAGTCGTTTTCTATTTTCAACATTTCAATTATTCCGTACTTACTTTTCATTAATGATATCAAGATCTGTACTATTTGGCCATAATAAATAAGACGAAATTTTATCATATTATATAAAAAACATAAAATCGTGATATCATCACTGAACATCATATTGTTAGAAAATTTGTATGAGTATTCATTTCTACTTTCGTCGTAGTATATAAAAACGAATTCATTTAAGAGATAAGGTTGTCTATAAATATCAAATGCGTTGCGCAAATATATTACCAGCATATCGCGAATAATGTCTTTTGGATTAATCATGTTTTCAATGGTCTCAAGATTGGCGAAGTCTTGCAGGTAAGCGAGTTCACGGATATTCAAATAGCGTTTTCGCAAATAAGTTAAGCATCGCAACACATGTCTGTCACAAGATCTTTCAGTTATTTCCAGAACCACACGCATTCTTCACCAAATTCAAGCTAGTAAATGCCAAAGTTTTATATAAAAATATATAACATATAAACTAACTGCTTAGAGTTAGTTACGCCGTTTATGCTGCAACGTTATAACTTGGTTATAGACAGCAAAATAGGAATTCTCGAATTATTCACCTCTATAAGTTTTCTGTTGTTCTGAACACGGTTTTTTTCTGTGCCGTGTATACACTTCTCTGCTGAATAAGTCGTGCAATTTTTCTTCCTGCAACATGTAAAATAAGATGTACGTTTCTTTACAAAATATGAAGGCGAAATTTTGTACGTACAAATTGTACATCAATACTGTACGTACGAAAGCGTTGCTTTCAATCATACGTAAAAAACATAAGAGTAAACAAAATAAGAAACCGAACATCTGACCCCATGAAAACTCCGTAAAATCTTTTCGAATAAATTCACATTTAATACATCTCGAATATTTATGATATAAATCTATTTGAAGAAATTGGTTATATGTATAGAAGTTCTCTGTACATACCTATGTTTCTACAATTTTTATATTTCCTGCAGAAAAATTATCAGAAAATTTTCTGATTCCAGACAGTCGTATTCTGAGTTATTTTATTTCTGAGTGACACTGAGATGAATAGACGGAGAGAAATAAAATGAAGCAGTGTTTCCTTGGCGAGATTATGTGACTAATAACAATGTTTCCTTCATCTGATCGTATTATTAGCGATACACGTATGTTTATGTGTTTGTACTTATATATTCAAAATATAAGTAACATCAGAAAATTTATTCAAAATATTATCTTAATTTAAATACTGTATTTAATTTAAATACTGTATTTTTTCTACAAATTCTCCAAATTGTTAATAAATAATTTTGTAAATTTATTTAACAGGCCTCCACATAAATAACAAAATACAAAAATAACATATTAATTTTATTTTAATGATTGAAATAATAAAATTGAGATTTTAATTAAAAACAATTTTTTTTAATTTTTTAAATTAAAATTTTAATAAAAAATAATTGAAATTTTAATGATTTGAATAATGATTTATTCGATAAAACACCTTTTTACAATGTACATTTTTTGTACAATAATTTTTGAGTATTATGTTATATAAATTTTTATACATTGTATTTAAAAAAAACAAATTATATAATAAACTATTTTACAACAGTAAATAAATTTTAATAAGCTGCATTAACTTTTCTTAATACTAACATTATAAAAAAATATTGACAATAAGTATTTTATGTATCAATATCGCCGAAAAGCATTTGCGGTCTTGTACTTTTAAATTTTTATTATATATGCATATGTTTATAATAAGTAATTTTAAAAAGAATATAAAAAAAAATATAAAAAGAATATATAATACTTATGATATAAAAGACATATACGACATGTCATTTTACAAATCTAAATTGGAAATAATCAATTTTATAAAAAACAAAAATTTTATAATTTTAGAAGAAAGAAATATAATACATTTTTATAACTTGCTTTTATGTATCTATTTAAATGTCATTATGTATATATATTTAATATATTATATATATTAAAATGCTTTATTTTAACTAATCAACTCCTAAAATTTCTTTATTTTTCATTTTAGAAAAAAATGTGTCAAATCAAATTTATAACGTTTCAAAGAAATCACATATTATAATATTGATTTGCAGATCGTGTCATTTTTTTATAAATATCATTTTGTAAATTTAATTATATAATTTCTTTACAATTTGATTTCTTTAATTATTCTGGAGAAAATCTCTTTGTAGATAAAAAATTTTCTTAAATAAATAATTATTTTAATTCTGTATATAAATACACTTGTATATGAAGTTAAATATAAATATTAGAAAAATATTAGTTAATTCTTTTCGATGAAACATTTGTACATAAATTTATTAATTTCTCTCATGATTGATTTAAAAATTCATATCTTTTTTATATACATATTTTTTCTAAATTCTTAATATTTTATTTGTATAAATAATTTTGTTCCATTATTTTGTGCATAAAAGATAGTGCTATTGGAAAGCAAGAATTTTACAAAGTGTTTCATATTTTATGACAAATTATCTCAGAATAAAATATGAAAAACTATTGTTCATACCAAAATATTATTTTATGTAATATGTATACACATAAAAAAGATATTTGTAAATATAAGACACATTTTTACTGACAAATCTAAAAATTTAGTCAGCTCCATATCTAAAATATAATAATTTTGTTGAGCCTTCAAAATTATTATGTATATGCGTTCAAATTTATCGCTTGAAAATAAAAAAATTGTATTATTATTCTACATATTTAGCATCCTATGTAATAATTTTGACGGTTCAATAAAATTATTTTCAGATTTGTATCCAAGCAAATTTTTAGATTTGCCAGCAAAACCATTTTCTCTGTATTTTCTCTATGTAAGCAAAAGTTGTTTTAGAATTTCTAATGTATGATGTTACAAGCTCTTTATTGAATAATAAAGAACTGACACGATATGAAATAAAAGAAATAATCTTTTCACAGGAATGTCATATTAATCTGAAATCTACAATAATGAAATGTACATATTGTCTTCGGACAAAGGAACATTTCCTTTTGTCAAATAAAATTATATGTATTAGGCAATACGTCGATTAATTACCAATTATATAGTGGTAATTAAATGATAATACAAGTTATAATCATCGGAAAAATAAAGACGATTTTGCAGATGAATTCAAGAAAATGTCAATATTGAAAACAAATCATTATTTGTGCATAATTTAAAGTGCACAGATAAATGTAATTTATAATTACAAAAACGAATTTCATCGAATTCATCGAATAAAAAATAGATGTTAATTGTCAGATATTGATTAATTTCAATTTTAGATATTTTAAAGTTCTTAACAATAATTCACATGTAATGCAAAGTGCATTCATCAAAAAAAGAAATGTTTCCTTCATTCTAAAATTAATTAATACAAAACAAGAAATAGAAAAAATTCCTTATCGTTCAATCGCCATTACAAATGCATTAGTAATTCATCATTGATCGTTAATACTTGACGATGTAATATTAATTTTTATATGTATTTCGTTGAAAAAAGAAAATGGAACACACTTATATATTACAAAATACATATTCTAAACTCGGGTCCTTTCATTTAAAATTTGATATTAACTCTATAGCCTTTTCACGAGCATTTCTAAATACGGAAGCATATTGAAATATATTTCCTATCACTTCCACAATACCACCCCTCCAGCACAGCTCTAATTTTAAGCGTATAGGAAAGATTTCTGAAGCTAATAGTGTATGAATACGTTGGTACAACAAATACAAATATGTATCTTTTTGATTACCTCGCTGAAACGCATCCAATAAAACATTCATAGTTAGGAGAAATACGAATGGTGTGTCATCATCATTGAAATCTAATTTGGGAATAATTGCAGCTAACCAAGGTGAACAGAAGACATTATGAAGAGTGCAGTCAGTAAACCGGCTAGCAAAAGAAACAAGATCATTCGACAGATTATAATTAAACATAAAGGAAGTTATGCTCGGGAAAGAGTGTGCTATTTTATAGAAAGTGATTATTTCTGGAAAAATGTCCTCATTTTTATCACGTATATCGTACTTCGACATCATTATTTTTATCAAGAAACGCAGTGGCTCGGTCTTGACAAGCTTAGAATTTTCTATAATATGATACAGATAGCGAATAATTACGATATCGAGATAAAACATCATGTTGTTAGAAAAGATATATTGCATTAGTTTGCCATTAGAATGGTAATAATAAACAAAGCCTTCAAAGGATCGAAGATTTTTCCATATCATTTCTATGCATTCTCCATGTTTTCTCATCATCTCTTCAATAATCCACTTTGGATTAAACACTGCTACGGGCATGTACGATCTATGCACGGGAAATTCATGCAGAAGGTATATTTCAAGAATGTAAGGCATTCTTTCAGAGAGAATAGATATATCTTGCATGTCCATCTTTAGCAGATCAAATTAACAGATATCTGTGTTTCATACAAATAATTTTCACTTTCCAATCTTGCGATGCTGCTTGACTTCGTGAGACTTTTTAAAACAGTTCGTATGCCTTTTCTTTAATGTCAATCCTTTAAGTATGGGTGAAGCAGCCTCTACTTCTGAAAATACATAACATAAATACGTGAATTTCGCAATGATTGTTGATGCACTGCATAATGTTGTACGCGTAAAGTTGTCTTATCCAGTCGCAGTTATGATAAATGTAAATCAAAAAGAGAGCATCTTTTCGATTAAATTTATTTTTTACGCTTCGAAATATATATAATATATTTCGATTTAGATACGTACCTGATTAATTAATATATTGTATTGTATAATATATTGTATTGTATATATTGTATAAGTTTAAAGAATACGTTGATTTTGAAAAGTATATTTGTGCGACTTCATTTTGGTTCAAAAACTTTTAACAAGCTAAGTAAGAACTATAATGAGAAAGCATGAAGAAAGATCATAAATATAACATAGCTATACCCATTATATTATATATTCCTCTATAGTGTATGTCAAAATTTGGAAATACAGATCGAAAGAAATACAAAAATAATTCCTTGTAATTGTTAGATATACAATTAATAATTTTTATCCATCTTTTCTTTTCTTCTTGTTCTGCTTTTTTTTCTTCTCTTTCTGCTGTGCGCTGAAAATATGTAAATAAAGATGAACAATAAAATTTCTAAAAAATTATTTTTAGATGCTTATTATAAAAATTTTATTATTTATAATTCATTATCATCTATTTTTTAAATCGTTTCAAATTTTAACAAATAATTTTACAAGTATTAGTGCGACTTTTCTATTTCACAAATTTAACTTTATCTATATAATTATATTTATGCTATAATTATATTTACATTTATATTATTATTATATATAACGTATTATTAAATGTAACGTATTTATAGTAAATATAATATATGTATATATGTATATGTATATAAGTATATATATATATATATATATATATATATATATACATATATACATATATATATATATATATATGTATATATATATGTATATATATATATATATATATATATATATATATATGTTTGTATATATACATTATATTTATATTAAATACAATTACATTATACATATATTTATAAATATTATATTATATTTTATATATTTATAAATCCTACATGACAAAAATAGAAATTTATTAGATTATTAATAATTTTTTTTTATATTGATAGCTTATTATCTTATTTAATTATTCTATTATAATAATAAATGTACAAATAATTGTACAATATGTACAAATTAAATGATCGTTCTACAATAAGTTTTTATACAAGCACAAAATTCTATAATCAAATAATTAAATATAATCAGATACATATATACAAAGGATTATCTATACAATTGAAAATTATTTATAAACTTATTAAAAATTACAATAATTATTAACAAATATACATGAAAGATTTAGTATTTTGTGTAATTATGTTTCGATGCAATTAGAAAATCTTAATTTTACGCACGTTTAAATCTAATGTTACAAAAAATCCATATAACACTGTAAGTCCTATATAATTCAAAGTGCATGTATAAAATGTCATAAAATCTTTTTGTTTGCAATATGTATAACAACTAATCCATTTAATAAATAATACATTTAAAATAATGCATTTTACATTTAGTATACATAACATTAAATAATAATGGAATATACTAAATAAAAATGTAATATTAATGTCATATATTAATAATAATGTAATGTATTAAATAATAATGTAATGCAGTAAAGATGTATACAAAATTAGTATACAGAATTTAATTTAAAAGAATATATTTAAATTTGAATGTATTTGTCAATTTAAAGTATAGACATTATATTGTGCACATTTTGCTTCCTGCTGAATAAGAATAAGAAAACTTTCTTTTTTGCTAAATAAGATTTAAAAATAAGTATATTTTAGTCAATTCATCATTCACTAGTGATACAGTATTAAATACACACAACAAATTAATCAAGTATTATTTATGTGCTATAGTAATTAGTAACACAATTTGCGAAAATAAAATTGTGTTGTTAAAATAAATTTTGCTTTTGAAGTAATACAGAAATGCACTGTTAATCAATCGTATAATACAATTGCCAAACTTTAATTGTAGTAATATTAATTTACTCATTGTCATGATAAAAAGAAATGGCACTCTATTTATATAAAGGAAATTACATATTCTAAGTCTGGATCATTTGATTTTAAAGTAGATATTAATTCCTTAGCTTCTTCATAGGCTAATTTAAAATAAGGAGCAAATTTATATTGACTTCCTACAACGTGTATAATGCCCCACTGTTTGCATAACTCCAATTTTAATTGTTTAGGAAAAAATTTTGAATTGTATAACTTAAAAATATATTCATAGAGATTGTATAATGGAAAAATTTCGTCGCATCTGTATTCATCATTCTCGCCGTAAATTGCCATAGCTAAAAGTAATGCAAGTGAAATATTAATCTTATCTATCGCAGGAATAATCGAAGCAGCAAATGGTAAATAAAAAATTTTGGGAATATTAAGCCTATCTAATGTTATATAAGGAGGTAAAGAAATGACATTATGATCAAATATCGCGAATGTTATACTCGGATAAGAAAATGCTACTCTATGCCAAGTGATGTTTCCATATGTCATATAAGTATTGACAGAATTTGACTCGTCATATATATTGTATTTTATTTTCATCATTCTGAGTAAACGAATTACTGGGAAGAATTTTTTGTAATCAGATCTTTTCCTAACGAAATATAGATAGCATATAATTATGACATCAATATAAAACATCATATTATTAGAAAAAACATATTCCTTTTCTTCACTGCCCACTTTATACTTATAAACAAGTTTGTCAAGGTATGTAGGTGTTGCGGCAATCTTTTTCATAGTGTTACCATGCATCTTCATCATATACTCGATAATGCATCTCGGACTGAATTGTTCAATAGGAACAAAATCGTTAGTTTTAGGAAACTTATCTAGTAGAGTGATCTCGAGGATGCTGGAAGGCCGACCAGAAGAAGACTTTTGCAGTATGTCGATCAACGTGCGTAGTGGACAAATATTCTTCTCGTAAATGTGTATTTCTTTAAATGCAGCTAGATTCATTTTTATCAGAGCCAATTAACACGTATTAATAATATGTATGAATATCCGTATGTATAATCAATTTCTAATTTTGTAATACGAAGTAGCTCTCCAAAATTACTCGACGTCTGCTTGTTTCAGATTTTTCTTAAATGCTTATTGTTTAAAATTGTATAAATCCAAACTCCAAAATACACATGTTCAAATTCAGCATCTATATTTCAAATTAAATACATATAATTTCAAATAAATACATATAATTTCAAATAAATACATATAATTTCAAATCGAATGCTAATAAAGACAATTTAAAGTAGAAAGATATTTTTACACATTTATTCTTATACAATTATTCTACTCAACGATCAAAGATATAACAACAAAAAGGTATAATAACGAAAAAAGGTATAATAACAAAAAGAACATTTGTTCAAATGAAATTAGCTTTCATATCTCGAAGTATTAATAATAAGAACCGTTTGAAATACATACCTTATATACAACTAATGAATATTTCAAAAGAATATTATTGATTTGCGAAATATGTCGTTTTATTTTAATTTCGGGAGAGATAGCACCTGTTCTAGTAAACAGCAATCAAAAGACTGTTTCCGAAACTTAAGAGCTCGACAAAGAAAATAAGAAAAGGTCATACATGTATACTTCTAATCATACTAGCTACACACACACACACACACACACACACACACACACACACACACACACACACACACACACACACACACACACACACACACACACACACACACACACACACACACACACACACACACACACATTGCTATAAAGCATGTTGGATTTGACAAAATAGGAATAAGACATGTTTCCTTACAATATATTTTGTTTTATATGCCTCTCTCTCTCTCTCTCTCTCTCTCTCTCTCTCTCTCTCTCTCTCTCTCTCTCTCTCTCTCTCTTTTTTCCTTCCTTCAGATTCTGCAGATTCTCTTTCATAGCATAAATTAATAGCATTCATTATTTTTATATTTTTAATATTATTCTTTATTTAATATTATTCAATAATACCGATGTATAGCAGTAACAAAATTTGGTAATAAATTTTTTACAATTGATTTAGAATGTTGCGCAATCTCTCATTATTAATATATAAATGAGTTAAATGAATTTATTTAAATTTTCTGTTTTTAATAAAATTTGCAAATTAAATAAATAGTTATAAATCTAATTAATGTTATTACTATTTAATTGTAAATCAAATATATGGAAATTTTGAGGATCTTCTGTAATTCCCCTAAAGGTACAGGTATGAGAGATACAAGATTTAATAAATATAATCAAAAATCATAAATTTATTTATTACAAGATCATCATATATAACATTTTAAAATTTAATATTAATATGGCTTTGTGATTAATTTAAGATCTTAAGTACGTACTACCGACACTACTATTAAATATCATCAATTCTGAACAAATTTTTTTGAGAGATCCAAAGATAATTGAAGAATATCGATATTATTATATATCTATACTATTGCTATAAATTTATGATACTATTTATGATACTATTAATATAAATTTATGATCGTTAATATAAATACTTCAATAATAAATTATTCAAATTCATGATTTATGATACAAATAATAATAATACAAATAATTATACAAATGCTCTAAATTTATGATTTATGATACAAATAATGATACAAATGCTATAAATAAATATGCACATTTTATTGTTATAATATCATATATATTGCTGTAAAATTACAATATTTTTTATAATTGTCATTTTTATAGATAAGAATAATCATAATAAAAAAATTATAATTAAGCATAAATGGTAACTATAAAAATTTTAAATAAAGTTAGACACGAACAAGTTGTGTGTGTGTGTGTGTGTGTGTGTGTGTGTGTGTGTGTGTGTGTGTGTGTGTGTGTGTGTGTGTGTGTGTGTGTGTGTGTTATATAGGATATCACATGAAGTATTATGAGGTGTTTTCTTTGAAATTATTAAAGACAGTGTAGAAATTTTTTATAGTTACAACTTTATAATTTATTAAATCTTTTTAATAACAGAAAGAGGACTATCACTAGTTCCTCTAAAAAGGAACAAATAATTGATACTCCAATTTTTTAATGAAATTATATGATTTTTTTTATATAAATTGTGATTCTTCTAATTATTTTATATATATATATATTATTTTATATATATAAGCGTTAAAATAAAGTTATCAAAAGAATCAATAATTTAATATTGAATCTTAATATTGTTATATATACAATAAGGAATCATATCATATAAAAAAATCAAATAATTTCATTTAAAAAAGACACGGGTGTAATATATATAATAATATATGTATAATATATAATAATTTTGCAAGTATTATTACGATTTTTCTGATTTATTTCACCTACGTATGAATATGTGTTCAAATAATAAAGACAGATTTATAGATAATAAGTTCAAATAAAAAAGAAAGATTTATAGATAATAATTTATTTTATAAAACAATTTATATTTTCTATATAAATGTGTAGCATAAATATTTTGCTATATGTACATTAAAGAATTGCTTTGTATAAATACATAGTAGTTTTAATATATAAATCACATTTATATAGAAACTCGTAATTACGAATAAATCATTTGTAGGAAATTATAGAATAAATATTATAACTACGATTGAAAAAATATATATTAAAGATGTCATATTTTACGTTATTACAAATTTTTTTTTTTATAGTGTTTTAATATTTTAGTTTTTTATAATTTATGTGATGCTTTAAAATCTTGTATAATTCGAAGTACATACGTATAATGTAAAAAATATGCATACATGCATATTTATTGCATATTATATATAAAATATAAAATTCTTTCTTGATTCCGAGTATTTTATGAATTACATATAATATTATGTTTTTACATTGATTATAATAATATTAAGTATAACTGAATTTATTTTGCGAATTTGCGTCGTCAAATTATTATCATTTGTAATAGTAACAATAATACAAATTAATAAGTAGAAAAGTCCATTATTACAATTTTTTTTTAATATCTTTTGTGTATTATTAATTATTCACAGACTTGTCAATTTTTAACGATGTAACATTGATTTTTATGTTTATATCAGTGAAAAAAGTATACATTTATAAATTTTACATCGTATTTCTTTTCCAATTTTCCAATAAAACATGTACATTTATAAATTGCTAAGTACATTATTTAAATCTGGATCATCACATCTTAAAACAGATATTAGAATCTTAGCCCTTTCACAAGCAATTATTAAATTAGAAGCAAATCTATAGTCATCTTCTATCATATTTATAATACCCCATCTTTGGCACAATGTTAATTTCAAAGTTGTAGGGTAGATCTTCGAAATATTTAATTTAACAATATTCTGATAGAGTTGATATAATGAAGTATTTTTAAAAGTTTTGAATCTATTATCTCCATCTAATAAAACAGCACAAGCCGTAAGTAATGGAATTATATTATCATAATTGCAATCTAGCATAGGAATAACTGAAGCAATCCATGGTGAACAGAAAGTATTAGGAAGATAGAAATCGGGAAATGCTGCAGAAGGATACATAAAAGTATTTATGTTATTGTGATAAAGCATATCATACGTTACGCTTGGGAAGGAGTGTGCTATTCTCTTCAGAGTGACATTTTTTGGATTAGAAATGTTTGTGTCAGTACATATATAATATTTTTTATTCATTATTACTACTAAATTCTGTATTAATTGTAATTTTTCAAATTTACAACTTATTTCTTCAATATGATATAAAAAACATAGAGTTATGATATCAACGTAAAACATCATATTATTAGAAAAGACGTATTCTTTTACTTTGTCGTTAGAATTGTATTTATAAACAAATGTTTCTAGAAGATCGGGTTTTTCCAAAATCATATTCATACAGTTTCCATGTATTGTTATCATATATTCAATAATCCATCGTGGACTGAAATTTTCTATGGGATGCAAAACAATATCAAGGGGGAAATCCTTCAAAAAGGTGATCTCGAGGATGTTGGAGGAAAATCTTTGGGGAAATTTCTCCAATATATCTACTAATACGCGTAATGGGCAAGTATCTTCTATATCTATTTGTTTGCAATCAGTTATCAGATCCATATTTAACAAATTAAATTGATATATATATATATATATATTAATATATCAATATATTTCATATAAATCGGATAAATTATCACTTCTTAAATTTTACGTTGTTCAGTCTTTTGAAATAACTCTTGATATCTCGATTCTCTTAGACTTCTTAAATATTTTCTTTAATGCCAGTCCAACATGGATGCAAATTAATTTCTGTGTTTCAAAATACATAAATACACGTAAGTTTCATAATAATTGTAGATAAAAATATTTTAACATATAACATTTTAGACGTGACTTTATTCGATAAAATCATAATTCTATCAAAAAAGATTATCATAAAAAGATTAATCAGAATAACAACATAGTTTTTTGAGTTTCCACGTTTTGAAATTCAAGTAATATATATTTAATATTTAAAATACGTACTTGATTGAAATTAATACAGAATCTGTATTTGTATTTCAGTAGTTCTGTATGTATTTCAGAATATCAATTCTGAAAAATATGTGTGTCACTTTATTTTAAAGTATTAAACTCCGTTTTACAACCGGCAATCAGATGAGTCTTTCTACCAATAGATGTAGATAGAGTTTACGAAGAAAAACACAGAAAAGTTATAAGTATATTTAGATCCAACAAACTGTATGTCTTTCTATAGTACAAGTCAAATATTCGCAATATAAATAAAAATAAACAAAGAACTAAATTTGTTTTGTAATTGTTAGACATCAATCTTTGTTTCTTTCCTCGCCCCTTTCTTTTACCTCTTCTTTTTCTTCTCTTCCCTTTATTTCTCTCATTTTATGCATTAAATGTATTTTGTATAAATTTTTATACAAATATATGCACATAAACAAAACTTGAATAAAATATTTAAATTATATGTAAATTATATGTAAATTATATGTAAATTATTCAAGAGATAAATTGCAATAACGAATATGATACAAAATAAATTACAAGTTACAATAAATATTATGTGTATATTAATTACATTTAATGAATAAATAAAAAATTATTGTATGTCATTATTTCTTACTCTCTTAAAAAAATGTTTTATTTTTATAATTATGTATATTTATAAAATATAGATATTAAAAAGTTTATATATTAAAGCTAACAAATGTATATAATTCAGATATATATATGTAAAATGTATATCATAAAAAAAATTAATTTATCATAATTATTACATTTCAGATAATATATGTTCTATACAATAAATATAAATGATAAAGAAAATCAATTTTCATAACATTTTCATTTAATTAGAAGCTAAATATAAAAATTTAAAAAAAGAAAAAACTCTAATAAATTATTAAGTTTTGATAAAAAAAAAATATGTGCAGTATTTGTTTCACATAATTCAGTATTTAATTAGAATCTTTAAGAATCTTTTAAGAATTTTCGTTCCACTTCATATTATTTTATTACTTTAATAAATCATAAGAAGATGAAAATAGGTACAAATAATAATAATAGATATTAATAAATTCCTTATTCTTTCGATGATTTATTCTACTGTACATAATATACCTTACACATATGTATATATATATATATATATATATATATATATATACATCTTACATTGAATGCTTTGTAAAACTTCTTATACACGAATAATTTATGTATTAATTATAATTTATACGTATATACAATAAGTTAACAATTTTAAGAGTAGGATATGAAATTATTGAGAATTATAGGCTACAATGAGTATTGAATCAGCACGGTTGATGAGCTCACGTGGAAGCATCACTGCCGTATTTTTGTATGTCAGTGCCGCCAAATAAGCGTTGTCTTTACAATTTTGTACTCCATAAGCTGGTTATATTGTATATATATTACAAGGTGCATATAATATAACACTATAGAGAGATATATAATTCGAGGGAATTCATATAAAACATTTGACATGAAATTTTCCGATTTCATGGACAATTGCAGTTCCACTTCAACGTGATTACGTAAAAATGCAGTTGACGAGGATATATCTTGATATTAAGAGGACACAATGTACATTTACGTACAAAAGTAACATGAATATTATGCATCAGTCTAAAATGATCACAATACATATCAGCTACATGAATTATTTCTATATAACACACATTTGCGCATTACTAATCGCTAGTACTTCTTACAAAAATGACATACTAATTTAAAACCTCAGAATTTTCCTGCATAACAAAAAAATGCTCCATTTTTTTTTTACTAAAAGACTATTAAAATAGAGACGAATTTTCTTAGGCAATACACTACTTTCAATTAGAAAATAACTATTGATAATATGATAATATGATAATATGATAATACAATCTAATATAAAGCAAAAAAATGCACTTTTAATATTAGAATAATATTAGAAATATCGAGCAATCATTTCTATTTCTATTTTTTTAAATTAATATTTTTTTTCATAATAAAGATATAATTTTGGTATTTTTGGTATTTTCTAACTGTAACTTTGGCTTTTTCGTCTATTATTCTTTTTATTCTATTAGAATATTAAAATCATCAGAAAATTTTAAAATTTTTGGTAACAGAAAAAAATATTAATTTAAAATATATAAAATAGTATTTTTAATATTAAAGAAAATTTTCATCTTCATGATAGTAATTCAAATTATTAATTAATTATAAAATGCGGTCGCAAATCCTTGACGATGTAACATTTAGGTCTATAATGGAAATAGAAAAGAGAAAGGAGATATATCTTTCTATGTCCTGGAAACTTTTAATATACTTTTAATATATATTTTAATTATAGCATAGTGAACAACATCAAATCGTTCACTCGCCACAAGGGAAGTTATTCTCTCGTTAGCTCTTATTATGTGACATCCTCTTTCAACAGTCAACAGCCGGTTGCACATCTTTTATCTATTAATTGAATACGGATCATTAAAATTCTACACATTATGTCGATAATAAATCGCCGCGATAATTAAAAAAGCTTCACACACTAATAATATAGCGATAAAAAAAATAATTGATTAATTATTTTTAATAACAGTCCGTATTCAATCAATGAGATAAGACGATTGACTGATGATGGCTGAAAAAAGCGACGCGTAAAGGAAACATTCTTCGCGGCGCCGAGTGAACGAATTGATGTTGCTCACTAAAAGTCGTTTCTGGATTTTTGTATAGAGCGAACATGTTTTGTCTTTAATTTTTTGTATTGCATCATTACGCATTTCTGCCTTTACTTTCCAATTTCAACTTAGTTTCATTAATTTTGTATTATTATATTCTCTTATCCGTCACTTCTGTAGAAAATTGGAGGTTTCAAATGTTAGCCATATGGCTTCTGTAAGTTGAGCCGGAGTCATCCAATAAAAAAGAAGAAGAAGAAGGTATTGCTCACTGTACATGTTAGTGAAAGAAAAGAGAAATAAAATAACAAAACAAATAGCAGACAAAATGCATACAACAAGATTATTCGAGTTCACAATTATTCAATTTTTATTTTATTTTTCCAATTTATTTTAATTTTTATACATATATTTATATGTATTGAAAAAAATTAAGAAAATAAACTGAGATGAGATTACATTAAGATATAAATTTATAACGTTAAATGTAATCTTTATATCGAGTTAAATCGTCAAGAACTTTGAAACAAAATGATATGTTAAATATTAATATTTTGAATGGGCATACATAAGTTAATGATCTCATAATTTCATTTTGGCCACAATAAGCCACGAGGGCCACGAGAGATTTGCGACAAAATGGGCATAATATATTATGCAATAAAGTATTAGAAAAGATATCAGACTTCTTAATTCTTAATTATTCATTTAAGTCCTGAATCAGATCATCATTAATAAGAAACGCTTGTAAGATTGTACTTTAGGAATAATTTTTATAGTAAATAATATTATCTTATCTCATGTTGCTTACAAAAACTAGCTGAGTATATCAAATTTGTAGTATCAATACTTTTTGATGGAGGCAATATTTGATTGATCAAAAAGTTCATCCGTTTATGTTTCTTGTATGAATGTAGATTGGATGTTGAAAAAAAAAAAAATGAATAAATCTTTCTAATTGGTTTTGGTTTAATAGTTAAAAAATACGATAAATTAAATATAATTACTTTTGGTCCATTTGCAATACAATTCTTGTCGTCTTGTATTGCAATTACAATTACAATATATACGTATGTAATGAGTTTGCTATATATAATCAATTAATAATTTAATTACATCAGTTAAATAATAATTATCTCAAATATAAATCACCAAATATTCACGAAAGATAAAACCATATAAAAATTTTTAATAAAGTCATAAGATCTTGCATATACGTATAAATTCTTGGAACATGTACATCTCTTTTATATTTATGGTAATAATTATATATAACGTAAAATTGTCATGTTAGTACTCACATTCAACGCAAGTTAAATTCAATTTCAAATATATGAAAGCACAGCCATTAAAAAATAATAATAATCATACACCAACTTTCTTTTTTACTTGATCATTGTTCGGAACTTGTTACATTGTGTGCGAATATTATGACAATTCTTTAGATTCAAAAAACATTCTCACGCATTCAAAAACCACCATTAGTCCGCATGTACAAGTATAAAAATTATTTTAAAAGATATTTTGCATGCGTTGAAAACATACAGCATTATATAATAATAAAAAAACTTAACATCTAACAGCAATAGTAATGTAAAATGATTAAATGGGATCACATCTTTGGTACACAATGTATCATTGGTATTTTAATGGACTTTATCTTTATCATGCTAATAATTATGGCAAGATGGGGCCAAATATATTCTGATTATTAATAATTTTTTATCACACTGACAATAGTATCGTTAGTTTTCAAAACAGGACGAGAAGTATATTCTCCTTTAATGTTAAATCTAATATATCTCGCGTTTATCTCTCGTCGTTAATTTGTTGCTCATAAAAGCATATTGTACATACAACTACATCTCCATAACAGTCTTCAGTTCTAATATTAAATCTTTCTAATCTCTCTATTAATAATGAAATTTTCCAACTTTTTTATCGTTTTGTATAACAACAATTGAGTTTGTCATTTGTTACTGTTTAGTTAATCGGCTGTTTCATCAATTAAAAGTAGATATACATATATATTTCTATTTATGAAAAGCTTGATCGTTTCAATTTTAATAATTAAAGACGCCATAATAACAAATAGATTCTTATTCATAACGTTGGAAAGCCGGATGTATCAGGTTTAAGATTAAAAATATTTCATAATTTGCGATACTTACCAAAAGAGTACAGAATATATGCAACAAATTAATGTACATCGATACGTTTTGACAATACTAACATATACTTGAAATTCCATGAGTCAAGCTTTTCTCAAGAACAATATGGAATTCGCTCAATGGTTCTAGAATATGAATGAGGAAAGTCAATAACGTAGGATTTCTCAAAAATGAATTCTCCTCATACATATCTGCTGTGGAACGTGTGTCACTCATTGGGCGTAACATTGGATGAAGAAGCTGCTCTCTGAAAATTTTACATCAATAAATGAGTCTAAATAACAACGAAATTAAGAATGAAAATAATTATCTATTTTAAAAATGTTTTATAAATTTACCTCGCTGCTAAACAGATAAATAACTGAAATTTTCCATCTTTTCCTAAAGTTTGACTAAACGTATTGATTTGATCCATAAGATGGCAATAACATCTTAGGATCGTGAATCTTTGGCTCCTTTCCGTATAAGCTTTTTTATCTGGGTTAAGTCTATGAGAGTACTGGTTCATTTCCTCCAATAGAAAAATCTCGAAATTTTCTTTTACACGTACTGCAATAACGTCATTTCAATCTATACTCTTTTAATGACTTTTAATGATTTTTTTTTATTTAATCAAAATATACTTACAGAAATAATCCCACACATAAAAGTTTCTTCCAAATATTCTCTGATTTTTAAAGCCAAATAAAAATATTTGTTCCAAGGACGGCACGAGACCACCTTCTCCGCACAACAGAGCCGTCAAAGAACCATCTTGACACTCTCTTCTATAGTGATATTTAACTATAGCGTTTACAGCTTCGCCTAATAATATAATATGATATTTAATATTACTTTAATGACCTTTTAATCTAAATCTAAATTTTAGATTAATTACAATAAAAAATTATCATCTTTTATTACATAAAAAGTTATCATCTTTTATTTTATTACATTATTTTCTATGTTATTATTAATATATAAAAAATTATATAATAATATAATCTAAATAAGCTCTTTTTACTATTTTAAATATGTGAAAAAAATGTGTTGAATGAAATTTGCTATTAGAAAAATTCAGTATATAATTATATAATTTATTAAATATTAGATAATTTAAATTGAAAATAAAAATTAATTTCAATTAATAAATTAATTATAAATAATAATAATAATAATAACTGTAATATTAATATACCAAGCATATGTTGCAATTCAACTTGTGATAATATAGGACGCCTAGGTATACTTGGAGATCTACATCGTGGAGGTGTGGAACATGACTCCACCAACTCCTCACTGTCAATACTACGAGGTACTAAAGCACCCACTAATAAACGCTCAGTAGATCCATCATCTATTCCTCTACCAAGCCAACGACCACAAGGAAACTTGAATGTATGCCCAGTTACTTCATTTCTCACTACAACATGTTCAACCATCCATTTTGGCGACAACCCAGTATTGTCATGTCCAATCCGTAACGTAGACAACACACCTAAATTTTTATACTAAAAAAAATATAAAAAGATAATTACATAATTAAAATTTAAGATAAAAAATATTACATAATTTTATTTTAAAAAAAGGAAAGTTTCTAAAAAATATCAAAAATAAGTATTTATTATTATATATGTAATTTTGTATGTAAACATAGATTTTTTACTATCAAATAAAAATTTCAGAATAATAATTATTTTAAAATGATTGATTCAATTATTTTTAATAAAGCTAATCAATTAACTAAAATAAAATTAATAATTTACGCAGTTAAGTAGAGTAATGAGATGTTCAAATTAAAATACTTACGTGAAATACAAATTCAAGCGCACCCTTTGGTATGGGTACGGGATTAGTTTCGCAGAGTGTGCCAGAAATAGCGATCCAACTATTAGCCGAAGTCGTAGCGGCGCTTGCCTTTCGACTAGGAAATATTACTACTCGATACGGTAACTTTGTCGTCGGATAATTGTTTGTAAAGCAGAAGTAGTCAACGGCATTCAATGTCAGAAGATGATATAAGAATTGCTCTTTTTCTTCTTCACAACGTAAAAACGCTGATCTTTTATACTGGTTCCTAATAAGTCAAAAATAACAAATAGAGTTAAATAACAAATTAGTTTGATATTAAAGATTATTGTTTAACTGTATTTAATCATATTACAGAATACACATTAATCATTATTAACTAATCACTAATTATCATATATATCATACATATGAGAATGATTGTATTTAATAATGCACCTTAATAGAGCAGTATCTGACAATAACGTCTTCAAATGGCGCGAGAGCAATTTCTTTTCAAGCGCTAATCGCACCCATGCTCTCGCATATCCAATGTGTGTCTTGATATCAGTCATCGCTTGAACATTACGAATGTCGAAGATTAGAGAATCTGGAAGAGGTCTCAAATGTTCAGGACCAATAGTTTTCCTTTCACCAGGAGATTTGTGCTTATCCGTGCCTCTTGTTGGTGAAACATCCGTCTCCAATTGCAAATTCGATAAATCTATTACCAATATAAAATATTTTAGATCACAGTCGTTTTTTCAGTCAAAGAATACGAACAAAACACAAGCAAGAACAATATTTTTTTAAAACTTTCAAACTTTTATCTAATTATATTCAATGTTATGTTCCTTCGCATACAATAATAAATGCATGCAATAACATGCTCTATAAGCATTCAAAAATACATCTATACACTTCTCAATCTTCATATATAATTTAGATAAAAATATATCACACGTATATATAATTATATATAATCATATCATAGCAATCTAACATGCATTCTTTTTTAAACACAATATAGATAAATCTTTTTAAACTGTAATATTAAATAATACGATTGTAATACAATTGTCATTATAAAATAATATTTTTATTAAGATATTTGTTAATTAAGCATTCACGGACAAAAAAAATAAATATTACTAATAGAGTTAGTATAGAGTTTCGTCAAAACTGTCTTTTTCTGGCAAGCCAATACCGAGGTTTACCATTAAAATTGTCCTTGATGTAAGAAGCAATTTCAATAATACTTTTGCCTCTTAAAGATGAAACCAAACGATCCGGTATCCCGAAAAACTTATTCGGAGATTTCTTAGCTAATTAGAACACAAAAAATAAAATAAAGAAAGGAAAAAGAAACATATAATAATAAATTAAGATGTAATAGCTTATATTAATTCAAATTTTGCTCGCATTAATTTTGATTCTGCTTTTCATCATTGAATAATCGAAATTACTTAAAATACGTGCGACAGTATAAACACGTAATATAAACTATTGGTGAATCACTTACAAAACTAATAGTGCAGGATATCTACGTACGAAGAGAACACTAATCTCTACTTTATAATACTTTATCTTATTATAAGACACGTACAATCGAGTCGCTTCCGTAGCACGGACCATGCTAGCGCTGCATTTCCGTAAAATAGTAATAATTTAATATACAATCGATAAATTATTTTTTCTGTGTGTACGTATTACATTGTTTATGAGCACGTTTATTAGAAATAAAATATATAAAAATGTAAGTATTAGATGATATTAAATCGCAATTATCTACACATTAAAACATGCGTGCTTACCAGGGGAAAGAAAGTTGGGATCTATAGATTTGGTCGCATCGTTGCATTCTTCTGATTCTTGATACATAGTCAAGTGCGACCAAAGAGCGCTCTTGCCTTGCTTATTTTGCAGTCCGTGACTCCATACTCGTTCCAACAGATCACAGAGACTTGCGACTAGAGTATTCTCCTCGACGTCAGACAGAGATTCGCCACCGTGACCAAGCGCGACAGCTTCAGATCCCATCTTCTCCACTAACATTCTCTTCGTTTTAGATTTACAATCCTTATCGCAAAAATAACATTCTTGTAACAATGATCTTACAATTAATTTATAATTAGTAATTAGATAGTAATAATTATTCTGAATTTTAAATATAATAAATATAGTTTATGAGATAAATCTAACTTAAAAGAATAAAAATAAATTGTACTTAATTTTTAAATAGATACCACTATAGAGATAATAAATGTGCATAAAAGTTTAATTATGAATATAATATTTATAAGAAAAAATACCTTGAGCAATTTTTCAACAAATGTCCAATTAGCTTGTGCTATCAAAGCGGGACTCATATCCGCTGAGAGTTTAGTTTGAGGTCGAGGCGATTGAGATTCTTGAGGTGTTGGAGACTTCCCATTCGTATCTATCGATTTCATCTTGTATTTCCATTGTGTCTGTCCTCTTCTACTACTATAAACAAAACATTCAATTATATTCATTCAATTATATATATATTTATTATATATATATATATATTTATATATTTATATATATATATATATATTTATTATATATATATATATTTATATATATATATTTATTTTATATATATATATATAAAACATTAATTTATAACATAAGCAATTAATTAATATTATATTTTTATTAATTTATAGTACAATTTATACAAATTACATAATAAAACATTTTTTAAAAATTAATTCTAGTAAAAATGAATCAAGATCAATTCATAAATTTTTTTTAAGATTTTCTCGATAAACCTCGCAAAATAGAAATTCGATGCATTGTTGTAATCATTGTTGTAATCACATTGTTGTAATCTCGTTATTTTATCTATTGGTATTAAAAATTGTTTCTTACCGAAGTATACTACACAGGAAGCACAAAATAAGAATAACAGACATTAATAAATTTGAAAATGAAAGATTTAATTATTTTATTAAAAATATGGTAAATAATAACATACCTTTGAGCGGGCTCTTTATTCAATGCGACATTATCCAGCAATGGAAAACTACGAAAATACGCGGCTCTATGAGGAACAATCTCCGTAGGTGGATTTGTTTCAAAGTCTATGTTAGTTAATCTCTGTTCGAGTATTTGTTGCGTATCTGTGATACTTGTGCAAGATTCATATCGCATTGATCGTATAATGCTTTCCCCGACTTTCTTTCTAAAATACAGATTAAATCAAATGAAAATTAAAAAATTATTTATATTTTTAATTTCAATTAATTTTTAAGTGTCCAATTATTAACATAAATACAAATAAAAAGACAGATTATTATATCATTATGACTTACTTTAGAGCGGAGATCCTTTGATCGAAAACTTTAATATTACAATCGAGTTCGCTCCACGTTGACATCACTTTGCTGTCGACGAGAGAAGCAAACATCTGTGTTTCCAAGAATCTCGACAAAAACGGTAGATGTTGAGTCGGCTGGTCAGATAAAAATGTAGCCTTGTCGAAAACATGCATACTATCTCTATTGTTTATCCATTCATCCTTATTCTTCAAAATAAAATTGATTATAATTGATTATAATTTTATTATAAGTTTAAAAGGCAAATCTTAATTTTATTTTACAGATATGTATATATGCTCGTACCTGACTTGGTTGAATAACAAAATGTTCGTAACTAGAAAACATTTGTACAAAACGATTTAAAAAGATCTCCCTAATAGCATTATTAAAGACAAGAGTTTCTTGATATTCCTCCTGCGGCGTGAGTATTTTATCCGCGGTATATTGTCCATCCTCTACAGGATCAATATCATCCATGTTCACTATGAGCACGAAAAAATTAAGAATTTAAAAAGAATTCTAATTATAATGTCTTATTATATATATCAAAAGATTGTCTCACCTGTTCTCTTAACAATATCCACTATTCTTTGCAAATTGTCCGATTGTGGCCCTGGTTCCGGTCGATCCCAATCTAACACATCGTGCAAAGAATGTTTTCTGCGAGGAATATGAAAACCAGAACCGGGAAGTGTCAGGCTGCTGGTCATGATGTCGCCATTATAATAATTAATAACCATGTTATCAGTCCTATAAAATTTAGTTCGATTTAGATACAAAAAAAATTTCCATCTCGATTTAAAGGCAGATAACTCACTTTCCCGAATGTGGTATTTTGTACTTATTTAGAAGCGCTCTGATTTCAGCAATAAATTGCATTTTATGAGGAAACACGGGTAATTCTTCCGGAAATTGGCTACTTTGTTTATCTATATCTACATAACAAAGGTTTGCCTGTAATCAAACATGATTGATATTTGATGATTCCTGGCTAATAATATACAATTGCCTTTATCTTTCACGAAATTGTCTTTATATTTTCAGATGTAATAAAAGGATAAGAATCTAATAAAATCTAGAAAAACGTACTTCGCTAGCGATTTTTAATACACCACCCTCACTGTGCGCATGCAAACCCATTATGAAGGGCACAGGTGCATCCAGGAAGTGATGCAGACTAGCGGGCAATATCGGCACGTAGACGTGTTGCCATGAAAAAGGAAACAGGAGCGCCGTTATACACTCGGATACCACCATCAGCTTGTGAAAATCAGCGCTCCTCAAGAGAACTTGGTTCTCCAACAGCACGCACGTAAACAATTGGATCAGACAGTCTGCACCCAACCATGTGAACACATCCTTGAGAGGATAATCCAACATCGGTAGCTCCAGCGATGGAGAAGGTTGATGGATAACTAGTTCTAGCGGCGATTTTGCCGGTTCATCATTAGGTATGAAAAACTTCAACGATTTGCCAGGTAACGGTACCGGTATGTTATACAGAAGATTATATACGTAAGATTCTAAACTAAGACCAGGTCCAGGATGTCTAGGAACACATCTGAAAAAAAATTCACCATGTCACACTCTCTAATGTTATCATAATATATAAATATATGTATATTAGATCGCTATGCATAAATTTTATCTGTCAGTTTCTCAATATAAAGATTATCTATCACTTCTAAGAAATCTCTGATAAATAATATGGTACTTAAATAATATAAATAATATAAAGAAAGTATAATATAAGATATTTTTATTAATTTATCATTGATTAAATATTCAATAGAAACCATAAAAATAGTTTAAATAATTATTGATTAAATGCAACAATATTATAATTATATTAATTTAAAACTATAATGCAACACAACATTTGTATGGTGCTTGATAAAAATTTTGCAAAAGTTTGTAATTTGAAAATTCTGTATTAGAGTATAAACACAAATATTTGAAAAAAAAGATTCAACAAAATATAAGATAAAAACACAAAAATATTCCTAACCATTAAATTTTATCTTTTAAATCCATTAACAGATAGAATGTATGCAGCGCTCTAGCATAACATTATACATATACATTTAAGTGCTCTTAAGGGAAGCAAAGCGTAGCACGAACGTTAGATATACAAGAAAAACAGAGTTGTGTCAGCTTGGAGCTTTACAAAGACTCGCGAGATATCTTACTTATAGAGATTAGTGAGGAACGTCTTTGCCGCATGGAGATAAGGCTGTTGGCATAGCAAGGATATTGATTTGGTCACTAGCAACTTGTCTTTGGTAGAATCATAATATCCTAACGCAGCACCGGGCGAATGAGCTGATAATTTAAAATGTCGTGGCAACGATCTCGTGTTATGTCCATCCTGACCCTTCCTTACACTGAAAAATTGCAAAACGTAAATTAAAGATACTGAGATACGAAGAAGAATTCCATTGATATATGCTAGATAAATGTATTTCCCATGCATTGTGTCACATTTAAAATGATGACCTTTAATTTTTATTTTGAGTCCAATAGATTTCAAATAAAAATAAATTTTATTTTAATATCAATTAAGAGGAAAAATAAAAATCTTCCCAACAAGAAATTTAATGTTTAAAGAGAATCTCCGACTTTTATATGTAAAAAGAGGAATAGATGCTTAGATGAAAAGAGGAAATTAGGAATAGGCAATTGTTCGGAAAGCAAACGTACGTGGGGGGCGTGCCGTTTTGTCCGCTGCTGAGCTCCGTGATGTGCATCGCCTGTAGCGTTTGCATAGCGGCGCATATTTTGCGATTGCGGCACTCCTCGTAGAAAACGAGGCTGAACCCATATGTTCTGTGACCATCTTCTTTCGTGAGGACAAACGAGTGGAAGGTCGGCTCTACCGAGTGCTTTTGCGTACGAAATCGCAAACCGCTTGGCAGACAAAGCTATTATCAATGTAATCGATAAGTTACTCCCCTCAACTGCGCGAGACGTAAATGTTCCCTGAATCTAATTAGAACGTCGCTAAAAACACTTGGGCTACAGCAACATACGTACGTGATCCAAAGTGAAATTTATATTTTACATTTAATTATTATTAATTTAATTAATTAGCTTTTAATTTAATTATACAACAAATGTATACAAGTTTGTTGCAATGGATATTAATAAAAAAATATTATATTTCGTCGCGCAATTATTGAATTTCTTGCACTTTTCGTAAGCGCAACGAATGAATTATATAGCGCATGTAGATTTACATTCATTATTACTTTATAAGCACGCGATGAAATCGTAATTAGCAATTAATTGTCATAACGTACCATACAGACAGCGTGTTCGTCGAATGGATTCCATGGTACCGAGTCTGGATAATGTCCTAATACTTTGCTCTTGTATGCTCGATCCAAGGGTGTGCACTGCAATGAGTCACCTGCAAAAACAGCAATCAAATGAGACTTAATACTCTTCGTAAATAACAAGTATCGTTCTCTCTCCCTCTCTCTCTCTCTCTCTCTCTCTCTCTCTCTCTCTCTCTTTTTTTCTCTCTTGATTCATGAGAGGAAGGCTTCTTAACACGAATAGTATTTTTCTGATTATTTCATATTTATAAGAGACTAAAAAATTCTGTCACGAATGCCACAACCAAACAACCGATAAGATCTTTTCGTAAACACACAATAGTCAAAATATTTGTGACTAGAGAAGAAGGAATTTTCAGGGCACGATTCAATCTCTGACGAACGAAGAAATTCTGACATATCCGCGAGAGAGAAAAAGAGAGGGAGAGAAAGAGACTTATCTTACAGCGGAATCAGCAAAGCTGTTATCGAACATGCTACGGTTACTCGAATCCGACTCGAATGAGAGACAGTCCAGGAGGCCTTGGCACTGTTCCAACCGTTGAAATATTCCTCGTGGAATACAAGAGTACTTCTGTACGAAGTTAATCGTTCGTGATCAAAGAACCACCCAAGTACGATGAATCTGCATTTGCGAGATGCGAAAAGGAAGGAAAACTGAATGAACATCATGAACGTTGTGAAACACGTTCTTTGCAGCACGAATTAATCACTATCGATGAATCAATAAATCATAGTCAATTAAGTCATTGCTGCTTCTCTTGACGGAGAGGTAATATGAAGAAAAATGAGTTTATGACCCTGAGTTTATGAGACATTCTCGAAAACGTGGAACTTCTTCATTTTATTTATTTACAAAGTGCATAATATCTGTAAAAGCGTATAGAGAAATCATAGAAAAATGTAAATTAAATAATACGTAAGAATATAACGCACAAGATATAAATATAATCTGTACTTATATAATTTGCGATAGGACATGAAATTATGACACGTTTTAATTTATTAAATAAATTGTAAATTGTATTTTATAGAGTAAATTGCATTGCACATTTTAGGAAAGATAATGTTGGGAAAGATAACAGAGAAAATGCATTTACAAAGTACACAGAGTTTCTGAAATTTCATTTCAACTATCGAGCTACATAATGATCAGAACTAGAAAATGAGATTTGATCCAAGCATTACTTCCGTATGCGAAAATCTTTCGCAAAGACTCTCTATAAGCCATTTGCCGATGTCAAACTTTCCTCTGATTAAAGTCAGATGGTACGAACACATCCCAACTTCATGCTCCGAATTAATCTACCTGTATTCGAGAATCTGTTCTATACAATAATTCTCAGCTATTACAGCATACTGAAATAGCAATTGAATCCTACTTCAAACAACTAGTTCTGTCACATCCTGTTACAAAGTTTCATCATGTTTTACATTCCATGAAGAGAGCAATGTATGTGTAGCTCATAATTATTCATATATCAATATCGATTTAAATATTAATAAATGCAAAATTAATGCTTTCAATACGCACGTATTGCATAATATGCGATATAGCGATATATAACATAAAAATATTAATATAACACGGTATAGCACATAAAATATTAATAAATGTATTAGAGTAATACTCTTTTTAAAACAATAATGACGATATATAATTTTCATTAAATTTTAAACATGTTTCATTACGCATAAATGCGATGAAAAATATATTTCTATACAAGACGCGTGCATATGTTTGAGTAAATGCGTACAGAACTGAGTTTAATCTGAAGTCTTAATTGACGTTATCAATTAGCGAGTCAATCTCCGTTTGGAAATGATGTTCACGAAGTAGCCGGTGATAATCGAATGGATTGATTGAGTCGGTCGTCCCTGAAATCACCAGTTTCGATTAACAGACTGATAGCTGATATTTCAGTTTCCCACTCTTCGATATTTCAGTTTCACACATACATGGATTTTCCGAATAATAATAAATCGCTATATCAAATCCCAGCGGCCCAGCGAGTGTCAGACTTTTATAAAAAATATATATGTTTCGTATATTTTTAGAAAACTGCGCGGCAGTCTCTGGTTAAATATCGCAACAGCAATGTTGTGAAATCTCGCCGAAGTTTACGTGAAATAATAAATATTTGTTTTGTATTCATTTAAATTAAAAGTAAATTCTACTTAAAATTATAAAATAAAATTTTATTTTATCATAAATAAAAATGACAAGCAAGAAAATCTTTCATCTATGTATATTTTGTACTATCTCTTTTATATTTTATTATATATACCATATGCCTATATTCATTATTTATATATATTTTTATATCATTATAGCTCTTGTTATTTATTATTATATAATTTATTATTATATAATATTTTTAGCAGTAAAAATTTTTATTTTTCTTTAAATCAAAAAAGATATTACAAGTTATAACAAGTTATAACACACCGTTTAACATATAACATCATTTTTGCAATCTACATTAAATTGTATATTCCGATATCGTTTTGCAAAAAATGAAAATATGTTAAAATTGTATATTTTTCTCTGAAATGTCCAAATTAATTTACTTTTATTCATCATACATACACACCTTCACGAAAGTAGGAATAAAAATTTTCATTTGCACTCAATAAAAATGGTCATCACGAGTCAGTATCTTATGCAATAACGCAATCATTATTAATACGTTAAGTTATCTACAATCAACTCGTCTAAAATTGCATATCCCCTCCGAAAACGAATCATGCGGGTCTGTCGTCATCGTGTTTAATCGAGCGCAGAAAATTGTTCACCGATTCTTTAGTTAAGCGCACGCTATCATTGTGAATTTCGCGGATATGATCAATAATTTCGCGATGCACTTAAACGTGCCTTATAAGCATGCACACGTTATGGAATAGCTTACTTTCAACATCTTAATTTATTGTACGTTGCAACCACGGCTGGAATCGTTCGTAAATGTTACACACTGGGTTCTTAATGTATATCTGTTTCGTCCCAGTTATTACACAAATATATTGTTCCTAAATCCACACACACACGTGGGCTCTCTATACTTTCCACTCTCGTACACGCATCGCTGCCAAGATAGTTTTATTACGAGTATACTCCTAATTACACCATACTTTACGTGCAACATCAAAGTGCGGTTACTAACGGTAAAAGAACGGATGGTCTAAAAACAGCCAATTTTGTACCGGTTCTTAATTGCTTTGCAAATCTCTACGATGTGAGTAACCACTTAATTAAAGTTTTAACAAAAAATATATCAATTATTAAAAAAAGACGTACTCGCGTACGTAAGAGCATTAAAATCCTTTTTTCTCAGAATCGTGGCTGCGCGATTCAGTTTCTATTTGAAACCTCTATTTCCTCCCCTCCCCCTCTCTCTCTCTCTCTCTCTCTCTCTCTCTCTCTCTCTCTCTCTCTCTCTCTCTCTCTCTCTCTCTACTCTTATAATATTCTTGCGCAATATATCTTTTACTTTGTATGTGAATAATGTAATTTATAAGTCAGAGTGTTCGCAAAGTTGTTTACCAAAGATGAATTTCCTAACTTTTGTAGTTTTTCTTTAAGCGGTAATATAATTCTTTATAATTTGTTGTAAAATTATATTTAATACAATTTTCATTACAATCTCTTCCCCAAAGATCATTAATCTCGCTTGCGAACAACCCGAGCACTTGCCTTCAAGATAAACATCATGTGGTCGATTTATATGCATTCGTGACACAAAGTAAATACAAAATACAAGAGGAGCCAAGCCAACACAAGCTCGACAACAGAAAGAGAGAATCACGTCCGAAGGAGAAGAAGAAAGGGAAGAAAGGGAAGAAAGGGCAAAACGAGCAATAAATGAACGACATGCCCCTGATACCATGGAAAGTATTGATTCGAGAGCATGTACGAGAGATGCACGTACGAGGCTTAGAACAAACGAATATTTTCTGTGAATCCGCCTGTGCGTATACTTGCACACAGACACGCCCACGTCTTTGTAAATGAGTACATCAAATGCGTGTGTCACGCAACAGCCAGAAAGAAGAGCTGCAGACTTTTGCAAATTCATACGGAAACAAAATATCTGAAAAGAAGATATGTAATAAATATTATCTTCTTGAAAAAATCTTTATTGTTTTTCTCCATCAGCAGAATTTTAAATTGCGGTTAATTATCAATTAACCTCAATCATAAATTAATTGCACTGAGAATATACATTAAAAAAAAAATATATATATATATATATATATATATATATATATATATATATATACGTATAAAAAGATTGAAAGTTTTTTTAATCATTTATAAGTTTTATATATAACAATATATAACAATATGCAACGAAAAAATTTAGAAAAATTATATTTAACAAAGAACTTACATAGAAAATTAAGTAAAAATTAAAAACTGTTAACGCTATTAAATTATGATTTAATAATATCAAAAATTTGTACAATGCGTTTTGTCTTCGTATTTTGCGATTGAAAGCATTATTCTTGGAAGAAGTTCTTATCTGCAATCAAAAAATTATCATTGACCCTAACTTTATATAACTCGTTGATAACGTTAAATATGCTATTTCGATACATTAAACATTCAAATTTCAGTATAAAATTCTTGTAAAAATATTGTAAAATTCCAAAGTAAATACATATAATTCAAAAATAATTAAATAATAAGAGATTTACTTTAAAATAATATTTTTTAAGATACTCGAATCCTATTCAATAATTTTGTATATCTTTAAAAGTTCATTTTTTTTAAATTTCCGCAAAATGTTCACGAAAAATCAGATTGTTTTCATATCTTTAAAAAACTTTTTAAATGAAGAGGTACAAGAACTGTATATTTTTTACTCCTATGCTTTGTTTTAAGCTTCCCAAAGCATCGTATCCGAATAAGTTGCCTCTCCCCTTCTTGCGAGCACGTATGATGTCATCATATATGGGGGTCATTTATACATGAAGGGCTACCGGCACTTAAGTATGCGTTTAAAAGGCGGAAGCGTGGTTATAGAACCAAGTTACATGACACATACATACGTAGGCGCAACAACAAATGTTTATGTCCTGTGACAAGCAAAAAAATCTCATTTCGCGGCAAAAAAATCTCATTTCGCAGCAAAAAAGTTTATTAAACTTGCTACTTAAAAATTTTAATCAGCAGATATAACAGATGTTAAATATTTCAAGGCTTTCTAAAAACATACAATTTAAAAATACAACATTTTTTTAATAATCTAAATTTAAGATTTGTTTATAAAATCGTGATTGCATTAAATTATTTAAGCATTATTTTCTCTTACAACTTTATTACTTTTGTGTTATAAGTTTGCAATAATATATGCATTTATGTAGTGAGATAGTCTTTTTTAAATCAAATTATAACTATAAATTTGGTAGCAGCAAGTCTAAATTAGTAAAACGTACAAAAAATATTTTATATCTAAAATTTAATAGACTAAAAATAAGTACTTCAGGGTTATTGCGACCCTTCTGCAGACTATTGCTCTTTAGACATACGCAAAGAAGGGTGAGGCCCTAAATGAAAGGAATGGAGCATGAAAATATGGGTGGCTAATATTTGTGAAAAAAAGAAGATATGTAAAGAGACTAGACAAGTCTGCTAAAAATAAACATAAAAAAACATAAAATTAATCAAAGGATAAGTAAGTAAAAAAATATATTGTTAACTTAATAAAAATTAATAAGTAATATCTATCAGCAATTAAATCGCAAACAATCAAAATGTGATAAAATTTAAATATTTTAAATATTTCAACAATTATTTCTCTTTACATATCGGAATATATATTTCCTGCATCTTGCATATAAATTTTGCAATTTTGCAATTTTTTGCAAATAAAAGAGTAACGTTTTTTAATTTATGCATCTAATGAATATAAAATACGTCTAACAAAGAATTCCCCTGTCTGTTTGTCTGTCTCTCTCTTTCTCTTTCTCTCTGGCTTGCTGGCTAATTAACCGAGTTATTGCTGTTCGAGGCAGAAATGAAGAACTGCCGTGAAACTAGGTGAAGTATCGCACTCGACAATCGCCAGTTATTGGTATTTGCAAATGTGCAATTTTATGGAGAAATCAGCTTGATAATTTCAAAAACACGAATCATATAAATTGCAATCACACTGTGATAAATTCATCAACAATATATATATATATATATACATTTAGAATTATATTGCTACTATTTCGATAAAGAAATAGAGTTCACTTTTTATTCTTATTTCGGAAGATTTCTTTTCAAGTAGCCATAATAAATTTCTAAATTTCCATTTTCTTTTCTACTTGAACAATTGCATAAACGTGTAAGAGCGATCTCATCAAATCCTTAAGATTTGTTGAACTTTAAGGTCGTCATTAATCTTACGCGAGAAATATTCGCTATTAGAAAACTTGTACGGAAATATCCAATGTGACATAAAATATCCTGTCTCGTTCCTCATACACGTAAACTTTGACCTTATTCTCAGGCACGCGTTATCTTTTTTTATGGATATTTTTACACTGCAGATCTTGGCGATTGCCAATCTCGCTAAGAGTTACTCTCATATAAATCCTATATAAAAATCCGACAGTTCAATTATGCTATTATAAATTATATCAAAATCGCATCTAAATGAATTTGATTATGAGAAAGCGTATAATAATCCTTCCTTGATAATCCTAATTAAACATCACCTTCTTATTCGTTCAAAAAGTTGCTGTCGTTCCATTTTATCTCCCCAATTTTCGAGACCAACCGAGATTCCCAAGCGAGCAAACGATCTCAATGTACGATGTGGACCAACAGCTGACGTACGAAACAAGCAACTCGTTACAGGGATGCAAGGAGCCCTTTTAGCCGCGGGAGCTCTCGGGGGAGAGCTTTTTCAACGAAAGAGATTTTTTTCGCGGAAAGCTGTCCCAGCGTTTTCTCAGGAGAATTGTCATTCGTTTCACGCCCACGTATTACGAGGCTCCCTTACGCACCCTATGCGTACAACGACGAAGGGCCAAGGACAGGATTAAACGCGCGGGTCCATTCCCGCGTTCTACAAGCTCGACTATTCTCGTGAAGAAAAATCGATTGTCAAACGTTTCACACGAGGAAAGTTATGCTTTCCACGTCGTATGCTCTTCACCCTTCCGCCCCCGAAAATCCGAGTGCGCGTCTATTTCATTTCGAATGCAGAAAGTTTCAAGAAAGTGCCGCCGAAGATGCCCGCGGAGATCCATTTCTTTACATTTTATGTGCTAAAGTAAAACACACGCCTCTTATTTCGTTAATACCGATTGCACAACGCACTTATTTGTGGGTGCACGTGAGTATGTAATTTATGAAGCACATTTTAATTCACAAAATTCAAATATGAGTCATATACCATAAATGGCCTATTTTGCATTTTAAACTCAATTCGTTTGAGATTAATACTTGTCAGAGATAATTAATCTTCGCGTAATATCATACAATTACGTTGCAAATGAAAATTCCATTAAAGTCTGGAATAGTAATTGAATAATAATTTTCGTCGGATACGCATTGTGAAAACTTAATTACCCGCATGAAGTTATTGTTAACGCATCTTATGGGAGTTAATCTGTGTGATTATTGAACTGTGCAAATTGATAATTCTGAAACACGCTGTATATAATATAATATATTAATATAATAGTCGCGCCCTTTATTCGGATTACAAATTCTCTTGCTCCAGATTTGTTCTAGACTACACATTTAGGATAACATATAACAGATAGCTATTTTTTTTTTTTTTTTTTTTTAATATCATCATTATTCGACGTCTTTTGTTTTACGCGGTTATGAGTTCTATCTCGGATTTGTGGAATATTCCCTCTCTCTCCCCGTCGCTCTCTTTCTCTCTCTCTTTCTCTCTCTCTCTCTCCCCCCTCTGTTTCATGCTGAATAAAGAATCGCGAGATAGCGACGAAAGCGCGTATCAGCGTGCAAAAAGAAAGTGGCGAGACTCACCGAAATACTTGTCCGGCTCAAGACCCGAGTCCTTGTCCAGGCCGCATATGACAAAATAATCCGCGAATCGCTGTGGATGTTGCTCCGGACCGCGCGTTATCCCCAGACTCCCGTTCATCTTTCCCGACGCGGATTTGCAGCAGCAGCAGCAGCAGCAGCAGCAACAGCAGTTGCGACTCGCTGCCGCTCACCACGGGCTACTTCGACCACCGCCGCCGCCGCCTTCACGAAATTGATTTCCACATGTCGCACACCACCGACGCGGTACTGTCACTTCACTTCAGCCGAAACAACAGCTGAGCGAGCGCGCTGCCGTACGACACGACGCGCACGGAACAACGCACGCCGTGCACTCTGTGGACCAGGGGACGGAACGGAACGGGATGGACGGACGGGATGGGACGGGACGGGACGGGACGAAACGGAACGGAGTAGAGCGGAGCGGTGCGGTGCGAACGGCCGCGAATAATTGATCCCTCGCTGCGGCGCTTGAAGTTGGCCGCGTGTCGAACACGCCGCGTCGGCGTCGTGTCATGCCAATTGGAAAGAGAGGCAGTCCCAGCGCCACGGCGTGATTTAGCGCGTGATTTAATTTCGGAGCGGGAAAGAGAAAAATGCCATTCCGCGGGATGAAAAATCCTTTCGGGAGTGGAAATTCGAGTTGATATTTTCAGAATTAGAAAAAAATAACGAATAAATTAAGTCGAAATTGAAATAAATTTATATTGACGGAAATAAATTTTTCACTTGGTGCAAATCAATTTCTTTCTTATGATGGATTTTATATCATTTGTTGATAGAATCCGAGTTTGCATTATTTTTAATTTATAAATAAATTACAAATAGAAAAAAGATTTACATAAGAAAATCATACAACAAAAAAATGGTAGTAATTAACAGTCAGTCGCTGTTACGCTGTATGCGCAAAAATTTAATAAACATATTTATTTCATATCAAACTATAAAATATATAGTATAAATAAAATAGCAGTAAACTTTTCCATGTGATTTCACGTAAATATTCGTTGCCAAAGTCAATGAAATCGCGATTCGGCAAGCAAAATCTTTCCGAGGTTGTGCAGTCGAAAGGAACCCTGAACTTGATTGGAATCACAAATCTCTTCGATTGGCAGTACTGGAATACTGAATTTACCACTCCACTTGTCAAAACACATACGCACACACACGCTGGCATACGTACGTATACGTATATATACGCGCGAGCGGATTCATGTGTTGCGAGCACTGGCGAGTACTTGTCACGCTCGCCGGAAGGTTAGATCCCGATGATTAAATCGAGCCGGAGCTCATAAACACGCGATACGACGGGGCGGTAGCGGCGCCTTAGGATTTTCATCTTTTTACATAGGATGGAGGAAATCGACAATATAATAATTCACTCGTTGCGACAAATAGGCTGGTAAGTACCCGAGCTCGACGACTCTGCTCGTTCGCCGCTGTGTTTCTTCCGTAGGTGGGCGGTGTTTGAACGCCCTTCACAATCGGAAAGCAGATTACTTCTCTTCCAACCAGAAAGGAATTCCAGATTTAAGATACCGCAGGCTGTCTGTGATTTTTAGCAACGTTTGGTTTTCTCAATTTACAAAATAAATCTCTCTTTTCAGTGACATTGATGAGAGCATAACGAATCTAAGTGGCTTTAACACCGAATTAGTTGTGGAAGCTACTGTAAGATGCTTAGAAGCAATAAGGCCAGGCTCAGGCCTGTCCACCATACTACCTATAAATATGGCAGCGCGTTTTCGATTAGGTGCTACTCTTGCACAAACATGCACGGTAAATATCTATCATTCCAGCCTTCATTAAATTAATTTTATATCTTTATTTGCTGTCGCAAAATTCTATTGATGAATTGGAATTTTAGGAACTCGGGTACAGAGGTGACATTGGCTACCAAACATTCCTGTATAATTCAGAAGCAGATCTGCGGAGGGTGTTTATGTTTCTCATTGAAAAACTGCCAAAAGAGAGTGAGAAAACTATAAACGAATCTATCAGTAAAGTTGCTTTATTGGAGAAATCGGTAGCATCCGCGATATCCCGAGGACTCTCCATACCATGGTTGCCACATTACTGTTATAAGAAGGGATTCAGGAATAGAGGAAGAGCGAGTGTTCCTTATGTATCTGTAAATATTGAAGTACCAATAATAAATGCGGAGGATGGTAAAATGACATTAATATTACTTGAACTAGTTTTAATAAGATATCAAAAAAACTGTCGTTATGCGAATAGAGCATGATTACAGATGAATGATTACAGATTATAAAGATTACTATACGCGCTATTTACAACCAGTGCCTGAACAAATGCAAGACGTTTCATGCTTTTTACCTTCCATGATATCATATAATGCGAGGACACTTAATGCTTCTCCGATGAATATTATGGAGCGTATAGATTGGCTTAACAGCCAACAGTCTGAGAAAGCTGCTTATTCTAATGCACATAATATTGTCAAAGAGTTTAGCAAGTTTTCATTAGAGAACAAGATACAAATTTCAACGGTGAATATATAACAAATATATCATACGTTATATACGTTTTATATATATATATATATATATATATATATATATATGCACTTCAATCTATATACATATACATATATACATTTTCTTTTCTCAAATTTTTAGGAATCTCAGGTGAAATCTGAATCCGTATCGCATCCAGTGCTTCCAGATCAAGAAACATTAAAAAATGAGGCAAAACAGGAAGTCGAAATAGAAAAAATGAAAACAGAATGCGAAAGTTTTAGAATAAATATAGAAGAATTACAAAACGAGATTAAAAAATTAACCACTAGATTAGCACAAGCGATGGTAATCGGTCAGAATGAAGAAAAGGAATTAAAAATTAATGAGGAGCAAAAAAAGATCAAAGCAAAAGCATATGAATTGCTTCAAGATGGACCAGAGAATATAAAAAAATTGGAATCCGCAATTGAAGCTAGTACAAACAAATTAATTAATTTAGCAAATCAGTGGGAAAAGCATAGAGTGCCCTTAATCATGAAGTATAGGCAAGAAAGAGAGAAGCATTCCACAAAAGCTGTAAGTACGCAAAATTAGCAAATTGTAAAGTAGCAAAGAAATGCTATTTATAGTTTATAAATGTTTATATTTTTACACAGAATGCGAGTCAAAAAAAACTAGACGAGATAAAATTGTTAAAAGAGAAAGAGAAAGAACTTCAGGAAGAATGTCGGAATAAAGATCAACAGTATTCACAACTGATCGCGGAAGTTCAGAAACTTCCAAAGGAAGTGAATAGATCCGCATATACTCAACGAATTTTAGAAATAATAAATAATGTTAGAAAACAGAGAGATGAAATAAGTAAAGTTCTAGCGGACACTCGTGAAATTCAAAAAGAAATCAATACGCTTACCGGGAGATTAGAGAGATCCTTTACTGTCGTAGATGAATTAATATTCAGAGACGCGAGAACAAATGAAGCTTCGAGGAAAGCTTACAAATTATTAGCGACATTACATTCGGACTGCAATGAACTTGTGAGTTTAGTCGAGGAAACTGGTGCGACAATACGAGAAATTAGAGATTTGGAAGAACAGGTAAGATATTAGCGCTAGTAGAATTTAAAAAAAATAAATAAATTTATGTAATACAGAAAACTAATATTTTCTTATATAATATTCATTTATATATAAAAAAATCTATCCAGATCGATTCTGAGTCCGCTAAAAATGTCGGTGCTAATTTGGAAAGGATAACTGCCGATTTGAAACAAATGAAACAAGAAACCGCCGCATTGACTGCACAATTACAGAGTAAAGCCTCGTGATTATTATATACAGTGTTGTGCGATTATGCGAATTGTAAGCTCAGGACCAGATGAGAATCTAATACAGGTATAAAACTCATTTTTCATAATAATTTATATATAATAATACTGGAATAATGTAATTTAAATTCTCTATAGTTACATAAATTACAGATATTTTGCTATTTTACAGAATATAAACGAATATCGAATGCATCAAAGACCAAACATTTTTTAGCTGTACAGCTGGCAAAATATAATGCGATATTGCCCACGAGAGTCTCCATGAATCTACTAAGTTGGCTGCTAAAAAAATGTGCCTTGGCCTGAAGTCGTCAGGCATTAGGCTTCTATTAGCCTCGGGCCAAGTGTATAATAAAAACACGCTGTTAACATCAATGCTCAAAGAGACATTATTTGTTATAAAGCCTAATAATTTTTTAGCATCGAGTTTGACTTTCGTATTTCTCGCAACTTGAAGATATGATCTGACTTACGGCTGTAAATAAGATAACTGCTAAAACGTCACTTTCGAGCAAAGAATGTGTACAAAATATAGAATGTGTGCGAATAACGATAACATCAACTTTTAATATTTTATACATATTCTCCTTAAAAATTATTTTTATAAGTTATGTGAGAGACACATATATATCATAATATCAAAGTATAATGAAATAACAATTCAGTTGATTTTTTTTGTTCTAATCCTGTATGCATAATATACTTGTCCTATCTCTTTATTTTTTACATTTTATTTTTTATGTTTTATTTTTAATTTCTGGTGGTACATAAGATTCAGTAGCAACCAATTGTCTTAATTTCTTTGCACTTTTAGGCATGGCACGAATACGTTCATCTTCTTTACGTTCTTTTTCTTCTATTTTTTCTATCTTCAATTCAATTTCTTCCTCTTTGTCGAAGAAAGTCAAAAGTTGTTCTTTTTCTTCTAAATCCTTCTTTATTTGTTCTATCTTCTTAATTCTTCTTTCTTTATCTATTTCTTTCATTTGTGTTTCTAGTATTGAAACTCTCACACGTTCCCAGTCAAGATAAGCCTGAAAATCCAGAGAGTTTAATGTTTTACAATTTATTAGGTATGGAGTACTCAGATATAAACATTTTTTTTATTACCTGACATTGTTTAGAAATATCCTTATCAGTTTCTTCATTTACAGTTGTTTTAATAAGATTTTCTATCGCTTCACTTAAACTTTCTTTAAGATTTTGTTTTTCCTTCAACGCAGACAATTGAATTTCTACAAGTTTAAATTTTTCAGCATCTTGATCTTGAAGATTACTGTTGTCTTTTGATATTAACTCAAATACTTCATTATAAACTATTTTGTTTTGCACTGTTTCTAACCATTGTTTTATTAAATTTAATGCATCGTCATACTTCTTATACAATATCAAACCTCTCAACTGACATGTTCTTCCTACAGCATCTGCCCTATGCTTTCCCTGAAAACTTAGAGTCTTGCCAATGAGATCTCTAGGATCAGTAAGATCAAAATGATCATCAAAGAACGGATTTCTTAAATATTTTACACGTATCTTTACTTCCTCCTTGGAAGTATCTACTGGAATCTCAGGTTTCTTCCAATCATCAGGATTTTCCAAATATTTATGACATGCATATAAGCATAATGCATTGGTAATAGGGTGATCTGAATCTTCCTGCAGCATAACCAAGGTTGCCACTCTAGCGGCAGAGGCGTAATCCTTCTTCTTTATAAAATGATCCATGAGCATGTTGTAATCAAAATGATCAGGAAAGACACCATAGTTGAGCCTATCACTTAGCACCTCGTGCAATTCCTGAATGTAATCATGTTGCAAGAGATATCGTATTACGGCGTGGTGTGTGGAATCAAGCATGTTCGTCGTTTCCACGGATCGCCTGAAGTTGTATAGAATTTTTATCACTTCGTCGACGTATGTATCGTCGGTGACGCTATTGACGAAGATGTCAACGTCGACGGCGCTCACTTTGCCCACGTTGTTATACTTTTGCTCCAATTCAAGATACATCGTCGTCGGGTCGATCTTTTGCAGCAGCGGCGACTCCAATCTGCGATTCCACGCTTCCTCGCAGCGATACGCCTCCGATAAGAATAATCTTCTCTGCACTTGCATTGCAAAATTCTCAGATCTACGACGGAGCCGATCGAGCCTGTGACTAAGTCTGAGCAGTTTCAGCATTTTGTATTATTAAATTATTAAATTATCTTTCGTTTTAAGTGATCACATAACCTCCGTGTACACCGGGTGACAATAAATAACCTCTTTTTGTCTCAGAATCTTCGTTCTTAAAATATTATGTTCCCGCGACAGATTATATTGCCAAACTTACTTATCAGTATAGCCAATAGAAAATTTTTTGGAACTAGAATGAATTCCAATCGGAATTGTTTTCCAGTTTTTCTTCTCGATTCCATCGTCTTTTCATTCACTATTCATTTCTATCAATGTAGATTAACCTTTAATCTCGGTTTCCAAGATGATGATTATTATTTGCTGAAATTCTCTTTCGATCTCGACTCTACTTTATTATTATTCTATAAATATATATAATTTTTAGTAAATTTCATGATATAATAATATAATATAATAATATTTCATGATATAATTTCATGATATGATAATATTTTTAAAAATCTCAATAGTATTTTTTAACTTTCCTTATATTTCATTGTATTACGTATAATCTGATTTCTCCAATACGATCGATCAAAGAAAAAGAACAAACCTTAGATAACAGCTGACTAGGGAAATCCGATGTTTACGTTCGAGAATGATTTTTCGTGCATGACGCACAGAGCATCAAATATTATTATATGCTATTCAAAACGTGACTGGGCAATGAAATTTAGACGTTGGAATTTAGATCTATTTGGAAAACTCGATTTTAGATGATCTATAAACCGAGAATCTTCAATTAACTGTGAAGCTCTCGGTGCATTAACATCGATGGATTTTGCCGACGAACATGAGTGTCATGCGGAATCTAATGCAGTAACGATGCAAAATATTCTGGCATTTCATAAATTCAGACGAGAAATATCTAACGGCGTGCTATTAATTGTACATAGAGGAGATATAATTTTCGACTATGTTATCGTCAAAACGTGCGGCGTATATAGATATTCCGAATTCAAGCAAATTTTGTCTGATCATTGTGAAAATGAATATAAATACAAACAGTACACCTGGCTGTGCAAAAAAGGACTTAATTCATATCTCGTCTCAGCATACATTACAATGCTAATAAAGTCATATGTTTATCGTAGGAGCGCTATGAAAATGTTGCTACATTTTCAAATTACATGGAATTTATATGATGTAGAAAATTTGCAAATAATATTTATAAGATTGAGAACGCCAAGAAAGCAATTCCTCGATTACAAATGGTAAGCTCATGGTGACACAACGTAATTTAAACTATTATAGTCTTTCTCACTTGTTGCTTTCTAGGAACGAAAAATTAATGCAAATAGTTGTAGAAAGACAAGAAGCTGATCATGCTATGTCTTGGTTGTCCACGCTTGGAGGAGCCTTTTCTGCATTAGGAGAAGAATTTGAACATTGTGTAAGTTATTATTGTTATATTATACAATATGTTTTTATTAATCCAATGTATCTTGTGCACAGGCTAAAATGGCAGGTCAAATCTCAGTGAAGCAATTTGAATTAGCATTGCGTCTTGACAATCCTCTCCTTGTTGCCCGTTGCAAACTATATGCTGCTTTAAGCTTGATCCAATGTGGTCAATTTATTGCACCAAAGTATATGATACAAAGAATCTACAAATTTGCAATTAAAGAAAAAGATGTGCGTCTCCAGAACATGTGTCGGGGTGTATGGGCAAAATTGCAATACAATTACAAACAGCGAAAGAGATCTTTATCATTTAAAACTTTGCATATAACTTCAAAAACTTAGGAAATACTAGGCATTTTTGTAAACATGTTGACAATATATTATTTTAAATATACAACCTCCTAGAGTTTCTCGAACATTATTTTTTTTATTTATTGAATTTTGCATTTGAAGCTCATATTTACGCGAAAAATAGGCTATAATAAATTCAAGACAACTTATTGAGCAAAAATTTTTAATCATATCGGCAAGTCTTTATTAAATTTTACATATCTATTTATATATTTATATTTATATATATATATACTCTCTTTTTCTATTGCTTTATCTTGTAATGTGTACGAATTTAAAATTAATATGCAGAAATACGAGTGTCTCTATGCTATATCGTACATTGCTGCACTTACTTAACAAAAAAATTTATTAAATCGCAGGTATGCAATACGACGGAAATTTTCTTTCGCACTATTTTTGTTTGTATGAGATGCGATTTATTGCGCGTGTTAAATCAAGTATTGAAACCAATTTCATTTAATTGTCTAATGGTAGATTATGTTTAAAATCGATACATTACTAAGATAAAATATGTAATGCAACGTAATATTCTTCATAATTTTCATTAACACATTGCATAAACAATCAGAAATTGTGGTTCTTTTTTTATGCACGCGTAAAACAATATTTATTTTGTGATTTCATATATGGTAACTTATACATTCAGTCTTGATGATTGAACTAAACATTGCCCTCGTATACTGTAATAAACAAAAACGGACTTATAATTCATACGAACGACAAAGCCACTTATCAATACTGCTGCATTCTTTTGTATAAGGTATAAAATATTGGTATTTTGTACAATCACTGCCCCCAGAATTTTTAAATATTTCATTTCTCATGTGTTATACTTGAAATCTTCCTTCTGTAAAGTAAAACGGCTTGCCATTTAGTTAAATCACTTTAACATCAATGAGCGAGCGTGCCCATGGGATCCCAGGCGGGTAAAACGATGGGTTCCTGGTTGAATACAGCCATCACATCCGCAGGTACATATTTTTTATCTACGACTGCTTCAAAGACGAAATCGGCGAACCATTCAGTGGACACAACCTGGTAACCCTTCTGTCCGTGATCCTCGCCCCATGAATTCTCTATCCGGAATTTCTTTATCTTACCTTCTCGCTGAAATAGAATATTTAAACATTAGATATAAATAAATATTATTGCTTTAAATGTTTTATTATATACTACTTGTAATATTACTTACGTCTATTGAAACAGCTGTAAAAGCCATTGCGTGTACCATCATAGAATCTCCATAAAGCAATCTATCAGCCTTGGAAAGCCCGATATGAATATCAGTGCCAAACATCAGTTCAAAATTGTAAGCTTTAATATCATGAATACCGTGCTTATCTATTAATCTTTTGTTAACATCGCAACCGAACCAAACAGGTTCGTTATCTTTGATACTTTCGGCACACAGTTTCATTAGCAATTCCACCGGCTGATTATTGTAGCGGGTAGTTTTTCCACCCACAACATTTCCTAGACAATCCACAGTATATAACTTTCCATAAGGATTACCTGGTCGAGGATCGGTTACCAAGCATACTTTATCATTCACATTGTAATATGGTTTCACATAGTTCTCATAAAACTCTAGTGGCGTAATCGGCCCTACGCAGTTGTAACTCTTCAATTTGTCATAGTACTCCCATGTAATTTTCTCAGAGGGTACACCCAAACAGATACCAATTATTCGATAAATCACCGTCATCTGCTCACTTATTCGTGTCTTCAACTCCTCGTCGGACGCGCTGTTATCAATCATGTCCCGTAAAGCTTTGGCATATTCTCTCAGCTTACTCTTTAACAGACTGTTCATACGAACGCTAGACTCGCAGCTATATGATTCTGGGAAACATGTCTTTGGCACAACGCCATGTCTGGTTATCAGATTTACAATCATGTCCCATTGTCCACCATCACAAGTAGGATCAGATAATAAGAAATTGACCAAACGGCCTTCAACTGGCTCACCACGTTTTGCAGTGCTTACAATGTTATGCAGAAAATAATTGCAACGTTCTACCTATAAGAGAAATACAGCTGGCTGATGATATTGGAATATATATGAGATGAAACAAAATTGCACAATATTTGAAAAACAACATATACGAACCTTATCCCAGAAAAACAAATAAGCCTGACTAAATTCGAACTCATCTAAATTATGCTGTTTCATGAAATTGGTTCTCATGACGTTTAAGATAGCAAACAGCCAGCATCTGCCAGAATTTTTCTGATTAGTCACTGGTTTACCTTCGGTCTCGATTTTATGGGTGAAAACATGATGAGTCTCCTCCAGGATTTTCCTCGAGGCGCACGCCTCGATGGGATTCGTTTTCGTACAAACATTCTGCGCTAATACGTTGCGATCGTCGGCATAAAATTTCGCACGCAGCTGATCGAGAACATCGGGAGTTAACGAGCCTGTTCAAGAAAGAAAGAAGAGAAACGTTCGGTTAGTAAAATTCCGTCTTATTTATGTATCTCGATCTCGCATTGTCGATCGCGTATTACGGCGGACAAAAAAATGCGCTATCATCGTCGTCGAGTAAACATTCGTATTTAAAACGAAGATATCGCGAGCTGATAAACAAGAATTTCGCGAATTGTCGGTTTCAAGTTATTAATAACGTTATAACGTTAATAATGCCCGAGGGTGTGGCTTGTATCCCGAGGGGAAAAAAAAATCGAGCATATTCGAAAAGGTTAAGGTTGGTCAGTTACATCCTCGCGTATCGATTCTCGCGTCTAATCCGGAATCTCCTTTCGCGCCGACAAGCGTTTCCACACGCCGAGCGTTTTCCATGGACACAGATCCTCTTTTTCTAATCTTGGCGGATGTGACTTACAGACGACCATTGTAACGAACAGCGAAGAACAGCCAGACGACGCCAAAAACAGCCAACAGAAGTCGAATATATCGCACTGCGGTCCAACTACGTTCGAACTGCAGGTCGGCTGGCTGCGTTTATGGAAACGGCGCACCTCGGCTTTTATCCCGTGATCGATAGACAAAGCAAGATCTATGTCGCTCTATCTCGCTCGCTCCCTCTCCTTTGTGCTTCGCGCCGGGTGACCGAGACCACACGCACCCGTATGATTTTTTTCTGTTCCAGGGACTCTCTGATTACGTAACTTTTTCTGGACTGATCAGCGCAACTTCCGACATGCCTGTGGGATATTTTTAAAAAGAGAGAGAGAGAGAGAGAGAGAACCGCGAGAAAATTATATAAAATTATAAATATAGAAAATGATCTCTCTTGTGCATACTTCATCAATCTTAAATACATACTCTGATTTTTTTTTATATTTATTTAACACGCGTGCGATGTTTTAATATTTCCAATCTTTTTCAAGAATTAATTTTACACAAGAAATTAAAAAACTCATTAATCATTTATCCTCTATTTTTATTTTTATTTAATAAGTGTATAATTTTTTTACATTTACAAATTTTCATTAAAAATAATTGGATCAGGAAATAAATAATTAGAGAATAATGTATGCTTCTTTGCATAAAAGATTATAATAGATTTTTAGGAGAAAATATGTACATTACAATTTTGTTGAAACTATCTGGGAAATTAGTTTTCTCAAAAGTTATCACAAAATTTCACGCTTAATCAATTGTACTTGAAACTATATTATCAATAATTGTTACATATTTAACTAACTAAGCAGCGCTTAAAATTATCACTCCGATCTTTGCAAACTCAGATTTCTACATTGGGTGTCGATGGATATTCTGCTTTCGAATCTAAAGAAAACGGTGGTATTCTGCAATCGAAAGCATATCCATCTTCCCTTTCCATCCTGAACGTTCCCCTGTAAACAATTATTGAACAAGACAATCTGAAATTTTTCTCATTGATAAGAAATTAAGTGAATATACTTACCACATATGACCACTAGGAGTTTGCAAGCTTACGTGACTACTATATTGAAAAGCGGGTAAAGCTTTCGATAAGACAGGTTCCTGGCCCACTACGCCTCTTCCTCTAACAGTTTCCAATGTACCTGACAAGCTGAATATTCTCCATTGTCTTTCGCGCAATTGCACACTCAATTCACCTAAGTTTTCTAATCGGACACAATAACGCCACTGTAAAGCAGAAAACATGATTAAAAATTAATGCGTTCTTTTTTTCCCTAAGTAAAATACGACATTTGGCTTCTCACCAACTCACCCAATAGACAGACGTGGTCTGGCTTTCTCTACAACCCATATAGAACGGTATAACAGTAATGCGAATGTTCTCGGTCGTTTCTCTATGTACATCCGACAATTCAAGCCAAGGATGATTCTTCTTCTGCCATGTTCGGAGAGTTTCTTGCGCCACAAAGCAGGGTTCTTTACCTGGATGATAAGTCAGAAATTTATCGAACAATTCGTGTTGCAATGCTGCTTTCTCATTTGTAGTATACGGCAATACATCCTCGTGAGCGACATAATCTAATCCTGGAATAGCATATAAGCTGCGACTGCTCTCATGATTGCCCAGAAAAGTAACCGCTTCTGTTTGAGCACGCTGCAAATAGAATATAGCAAAATTATATGCATGTTTCCATTTTTTTTTTTATATAATCACTATAAGATTGTTTCATAAGTTGCATTCTAATGTTTACTGCTGTATTAAACTGCAGTATTAAAAATCTGATATATGTACTACATTTTTAGTACTAACAGTAAATATCGAAATACAACTTTAATATTGCTTACAATGTAAGGACAATCACGTTGATCAATCAAAACTTGATAGAATGTATGTGTTTCTTCTTTCTCGTCAACGTTATTAAAATTGTTATTATCCTTTCTATAATTAAATATGCATTATTATCTGTATAATATTTAATATATATATTTATATATATTATATAAATATATTAAATATATATAAATATATATTTAATATATATATTATATATATATATATATATTATATATATTATATATATATTATATATATTATATATATATTATATATATTATATATATATAATATATATTTAATATATATATATTTATATATATTTAATTATATATAAATAAACGTACTCATCCTTCTTATTAGATATATCTCTGTCATACACTCTTGCTAGCCAAGGGAATAGAATCACACCTCGATAACCAAAGACTCTGTGCAAAATCAATTGACCTGTTTCGTATTTTCCTTGTAACTTTGGTCTTTCCAGTTTGCCAACTTCTGCTAATCTGCAGAGACATTTATTGCAAATATTATTACCTAATGAAGCATTGTTTTTATAAATGTTATTTTTACAACATATTTGTAATTTACACAAAATAGTAAATTATACTAGGCTATTATGCAATTTATAAAAATAGATTTAGTCCAAATTAGCAAGAACATAATCACAAAGATATATGAGCAAATATAACAAATTATGCATCTCTAATAAACTAATAAGCAATAGAAATATCATATTCATATTCATTGACATAGATCAATCTCATTTTCATTCATTGAAGAAAGTTTGTTTATTAATCTGAGAATAGTCATCTCATTTTTTTTTGCATAAATGGTCACCTGGGGTGTTTTTTATATCCCAGTTAAGTAAAGTCATTGTTATTTATTACATATTGTAAATTATTGATTGTTCTATAATTTATTAATATCTAAGGATATTATGGATATAAGTTTAATCAACACTTTTTGAAAAAAGAAAAGAGAAACCAAGAAAATAATAAATGAAAGAAGGACATTAATTAACTGTGATGTTTCATTTTTTCCACACTGGGGTATAGAAAATACCTCAGGTGATTATTTTCGGATTAATGTTATTTGTGTCTTTTATGTCTATTTTTACCAATGTAGATCAATTTTAATCTTAGTTTAATTTACTCATTTTTTTTTCTTTTAGATCTAAAAAAAGATAGAAATTAAGTTGACCAAAGATTAATGTTAATCTACGGTATAAAGAAAAAAATAGATGTTTCATGTAACAACGCAAATTATTTGAATTATAGCAATAGCAAAGTAATGGTAGGAATCCTTCGTCGCCAAAACAATAATGCTGCGCACAAACAAAATGAGGAGAAATTATTGTACGGAAATCAATATAACAGTGACATTTCGCTAAAAAATAAAGTCCTTTTTTGATTGCAGTTAATCATAAAGCGGGAATACTTGGTGTATAAAGTGCTTGCAGTTAATTCTCGTTTGCTTCGCACGCACCTGATATTCCGCACGTGTTGCAGGCGTGTTGCGGGAGCCTTTAGAAGCGATCGTTTCAAGTTGCAGGCAATGAGATTCCGTACAAGTTCCATGGTTACTCGAGAATTAATCGCCGATGCCAGATACCAGACACAAGCTGGAAGGATTCACATCGCAGAACGAAAAATCGCGGTCAACCGTCGCTGCCGTGTTGACATGCTACTGACTTTTACGGATCATTTTCAGAATATACCGGAGGTTATACTGTTTATATCGCCAACTAGTTAATGATAAGAGAGGGGAAACAGTGGGAGCAATTGAAAAGATTAGGTATGATTTCAGGGAGAAAGGAGACTACATATCGAATTAGCAATTATTGCGCATGTTGTAGTCTCGATTGACTCGAGTGAAAATTCTTATTTTTCTTTCTTATAGTTAGATTAATTTTAAATGGATCAAGCGCGCGACTCGAATATTTCGTTTCCGATGGTTAAATGTTCATTTCAAGTATGATCGAAAATCATGTAACCTTCGCGAAATATCCGTACATACGCGAGAGAAGACGTTTCCCATTGGTCGCTGCCGAGTTGTGTATGCGATATATGTATATAAAGCGAGTTTTTTAATTCATCGATTAATAAATCGTATTATGCGTAAATGCAACTTTCGGTACGGTCAAGAGCTTACTACAAATGCTTTGAAGTATTTTTTGATTGATGATTAGTAAAATTCTTTGTTTTGATTGGACAATCAAACGCTTCGAAGCATCTGTAATGCTACGACCATAGTCTTTGCTCTATAAAAGCAATATTTGCGATTGATCAATCGATGAATTAAAAAATTCATCTATACATAATATTAGAGACTCTTTAATAGAAATTATGATACAAGTTTTTATTAGTTTTTATTAAAATTATACAATATATACATAATGGTGTGTGTGTCTCTCTCTCTCTCTCTCTCTCTCTCTCTCTCTCTCTCTCTCTCTCTAACGCATCCTACCATCCTAACCTAAATGTAAACTTTAATGCGTTGTGGAAAACAAATGTGCGATAAGAAAAATTATTAAAAATTGAATATCTTAGATTGTCACCCAAATTATATACAAAAATTTGTCATATTTATAAAAATTTCTCATAAAAATGCCAAAAAATACAATTCTAGTCTATGGCTATGTATAATGTATTTTAAAAATTTTATTTCTTTTCCATATATTTGAATTTTAAAAATAATTTTGATAAAAAAAGATGTTAAACATAAACAATTTTATAAATTATGCATTATTTGGACATATAATATAAAAAGATCTATTTGTTAATATCTTTAAAATATTTATTTTCTAATTGTGCCGTTTAAATTAAAAAATAACACGAATATAGGTGGGAATGTTAAAAAATGGCGGACCAATCAAAAATGGCTGTTTTGTGTCGTGACTTTTATGAGAGAATCTCTACATAATACGTGAAAACGCGCAGGCAGACTTCGATTTCGAGATAAATCGCGTGCAAGTGGCGGCAACTTCGCGTCGCGCGACGCGCCGCGCGTCCACCAATAGGCGTCCATCGAGGCGCGGACCGGTGATGTTAGCGACGCGCTCGCCTAGCCTCGCCTCACGTCGCATCCCATCGCATCGCTTTGCATCGCATCGCGCCGCGCCGTCGTGGTCGGCGAACTTCAGGCGATCGAATCGTGCTGTCGCGTCCCTCGGCACGCTTAACCGCGTACCAGAACGAAGTCCCGCCGCTGTTTCTTCGGCCGTACGTTCCGTTCGTGCTTGACCATGCCAAGTGTTTACAGAAAATCGCGTGGATTACGTCGCGGGCGTTACACACGCACTTAATTAAAGGAGAACCAGGCGACTCGCAACCGCGCGGCCTGCGCGCCCGTGCGAGTGCACCCCTTCGGAGAAAGCCGATACACGAGCGGCTTGTCGTTGGACGCATTTGCTTTATTGATATTTTGAGTGTCACAGGCCCTGCGGTGCCTATGCATATCTCCAGGTAACGTTCGACATCTGCGCATCCGCCCGTCCTTTTCCCGCCACGGGTTTCCCGCGAGCTCCTCGCGAGTCTCGTTACGCGAGAATCTTGTTTACGTCGTGGCTTGTATACGTACACGGCGACCGGACATAACCTCGAAACTGACGGCCTACGACAGTGTTGTCCGTTTCTCCGATAATCAGTACGCTTGTTAACGTGTCGATACGACGTTCAGCAACGGCGTTTTGTCCAGCTCTTATATGCTATTCGCTCGTTCGTAAAATGAAGCGAATCTTCGTCTTGATGTTTCGCGCGAAATATGTTAAGCGTCGTGCAAAGAGTATTTTTTACTAATTATCTGATCATCTGGATTATTATTGGATCAATGCTTTTATCTTAGATATATCAAAACATATAATATTGTACTAGCAGTATCTCTAAAATATGTATCGATGTTATATTTTGAACATTAATTTTGTAGCAAATTTTGACTTTCACTTGATATATTACAAATTGTCGAGTAATTTCTTCTGGACTGATTTGTAAATAATACTGTTTAAAGTATTACATGAATTTCTTAATTTCATATAAATGCAGAAGGAATTTATGTAATTTAAAGCCTTATTTTTAAATATTGCTTTATGAAAAAAGATCATAGTGTCAAATATTATACATATGTAATATAAGATATCAATGAAGTATTACTTAATGTAGAGATTGTGAAGAAAATAAAATAAAAATTGAAAATATCTAATTTCTTTGTATTTTATAAATCTCTTCAGTCAAATTCTTATGAATTATCTATGAAAAAATGTTATGTTATAGAGTTTGGACTGTGTTCTAGAATACATTGAGGATAAAGAACTTGGTTATATTTAATTGGTTTATTGACTAGCGACTATGTCTGAAATAATATACCCGCAAGGGTGTAGATCAGTCACTGAGGATTTAGGTCCAGATGAGTTAATCAGGAGACTCAAGGTATGATTAGATGGCATATTTGTTGTGATAAGCTAAACATTACTATACTATATATAATATTGTAATAATGTAACAAATATATTGTAATAAATATATATAGACATTAGCGCATACACTGCAAGCCATGGGACAAGATGAAGGAATGTACCAGCAATATATACCATTGGCATTACATTTAGCAGAAGAGCACTTTCTGATGCATCAGAGTAAAGATGTACAACTACTAATTGCTTGCTGCATTGCAGATGTCTTAAGAGTTTACGCACCAGAGGCTCCTTATAAAGATGCTGACCAGGTAATATTTGAGTATACTTATAACAATTTATTAAATAATTTATGAATTGACTGAACAAAAATGAATTAACTTAATAAATTATAAATCAAATATAATTATAGTAAGCGATCTTATTATTATTGATAATATAATTTTGTAGGTCAAAACCATATTCTTATTTCTTATTAAACAACTAGCAGGATTGAAAGATCCTAAAGATCCTGCTTTTAAGAGGTACTTCTATCTACTTGAGAATTTAGCTTATGTTAAATCATTTAACATGTGCTTTGAGTTAGAGGATTGCCAAGAGATTTTTTGTGCATTATTCTCTCTCATGTTCAGAATCGTAAAGTAAGTACATCTGAAGATAAAAAGAAAAATATTAAAATTTTTGCTATGTGATACAATTAATATAATATATTTTTAGTGATGAACATTCTGGCAAAGTTAAAAGTTTCATGCTGGACGTTTTGTGTCCGCTCATTACCGAATCGGACATTGTCAGTAACGAACTTCTGGATATTATACTTTTGAATATTGTAGAGCCAAACAAAACACAGAAGAAGAATGCATACTTGCTCGCTAAAGAGCTGGTGATCAAATGTAGCGATACATTAGAACCATATATTCAAGCGGTGAGTAATGAATTAAAAATTCCTGTTAAAAAATAAAAAATTAGTTCTTTATCACTGAACTTGCTAAAATTATACTGAAACTTTCTTGCTTTTTCTAAATTTCAAATAGTTGTTTTGTTTTAAGTATAACAATGTATAATAATTCAGTTATAAAGAACAGATCCAAGTGTGTCCCTTCAAAATATATATAAAAAATATGCTAAATTTTTTACAATATCTTGATAGTTTTTCAATCACGTCTTGATATTGGGCAAGGAGGAAAAAAACTTGCAAATTTGCAAGAAAGTATACGATTTAATTTATGAGTTAAATCACATATGTCCGAGTGTCTTGCTGTCCGTCCTGCCGCAACTAGAATGTAAATTAAAATCTTCTTCGGAGAATGAAAGATTGGGCGCCGTGGCATTATTGGCAAGAATGTTCTCCGAAAAGGGCTCGCAATTAGCCGTACAGCATACACAATTATGGAGAGCATTTTTGGGACGATTTAATGACATTAGCGTGTCTATTCGTATTAAATGTGTGCAGTATTCCATGCACTTTTTGCTAAATCATCCTGAATTGAGAAAAGATATCACAGACACATTGAAATTAAGACAGCATGATGCCGATGAGAGTGTCCGTTATGAAGTTGTCATGGCTATAGTGACAACTGCCAGGCGAGATTTCGAAGTTGTCTCAGACAGTGAGGATTTGCTCGAATTTGTCAAAGAAAGGACTTTGGATAAAAAGGTAGAATATTGAATTTAACAAAACTATTTAATGTAAAATTTAACATTTAATTGTATGATTTGAATTTATAATTATCTTTCCAGTTTAAAATACGAAAAGAGGCGATGTCCGGCTTAGCTATGATATATAAGAAACATTTGAACGATGCCGACGTACCGCAGGCTACAAAAAAGGCAGTTATCTGGATAAAAGATAAAATATTACATGGTTATTACATGGCAGGCATGGAAGATAGGTTACTGGTGGAAAGATTGTTAAATACGTGCCTAGTACCTTATCAGTTACCAGCAGAAGAGAGAATGAAAAAATTGTATCATCTCTTAGGTACAATTGATGATCATGCTTCTAAAGCATTCGTGGAACTTCAGAAACATCAATTAGCGTATGTTATACATTATTTGTTTTAATTTATAAATAACTTTAAAAATATCTTTGGTCCAAAATTAATTAATAATATATATATATATATATTTAGAGTGCGAAGAGCAGTAGTTGAATGGATAGAAATCGTGAAGAAACCAGATGCTAAGAATGAACTAACAACAAAAATTCATCAAATATCACGTTTTCTACCAGATCCCATGAAAGTGCAAGAGTTTCTTCAAAAATTTAGTTCTCATATGAAGAAAGAAAGTAGATTATTGCAGGAAATGGAAATAATTGTGCAACCGAATGTCTCTTGCAAGGAATGTGCTGAAACGATAACTAAGGTTCTCAAAAAATTAGGACAGCCCGTTATGACTAATCTGTACTATAATACAATTAAAATGTTACTCGAAAGAGTGAGCTCTGTCATGATTGACGAAGAGGCAATTAGAGTAGGCATATCATTTTTAGAGTTTATTTCGTTTTATTTTTGTTTAAAGCAACGTTTAACGTTCATATATGTGTGTAAATTAGGTTTTGATCGGATATGTCTTAGACTGTTTGAAGGGAGGAAATGTTATAGAAGAGGTCGGCCTTAATCCGAATAATGCTGGAGAAAAGGGATTAAGATTATTAGTGGTAGGTTAATAACTATTAAGATATTTTAAAAAGTATATACATTCACTTTATATACATTTCTTTAAAAAACAAAATATCGTGTAATTTTATGACTAAGCAAGTATATTATCCGAAATATTTCAGATGCTTTCATTTGTATTTGGTCCTCATTTTCTGCATAACGATATCTTGATGCAACTGGTCAATTTGCTTGAATTAGAAGACGAGATGGTAGCACCATTAGTTCTATCTATTTTTACGTTCCTGGGTAAATATAAGCCCCTATGCGATGTAGCCCCAGATATAATGAATCTTCTGGTGCCGATATGCAAGAATTTTGCCGAAACGGGAACACCGAAACAGGCGAAACAAGCTGTGAGATGTTTGTTCGTTAATATAACCAATGTTCACGACACCATCTTTCCCGAAATCATTGAGAGAATTAAGAATACTCTGACACCGACTTCGGAATATTATCGAACGTCTATAGTTACATTAGGTCATATAGCGTATAATTTGGCAGACAGATATCAAGTACAAATAAAAAATATGGTATCCAGAAAAGTAAGTGCAATAAAATTATAATGTTAATAAACTTTTTAATACTTTACAATTGTTATACATGGTATAATCTTCAATCTTGCAGATAGTTAAAGAATTACTAGTGAAAGAAAGCAGCGAGCAAGCTCCTTCTGAGGCTATTGAGGGAGATTGGTGTAGGGAGGATCAATTACCTGAAGAAACACGATGCAGATTGGAAGGCTTAAAATGCATGGCACGTTGGCTATTGGGCTTGAAGACTGACGTATTATCAGCTCAAAAGACATTCAGAATGTTGAATGCATTCATGGTGAACAAAGGTGATTTACTGTCACAAGGACGTCTAAGCAAAGCTGAAATGAGTTGGTTGCGATTGCAAGCAGGTTGTTCGATGTTAAAGATATGCGAACAAAAAGGCGTCGGCGATCAATTTACTGCAGAACAGTTTTACAATCTGTCACAACTCATGATGGTATGTTTAACGAATTTCTTTTGTTATAATGAAAAAGAAATTTCAATTGTATTTAACTTATTTCGATACATCGATATTTAGGATGAAGTTCCTCAAGTTAGAGAAGCTTTCGGTAGTAAGCTGCATAAAGGTCTGGGGAGAGGAATTCCAAACAAATGTTTACCATTGGATTTCATGGGATATTATGCTCTAGCTGGCAAGGAACCAGACAGAAGATTAAGATGTGTATTGAAGACATATATGCAAACAGATATAAATAAAAGGAGAGATTATGTGAAGACTCTTTCGTTGGGTACTGTTGAGCGAGCCATGGGTAAGAGATTAAATAGTAAGGAATAGTCGAAATCGTCGTTTTGTTTAATTATGTATACATTTATTATTTTACTAAAGTAAACTTACTATTACTTAAACTTATTATTTTAATCTAAAAATTTTCATTATCTTCTAACTTCAACAGATCAATTGCCTCATATTTTACCGGATTACATGCTGGTTTTTGCGGTACCTATTCTCGCACATGATCCCGAATTTACGAGTCACATAATGGTGAGCCAGTTGAAAACTATTCAACAATGTCTTTGGTTCATCTTGGAACCTCTCATTACGAAGAACGAGTATTACTGCTATGGTTTTTACAAAAATCTCGTGGAACGTATGAAGAGCCATAAAGATGCATTAAAACCTGAAGACAACGAGATGAATTATGTAATTATCATGAATTAGATTCGGCTCTTTTTAAGTAATCATAATTAAACAAATTTTTATATTTGTTACATATAGAAATTGTGGGCTGTTTGTGACTTGGCGATGAATGTAATATATACCAAGACTACCAATTTTGATATGAAAGAATTTCCGAGCGAGACGCGAATTCCCACGATGTATTTTAAACGTTCAGACGAAATGATGCACAATCATAAAAATTACTTACCTGCAGAACTACAAGTGAACATGACGGCTCCAAAAGGAAAGGGATCATTCCACAATACACATACAGTCAATGAAAGACCACAACGTAAGGCTAAATCTAAACAACAGAAGGAAGTAGGCATTGGACCTAATGAGACAGATGCAAGGGTAAGATAATTTTTTAAAACAATTTTGTAATTATTAGTTTTAACAATAGTTTTAACTCTCTTAGTCTAAACTTGTAATTCAATATAAACAAAATATAAATGATAGGTATTTCGATTGATTAAATAATACTAAGCAAATGTAACAAACATTATTTAAATTTAATTCTTCGAGTATGTATAATTGATTTCAAGCTGCAAGTTGGAGAAGTGGAATGTATCGATGCACAGGTAACTTTGATGTAATATTAGAAGTTGCGTGCTCTTGCCCTTATCTTTAAATATGCTGCTATTTGAATGCAAAAAAATATTAGATTATTTAGATAAATTTATTTACAGCCTGCGGAAGCGTCAGAGACCAGGATTCAACTGCCTGGCTTAGAAGAAGAGGTATGTTCGACAAATTCTTTGACAAATTCTTTAATGCAGCAAAATATCCGAGATTGTATTTTAATTTATATTTTAGATTGAGGAACCGCCAGCGAAGAGGGCATTAAGGGAATCGGATAAAGTAAATAAATAATTCAGTGATCGGACTATACCCGGGGAACACTGGGACGGGGAAAGACTTAAAAAGCACGATGATAAGAAAATTAAAGAATCTAAAAAATACTTTACAAATTAGAAAACAGAATATTTTGGTTATGTATAACGATTAATAAACTTAAGTCGTTCGTGTATTTCTAGAGTGTAAGATGTTAAGAGTATGACACAATAACATCAGGCTTATAATACAAAAAGTCCTTTGAACTTACGATTTGTCAACAAAAAAGGAGAAATAGAACGAAAAGTTTAATTCCTCGCAAATATATATAATTTGCAAAATGTTTGTTTCGTTAATAACGAATTATTAAATATTACATATGCATACTTCTTGTTACTTTCATATGAACGATAAAATCGCATCAAGTAATTTATAATATAATAAAAAATTCCTTCAAATTGCCATATATGGTCAGAATGACATCTTGTAAATTTAATAACAAACTTTTTCTTGGATCAAAGCTCTTATTCAGCATGACAATTATATTCGACAAAATTTAATTTTTTTTTTTTTTTTTTCAATGAGCGTGAATAATCATTTGCAATGTATTTTTGCTTGCTTAACATATCTGTTGTCCACAGCAAGCAAAAATACATCGGAAATAACTATTTACACCCGCGTTTGGACAGACACCAAAAATGATGTTGGACAGTGTTCACCTTTGCACTACAAAATAGGCATTTTTTTATATCTATTCTATTTCGCGAACATTTAATGAATATTGTCACAGAATTTCTTTGTTGAAAATAATATCAATTTAAACAAGCAAGTATAAATATATCAATATTGTCAACATACTTTATTAATAAATAAAGCGAAAATTACTCTCTGCAAGTGAAATATACCCAGGTATATTAATTGAATCATTACTTTACAAACAACAAAGGAGAAATACTATAATTTTGTTGCATAAATGATACATATTAGATAAGACAATGTGTGTTTATTGGCTTTGTGATCTAAAGTTGTTGGTTTTTAACACTATGATTATATCGCTACACTTTAGTCGCGATTATTATGATTGATACAAATTAAGTATGTTCTATATGTAACAATGAAGAGAAAAGAGAATATTGCGAGAATTTGCGAAAACCTTCAACTTTTGTATTTATAAATAAACATAAAATTAAAATTACCGATTGCAAAAGATTATTACGTAATACCTTAATTTATATCGATGTGTATGCAATTTATTACAACTTACATGTGTGTTAAGAGAAGATAAACATGTTTCAATTTTATTTATTAACATTACAAAAAATACTTGGAAAATAGAAATTTTTGGATATGAATTATTGAATGAAATTTTAAATGGGCCTAGGTTTTAAAAGATTTAAGTTTTTAATATATTATAATTATTAAACATTCAACTATCTTAAATTTAAACATGAGTGAAAATTGCGCATGAGTTCATGAATGGTGATGGATGATTGAAATCGTATAAATATTATAGAATTATACCTATTACTTTTTCATAGAAATTACAGTACAATGCACCTTTCAACATAGTAATTTTCTAAATTTGGAAATGTCATCTTTTTTCATTTTTCTTTTTATTTACAATTATCTCACTATAAATAAAAGTGCTTTACACTATCTATTAATAAACATCTTTATATATACTAATTGGCATTGATATGGGAGAGAGATAAAAATATTTTTCAATTATATGATCATTTCTCTGCATAGTACTGGAATTTTTTCAAATAGATCATAGAAAAGTATACATAATCTGATTAAACAACCAGTTAATCAGTGCTATTCATCTGTCGATCTGTGAGACATATGGTGTATTGTAATGGTTCTATAATAAAAACACACAAATTAAGTAACACGTTGCATACGTGTTTTTAATTATAATTATTCGAATCGTACGCACGCCCGCGTATGCATATATCTTAACGTTTTTTAAAAGATTTTTTTTGGGCCTTTCCTTTCATTGCAACTTTTCTTTTCTGTTGTGTTTTAAATGTACGATGTTTATTTTTAACGTTTGCCCTAAAAAATGAAAGAAATTATTATGTCGTAGATTTATCATTATTTAGATTTTTAAGAAAAAAATTTGAAACATACTCATATCGCATTCTTTTGACACCCTTTTTGCTCGTGTCTGTTAAGTCAGCAGCAAACGATGATCTTGATCGTTTCAATGATTCTGAAATAATATAATTTATTAAATTAGCAATTCTTTTGATATGAATATGAAATTATACCTTTTTTAGCAAGATCACGATCATTTTCATCCATAACTACTCTAATTTTCTTCTGTTTGTTATTCTTTTTGGCTAGTCGTGCTTGATAGGCAGCTACCTTTTCTAATTCTTTCTTAGCTCTATCTTCAGCTGTATCCTTTTTAGGTTCACTTTGTGCTTTTTTCTTTTTTTCTTGTACTATGTTGGGAGGTTCATTCTCACGTTTTTTATTTTTGCTAACTTCTTTCCCAGTTAATCGAAGATTTTCTGAAAATTTGATTATAATAGCATATTATTACTTCCTTCTCTCTTTTTCATTAAATAAAATATATCAATGTAAATTGCATTACCTTTTTGTTTCTTTCTTTCTTTTTTGGTTTGGAACCAACTTCTATGAGATTTATTATCTTCTACTGCTAGCAATTTTTCAACACGATTGGCTTCATTTTCTACTTTAGCTAATTCTTTTTCAGCCTTTTCCTCTTGCAAAATCTTTTCTACATCTGGTTCCAAAGATTGTAATTTCTTATTGTATTTCTCTATTATGTCTGACGGTATTATCCTATTCTTAACCGGATTTTTCGCTTGCTTGATAACTTCTTTTACCAAAGAACGTTCTTGTTCTCCCGCTAATGATACAGAAACACCTCCACGTCCTGCTCTTGCAGTTCTTCCCACTCTAATAATTATAAACATAATTTTTTTATTTTATATATAGTTTAAATGTAAACAATGTGTTACTAATTTTATTTCATACCTGTGTATATAATGTTGAAGAGTGGCGGGCATCACAAAATTAATTACAGTCTTTACACCACTTATATCTAAACCTCTTGCAGCGACATCAGTCGCTAACAAAATATCAATTTCCTCATCTTTAAACTTTCGAAGATTCTCTAATCGCTGTGGTTGTGTGAGATTACCATGAAGTTCTCCAACCTTATTATCAATACGAAAAAAGATAACAATATTATATTATTAGATATCTTTCTGTTCTTTTTTATATATAATTGATAACTATTACATCCTTAAGTGATATACTTACTTTCACACCTAATAATCCCAATAAAATATGCAATCTATGAGCTTGTTTCTTCGTTTGTACAAAAACCATGACGTGATCGTGGAAAGTTCGGCAGACTAGTGCTGCTAAAATAGCTTCGCGATCTCCTTCTCTTTCCTTACGTATACTGAAAATCATATTTGTTTAGTAAATAAAATAAAAATCTAAAAAATAATAATTATAGATAATTTAATCACCGAATAAATTCTTGACGTAAATTAAAGGCCACATCTTGATTACTATCCACGAATATCTTGACAGGTTTGTCAAGAGATACTGCAGCTAAATCTTTAACTTCCTCAGTCATAGTAGCAGAGAAGAGGATAGTCTGCCTGGTCCTTGAGCATTGCTTTACAATATATTTCATTTGTTCAGCAAAATATTCATCTAACATTCTTAAATTTAAAAAAATGTTAAACATAATTATTATCATATCAAATCAATTGAAATCAATATTATATTATAAGAATATATTTGTATATTAATTTTACCTATCAGCTTCATCCAGAATTAATACTTCAATACTGTCCAAAGAAAAAGTCGGTGCATTCTTTAAATGATCAATTAATCTTCCTGGTGTTGCTATTACAATATCCGGATTTTTTCTCAATATACCTTCCTACATTTATATATAAAAATACATGAAGAATCCTATGTAACAACTTTGTTAATTTATAGAAAAAAATTTATGAAAAATAAAATAATTCACCTGTACTTTTACATCCAATCCACCTACAGACAAACCAACTTCTACTGTTGTAAATTGAGCTAACTGCTTTGTCACTTGATAAACTTGTACTCCCAATTCTCTAGTAGGCACAAGTACAAGAACACGTGAAATAGCAGGCCCATCCAATGGCCTATACAATAATCTTTCCAAAGTAGGAAGCATGTAGGCTGCAGTTTTCCCTGTTCCTGTTGCCGCACAACCACATATATCACGACCCATTAAAGCTACAGGAATAGTGGCAGTTTGTATGGGAGTTGGTTGTACAAAATTCATTGCTGTAATAGCCTAGAAGTTTGTAAAGTTAATTAATCAATTAATCATTATTATTTATTTCGTTAATAAATTTTATTTTAGACATTAATACAATATATCGTGTATTATTTTATTATTAAAATTAATATAATAATATCACATACCTTTAGCAAAGGTCTAGATAAATTCATTTGATAAAACGTAGCATATGCTCGAGAATCCGTATATTCCTCGAAGTCCATAGTTTCCTCATCCTTTTCTTTCACAGATTTTTTCTTTCTACCTTTCTTTTCTTTAGTCTTAAATGTATCTAAAATTAATTATTAATAAGCAAAATAAATATTTATATATTACCTATCTATGGCATATAATATAAATCCATCAAAATTATAATTTCTATAAATTTGTTTTAACTATCTGATACTGTATAAAGTTAATTGTATATACCTTTCTTAAGCTCATCCTCAGATAAAGAAATAGTATCATCATTTTGGTCTATTTCTGCTTCAATTTTAACAGGATCATCTTCTGTTCCAGTCTAGCAATCATAATAACAAATATTTTTTCATCATTTCATTAATTTTAACATATTAAATGCTGAATTCACTTATTCTTTCATTTATATAAATCTATTTAAAGTTTATATAAAAATAAAATATTTTTATATAAGTACCTTTTATTTTAAAACATTAATATTAATTACAGTTATATAATAACAAATATTATTATTCACAAGTTTCCTTCATCATTTCAAATCAAATAACATCAGTGATTGGCATAACACTCATAATGATAATGAAAGTATTTCATAAAGTATTATAATTTATTGTAAATTTATTGTAATTGCTATTAGAATTAATACAATATTATATACCTGTTTATGTTCTTTCCTAATTTTTTTTATTTTATCATCTAATTTCGTGTTTGGTTTGCGTTTAATGTACTTGTTTAAGTCATTCCAAGGATCCTGATTGTGTTCAGCAGCAGTGAATTGAAAACTACTATCAAAATCTTTATTCTCATACTTCTTTTGCTTTCGTGGCTGATACTGACAAAATTCGAAAAAAATATTAGTACCAGCAAAGATAAAATAAAAAATATTTGTAAAATAAAAGACAACGAAGAGCATGTAATTAAATATCATTTCTTGATACAAATAGCATACAATAGAAAATATCATTTCAGCTTACGTCGTCTTCCTCGTCTGAATTCTCCGAATAATTCGGCACTTCTTCATCGTCCTCGATTGTCTTTAGTAAATCACAATTACTTGTCATGTTTTTCTTTCTAAAATAATAACTTTTTAATAATAAAAAAATCTGAGAACACTCATGAATCGCTCGGCTAGTTTTTGAAGGTTATATCACACAACACGTGGACGCGCATATGATACACGAGAGCTGGGATTTTTTTTGCATATTTCGAGCCGATTATACTGCACCTCTTGCACTTAAAGCGAAATGAACATAGAATGAGAGCGCTGAAAAAAAGAAAGAGTGAAAAAGGCAAGTACAAGAAGTGCACCATGACGGTACTACTCCGGATTAAAATGCACTGCAATCGAAAACTATATGATTGGCGACAATGTGCGCGTCATATTTCAGATGGCGTTTGTATATCGTATAAATTGGCGGGAAACGAGTTAACCTGTCGGAAAATATTTGCTATTTGACACATTACAAGTTTCCTATTCGATAAACATTTCGTCAACATGGGTATTTTAGGCTTGTCGAAATTAATAGCCGATATAGCTCCGGGAGCTATTAAAGAGCGAGAATTGAAGCACTATTTTGGTACGTAGTTTCCCTTTCGACTTAATTTTATTTAACCAAGAATTGTGATCGAGATTTTTATATCCCAATGATAGAATTTTATATAATTCATAATTTGCGTCCTTGATTGATCATGTTATGAATCATTATCGATTATATTGTAATCATCTAATCATCTTTATCCTTGTATTTCAGGTCGCAAGATAGCGATCGATGCATCCATGTGTTTATATCAGTTTCTTATCGCTGTGCGCAGTGAAGGAGCCCAGCTCACTAGTGCAGATGGTGAAACGACCAGGTATAGTTTTTAATTGTCTAAAGAAATTTTTATTATAAATTATAATTTCCAATTTTTCATCAAGTAATACAAATGATTAAAATATTTAAAAAAATAATCTATATAAATGTTGTTACATAGTCATTTAATGGGTACATTTTATCGTACTATTCGCTTGGTGGAGCAAGGAATAAAGCCTGTGTATGTATTTGATGGAAAACCACCAAATCTGAAAAGTGGAGAATTAGCTAAAAGAGCCGAAAGGAGAGACGAGGCACAAAAACTCTTGCAAGCTGCCGAAGAAGATGGTAAAGACAAATTATATTTTTTATTGCTGCGATAATAACATAATTCATCATTTTTTTCATATAAATATGGCAAGAAATTTTTACATAAGTAAATATTTCTTATTATTAAAGGAAATGTGGAAGCTATTGACAAATTTAATAGAAGATTGGTTAAAGTTACAAAAACTCATGCTGACGAAGCTAAAGAATTACTTCAATTAATGGGCATACCTTACATTGATGTAAGCATTTATATAGAATTTAGTTTCCTTATTCATTCTTACAATGAATATGTTCTCAGGCTCCTTGTGAGGCTGAGGCGCAGTGTACTGCTTTAGTGAAAGCTGGTAAAGTCTTTGCCACTGCTACAGAGGATATGGATGCACTCACTTTTGGCTGCAATGTGCTACTTCGTCGCTTGACCTTCAGTGAAGCTAGGAAATTGCCTGTACAGGAGATTCATTTTGATAAAGTTCTTGCAGGTTTGGAGTTGAATCATAATGAGGTATCCATTTAAAGTTTTAATTTTGTTTTTATTTAGTTTATCAATTATTTATCAATTAAAATATATAATTTATAGTTTATCGACCTCTGTATTATGTTGGGTTGCGATTATACAAATAGCATTAAGGGCGTTGGTCCAAAAAGAGCAATAGAATTGATAAAGAAACATAGGTCCCTCGAAAAAATTATTGAAAATATAGATACTACGAAATATCCGATACCGGAAGATTGGAATTATAAAGACGCAAGATTATTGTTTCAAGAACCAGAAGTGTCGAATCCAGATGACATCCAGGTGAGCCTTCATATCGAATAATTTTTTTTTTGTAAATATATTTGCAGAATATTAAATATTAATATTATTCTTTTATCTTTTATCTCAAGTTGAAATGGTCTGAGCCTGATGAAGAGGGTTTGGTAAAGTTTCTATGCGGTGACAAGCAATTTAATGAGGAACGGGTTAGAAATGGAGCTAAAAAACTTCATAAAGCTCGTAATACTTCCACGCAGGGTCGATTGGACTCATTTTTCAAAGTTTTACCGAATTCGACTCCAACTCCAAAACGGAAGGTAAGATTTTTTCCGAATCATTTCAATATTTCCATTTTATATCTTTATATTAAATATTTTCTTTACATATTACAGGCAGAAGAAAAGAAGCCATCAGCTAAAAAGACAAAAACAGGTAACAGCAAATTTCGCGGTAAAACAAAGTGAGAGGAATATAAATTTGACAGATTTAATGTACTTGTGTGAAGTATTATCCTGACTTTTTATTTCATTATGACATATATCGCGCATGTAATCTTATAAATTCATATATAAAAATTATTATCATAGCTGATAGAGGTAACATAATTTATTTCATAAAATATATATAGCATTCATATACAATATATTTTTATAAATTTCATCGTAGTGAGCGCTTAACAATGTGTCTTAGTATATTTTTGTAAAAATGTACAAGCGTTATATCGCTTGAATGTATACATATAATTTATAATTTATTATCATTGTATATTTTCATCATATCTTTTATTTTTTACTAATATAAGTTGGCAGGAATTTTAAAAAAGGATAAAGTATTTCTTTTTGTCTAACTTGTTTGTTAATTATATTATGTCAGTCTTTATTTTAGCACCAAATATGCTTCAACTATTTCTTGTACTAGTTTGCAATGATGTAAATATTTATTAATAATACACGGCAGTGATCCGCCGAAATTATACAGTTATATACAAAAGATATAGTCACGATATAAATTGTTTTCAATATTGATGATACGTCATTGAAATGTTATAATCGTGCTACCAATAGAATTCGCATCTAATACATGAAGCAATGCTCGTTCGATGTTGTATGGCGCATACACTCTGTCTACAACGGTTTGCAATTGATTTGCATCAGTTAGCTCGCATAACGCTCGCAAATATGCAACTTTCAATTTTGCCCCCTCCTTCCATTGGTGCATATTAAATCCGAATATATACTATAATTCAAAACGCCAGTCAGTAAAAAAAAATCACAATATTCTTACTAAATCAAAACATACCTGAACCAATAATTTTATTCTAACACATCCAGCAAATATACTTCCACAAATAAATCCCAGCGAATCCGATGTCAATTGTTCGGGTACAGTTGATACATAGGAGCCATAAGGCAACAAGTGTTTCTTTAAAATATGTTCTTGAAAAGGTTGATTATCAGTATAAAAAATCGCATCGTATCTGTAATGAAGGAAGAATTCGATGTAGTTGAAAGATATATCTATATATTTTTCTATTATTAAAATATGATAAATTTAAATATAATACAAATCTTGTGCTGAGAATTTTGTCGTACTTATCATGCATTTGTAGTTCCTTCTCGACATCGATTTCATTTATTATTATAATTTCGTCGGCACCTAATGCCTTCATTACGGGTACTGCATTTGTTCGACACGCAGTCACCACATATCCACCCCACAACTTAACTAATTGCATCAAAATACAACCAATTGGAGTGTTTCCACCGAAAATAAGAACTCTATAACGATATTATTATAGCAATTAATATTTTTCAGACATATAGAACCAGGAAAGTGTCAAGAACAATACCGTTTTCCTTTGGCATTGCCTTCCTTGATGACAGATCTATTAACTAAAGCATCCCATGCCAGGCAACCATTATATGGTAGACTGGCAGAGGCTTCGAAATTACACGATTTAGGCCGTCTTGCTACTTGCGTTTCTGGAACAATTATATATTCCGCCATTGTGCCAGAAGCCCATGATGGAACAGCTAGGAATACTTCATCTCCGATATCGAAATTAACAACACTCTGTCCAATGTCGATTATCACTCCCGCACAATCCCTTCCTAAAGTTATAGGTAGTTCTTTCTGTTTCTAAATACATTTGTGCATTACAGTGATATTGTATTCTGTCTATTACCAGTCATATCAGTGAAGTCTATGGAAAATTTACTTACTCCTGAGTTAAGTAATCTTCTATAAATCTTAGAATAACCTGAGCATATCTTTGTATCGATAACATTAAGCGAAGCGGCTTTAACTTGTATAAGTAATTCGTTCGATTTTTTGATCGTTGGCATTTCGAAATCGTCTATCATTAACACACCCTATAGCAACAGTAAAATGTGTAATCTCTGTACCTACATCTATAATCTATATATAGAATATGTTGAACATACCTCGATACCATAATAATGATGGCATGTTATAGCTTTTATATGATGTACATGTCGAGAGATAGGTTTCCAATTTGCACCAATATAATAACCCGTTACAGTTCCAATCATTACGCCTGTCAAGCAAAATATCGCTTCTCTCTTTGAAACTGGATGTATACAAACTTAATAAAAGTTAACTTCAGAGTTAAAGAGACACAGTTAAAACATTTTTAAATATTTAATATACCTTTATTAATAAATGATGTTCCTAATTGGCGATAAAAATTTATTGTATTCCATTGGGTATTATAATACTGAAACTGGACCTCTTGCCACCCTCTTTGTATTGAAGCAGCAATTTGCAGTACAACATCTTTGACATGTTGAACATGTTGCTCCTCGTACAGTTGCAGGATTAATTGATGCAACTGAGCTAGCCATGTCATACACCATTGTTGTCCTTGCTGTGCTGCTACCAATGCTTGAACCTATCCCCAAATTTTTTGTGTAGCATATTAAAATTTCTATAAATAATTACATTCAAGTAATAAACACATAACATTAAATTGATAGCAAAATCATGCATGAAACAATATATATATATAATACACCATATTAAAATATTTCTTTTAGTTGGAAAGGAAACAAAACTTACATAATTATATTATACAAATCTACACACAAATTTACTTTCTGTAGTCACACAAATTACATGAGGTTTGGGAAAACAAAGATAACACATCTATAGAATATGTCTAGTTTCAAATTAACTGGAAAATTATAATTAGAAATATGTAAAGCATGACCGTCAGAACAAACGCGGGAAGGGAATCTGACTATACCTGAAACGTTTCGAATTGATTCGAAAGATGAAACCAAACTTCGTCCATAATTCGTACGCGACAAAAGTGGGGAAAAAAAAAGAGAGAAAGAACGCGTACGAAAAGACGGAATCAACGCATTTTATGATGAGAGCATGTGAAAGCTTTGTGAACACGTCGGTTGGAAAAACGGCTCGGCGGCGTTTATAAATAAACGATTAACGCATCGCGTATGACTCGAAATAGATATCAAGTTTGTACTGCAAAACGCGATGACAAATCGAGAGACATCTTCGCGGCATAACGCGGGTCAACGTCTCTCAATTGGACAGATACATTTCGCGTCACATCACGTTCTCTCGCGGGAATTTTCCGTCGCTCCTTCAAATCAAATCGACATCAATACGGACGGGGAATAGGTTAAGGTCGTGCCGTGCTCGCTATTATCTGGCTACAGCGTGAAGTTGTTCATTTTTCCGGATATGACGTAACAGGACGACGCGCGCGCAACTCCGCGATCACGTGACCGTGTCGGTTTACTCGTTCGGTTTGAAACGGTTTTTCCGTGATCAGTTTTTTCGCGGACGTGAAAATGAGCGCAGTGATCGATATATCATCAGTTCACGAGGGTAGATTTATTCGTACGAAAGATGAGCATGGTGGATGCGCGACTGTTCGAGCGATTTCGGAAAGCGCAGAACATAATTCGCGACGACGATTGAATGTTGATGAGTCGTTTCATTCGCATTTATATTTTGCATATCAATCGCGTAATCTTCCAAAGGAGAGAAATACGATGCGGATGAAAGAGAGAAAAATCGAATCGATGGAAAGAAATATTTGTGTTGTAAGGACGTGCATATATTACTATGATTATATACATACAGCATATAATATTTTGTATACTAATTTTGATATATGCGAATTTTGAGGAATTGGCGAATTTCATAATTTCATGTTGTTATGGAATATTTATTCGACTTTAAATGCGCCAGTTAAATTTCTAGAGGTTATACGCTCGAAGAATAATTAGGATATATTTGAAAAAAGTATATTTTATTTTTGTCTCTCTCTTTCTAAGAATTTGCTCAAAAAAATGTCATGACAATTTTCAAGAATACTAATTTATCCTTCATTACCATTTATCCTCCATACGCCATTTTCTCAATCGCGCTGATTTTAAATTAGCGTTAACGATCTTTGTCGATAAATACGTTATTGACAATGTATTGACGATATGTCGGTAAGAAAAATACCAATATGCGGCAAAAGATAAATTGCAAGAATTTCATTAGATAAAAAGGTTATACCGACATGATCGTTTATATAGCACAAAATTCAAAGAATGCATCATTAGATGTCAGCACACAACCATTCGTAGAAAAAAATTCCTCTGCAGTGGAGAGTAAAATATAGATATACGCACACGTACACACTTAATGGCAATGAATCACTCCGCAGTAATTTGAATAAAATGGACGCAGTCACTTGCTAAACTCAAAAAAATTAAAATATTTAATATATTAAAATATTAAAGTATCTCTTTGTTCGATGAAATTAAAAAAAAAAATCATAAAAATATTATTTGTTTTTTATCTAAAGAATTTAACACACGTTACATTCGATTTAAAAAATTTCAACTATAAAGATACCGTTGCTATTTTTTTCATTCCTTTATTACATTTTAATGAATATAAAATTAAACTGCAATTAATTTAAATTAATGGAAATTTTTAAAATTGTGTATATTCTGTAACAATATCAGCATAAATATTTCTCGAATTTTTTAATTTTTCACCTATGAAAATATTTATATCATCGAACTATTATAAATGAAAAGTCAACATTCTTTAATTTAACTTGTTATGTATAATTATGATCACATGCGGGCATCAGCATATAGCAAAAATATTTCTTTATGTCAATCCATCTCTTTTTTCCTCTCTATCATTCTCTTGTTGATTTCTGAAAAAGATCGCTGTTACAAAACACAAGTTGTTTGATATTTTGTTGTTGAACGCATCGCGCGCGGTCGTTCCAGCGAGATCGAATCGCGACGGAGTCAAAATCATCGCGACATTGGCCCGCGTTTATTTTTCCTGAAAAATAAAATGTACGTCCGCGTGCATATACGTTTTTCGATAGTCGTCGCACGAGCATCATGTAAATCGACATACGCGATTGCGTTCTCGGTTGCAATCGCGCGACGATTGCACGACGCGCAACAACACACGATATTAAAGTGAAGTGAATCTTGTATAAAGTGCATTGGAAGTATCGAGTGTATCATTTGATCATTAATTAAAATGTGTGTGTGTGTGTGTGTGTGTGTGTGTGTGTGTGTGTGTGTGTGTGTGTGTAATATGTGTAAGTGCATGTGTGCGTGTAGTCCGTTAATAATCGATAGCGGCTTAGATTTCCTCGAATCCGATATTCTTGTATCAGCCGTGCGAAAATATCGCGATGTATTTTATGTTGGAAGTTAAATGCGTGCGCGGAATAAAGTGCCGGACGATCGGATTGTGTCACGTTATTAATTAATATATGCATCGGTCGCAATTAGTCGCATTTTTCTTGATCGCTCGATACGGAAATGGATACCTGGATCAAGGAAGCGGCAATTGGCGAAGGAATGCCGGCGAAGGACATCGAGGATGGTGAGTGTTATTGTTCTTGTGTTATAATTATTTATTTATTTGTTGCATAATTTTAATAAACGCAACATTATACGATGCGTTTGCACTGTTTTCATATTACACGTTTGTGGGGATTACATTATCATAATTTTATTTACATGATGCGAATTTTCGTGATTCAAACGTGCAAGTTTAAAAGGAACATATATTGACATCGCACACTAGGATATAAAAATACATTGTACATATAAACAATACATAAAGATTGGCTGGTGCAAAAATATAAACTCATTGGTAAATATTCTCAGAATTCAAAATATATTATTCGCTATTCTTTTATTACATTTAGAATTTTCCGTACGGTTATATGTTTTGTTGTTGAGCTAAATGAAGAAACTATAGTAATTCTTAAATAATTGTAATCGATACAACAAATCGGCTGATAGATTTATCAATAAACACAAAAAATATCGTGGCTCGAAAAAGAGTTAAAGTATTCGAGGAAATAATAGATGGATGAGACAATAAAAATTTTTTTTGAAAAGAAGAATCTAAGATTTCGAAGAACAATGATTCGACTCGTGGATCTTGTTAAATAAATTAGATTTGCGAACTAGACATTTTGAGATACTTTAATTCATTCTGACTCATCCGGCATCATATCATTCGCTAAGCATTAAATATCCTGGTTATTATAACTTTACTCCCAACTCCCATGAAATTTCATTGTAGCTACTCTATTTCATTGCTCCGAATCTAAATTTAATATTAAGATAATCCGACTTGTGTGCGCAGAGGAAGATCGTACCGGTCCTCGGATGTGACTTTAAAAGCCGCGATTCCAAACGAGAAAGCATGCGATAGAAAACATTTTTCCATCGAGACGTTTCAGCGCGCTCTTCGACAGGAAAGTCTCGCGAGAAAAGACTTTTCCTGTACATATGACCGATGCGACGTGCATCTTTCTTTTCTCAAAAACTTTTCCGCGTATTCTTTGTGTGCGCCCCACACACACGTTTCTTACGTTTCCCGTAAGAGTCGATTCTCCAAAAACCGCATTTTATTTCGGCTGCAGCCGTACTAGCAAATAATGTTATCCTTCCTTACCTTCTTATCGCGTCACATGTACACTGAGGCTTGTTATCCCCGGTGCAGTAAATTTTGCACATTCCTTCTTTTTTACGTCAGCTAAACCTTACGCCGTCCGCAAGAGCCGATCTCTCTCTCTCTCTCTCTCTCTCTCTCTCTCTCTCTCTCTCTCTCTCTCTCTCTCTCTCTCTCTCTCGATTTTCTCGGCGGCGAGCATCGCGGCGCATATGCATACGCTCATTTTCCCCACCGCACGCGCTCGGGGTCCGCATTAGCAAGTCGCTTGATGTCCGGACACGTCCAGGACGAGTCCTGGACGCTGGTGTATCCTCTTTTCCACGAGACGACGGATATACCGACACCGACTCGATCGTTGGCGCAAACGCGACGAAATGAGCCGTAACCGAAAGCCTCGACGCCGCGTGTGCGAGGTGCGAGGTGTAAGCGAGGAAAATGTTGTCGTCACGAAGCCTCCACAATCGGCTTTTTTTTGCCGTTGTTGCCGACTCGCAGTCTCTAATACCTCATTCGGTCAGAGCGAACGTGAACAAACGCGAATGAACGGTACCGCCGGTGTACGTACGGTTCTTCGCGCTCGCTGAAGCGAGCTGCTAATTCGCGTTTGTTCGCGCTCGCTCGCTCGGCCGGAATCCGGCTTTACTATGCACGCACGTGCGTTAAATGTCTCTTTAACGGCACGGCGATCGGCATGCGTGATTTGGACTGGACACACACTTTCACCGAACTTTCAAATATCAATTAATTCCACGGCGTCTATCGACGTGCGTTGCATTGAGACAGAATGAGATATTAATTGCGACACGCTCATACAACTCGAAATCGGAAAAAGAGAAGCCCTCGAAAAGAACTCGAGGGATCCGCGCATGTGTAACTTATAATCGAAGTAAATAATGAAGCTGTAGTCTCCGGTTAATTTTTCTCAAGGTTTTATTTTAGCATAAGTCTCGAGGAAAAGAGGAGAGTCCAGAAAATGAAAAAGTCCGAAATGAAATATGTAATGAAACATAGATTCTCCCGAAATAAAGTGAAGTAAAGCGAAATCGAGAAAATCAACAAGATTTTTCAAAAGTTTACGCGACATTAATAAAAAAAACTGCTGCTTATCGTGATTTACACTTGAAGGAAATGTATGCACGCGACAGAAAACGGACGGGAAGGGGGCCCATAAAGGCGACAGGTGCTTGCGTGTGCGTGCGCGTGAACGTGCACAGTTCGCGCGCGTGTGTGTTACGCAATACGCGAGACGACGGGGTCCCTAACCGCGTGTACATACGTACGGTATCCTTTATTGTCGCGAGCATTCAGCTTACGACGATTTTCCCCGACAAAGGGGCGACGAGGGGGCGAATATGAGGTATCGCGACTGCCAAAAAGCTATGACTGTATAACCGTGTGCGTGTATGTCGCCGCGTGCGCGCGGAGAGACACACGCGGGCAGAAACGCACGCGACAATCTCGTATTCCCATCGCGCCGTCTCGTTACGGAGCATCTTGCGGCGCCGCGACGATAAAGGCGCCGGTAACTCATTGTTCGTACCCGGGACAATGAGCGTGCACCGGCGACTCGGCTTGATTCTAAACGAGAATCTCTCTTCTCTGCGCCGCGCGTATAAAACGATTCGCCATTCGCTGGCCGCCCCGCCGTTCCCTTGATAAATGAAAATTGCTTACATCGACAGCGACATCTGACGAAATTATTAGCCTATGAGACCCAGTTCGACAAAAGTGCATACTTCGATAATGAATCGTTGATGAGGAATGTAACGCACATACGAGAGAGAGGATATGATATATAATTATAGTTATACTAATTATATGTGACGTCGGAGAATTGTCAGTATTCTAGACGCGAGTATTGCTTCGTGGATTTAGAGATTACTAATGTGATGAAATTTCTATCGTAGAGCATTTAACATTAGCAGACATTTTCTTAAGTTTATATATTATCCATTGAAATTTATAGTAACGCAAAGAAACTATCGGAAAGCGCAAAAGCGTAATTTTTTATGATTTTTAATTGCATGCGGTGGTATCTCTTTAAATTTCGCTGTCTTTCCTTAAGAATGTACATTCCCTCAGTCAAAAATACACGAAGACATCTTGAACTTTCACGTCATTTTCAAGTCAGTAGTCGCGCCAGTGTCGATCTATGTAGATGATCGTAAAAAAGCCGGAACCGCTCGAGGAAGCGCTCGACGAAAGGAAGAGCCCCGAGTCCCGTGTCTGTGGGGAACTTCTGTTTGGTCATGGAAATCGGCAAAGGAGGTCAGCGTATGCAAATAACAGGGAGTATTGTCGCGGAGCTAGCCAGAAGGGTCCCGTGGGTCAACGGACAAGCAGCGAGGCGGCGGCGAGGCGACGTCGGCGATAGCGATGGCAGCGGCGAAGGATATATCCACGTTCTGTTTCGTTCCATTCCAGCCCTCCCTCCTCCCTTGTCCCTTCTTCTCTTTCCCTCTCGCATCGCGGGCGGTTTTTCCCATCCCTCCGACGCTTCCATAACTCTCGTCGTCTCTCTTTCTCTCTTCTTCTCACTCTCTATCTCTCTCTTTCGTTCCAGCTTTTGCCGGAGGAGTCAGCTTCGCGTTCTCGTTTCCCTCGTTTCGAACTCCCATCCTCCCATCGTCGTCGTCGTCGTCGTCGTCGTCATTTTCCATCCTCCTCTAGCTACCACTTCGGTTCCTCGTTCAGTTCCTCCGCTCGAGCTTCCCGCGGCAGTGGCGACCGTTACGGCCCCATATATTTCCGCAGCCGGCGGTTGGAGTCACGTCTACGAACGTAAAGGTACCTCCGCCGCGCAGTGCTCCCTTTCCCTTTCTCTCCCTTCCTCCTCCCCCCTTTCCCTCTCTCTTTCGCCTACGCCTTGTGGAAACATTCGATTTTTACGATACGAGACGAGCGAGCTCTCGGGCCCACTGACGCTCGTCGTTCGTTTCCCGCATCGGCATCCAGTTTTGCGCCCCCATCTCATCGCTGAAACGTTTTCTCTGGTTTTCAGTTTCTTTCCTTTGTCCTTACTTCGATCTCTCTATACTCCGAGAAGCAATTAAATAAAAAGTTTTTCATATGCTATAATCAATCTAAAAGATATCTTTTCGAGATTGTCTACTTGTTTACACCATGGGATGATTTCAATTGAGAAGTTTTTTTTTATTAATTTTATTCTTTCGTATTTGCGAAGAAGATCGTCGATCGTAATATCAATCTATCGCGTTTGAATAAAAAATTGTTGGCTAAGCCGAATTCATACATGTGCCCGATCTTTTTATAAAAATTTACTCATGAAAATTATATGTAAGATTAAATATTTTTTATATAAATATATAATTACAAACGAATATCTCTCGTTTTTGAGAAACTGCAATTAATCTAAGCGCAGTCAGTAATCATACTATTTCCCTAAAAAATGTTCCAATTTACCCTCTGTATTCGCCCAGTTGGAGGGTTGCGAAAACAGCTTCGAGCCAGCACGCCGGAGTGACTAATCCACTGAGTGTTAATTAAAATAAAGGCACGACCGCCACTATGCGGGTAAGTAGAAATTAGCGTGGGGGTGCGCGTGGAGTCGACGGTAGGACTGGGGGACGAGGGAGGGTAGTCGAGAGAACGGCGGGGATAGGCCAGATGTCCACCCTTTCGTGTGACACATCGCTGTCGCGTTTTTGAACCGAGCCGGCTCGTGCGTTTTGGTTAATGCTACTATCTATGGACACACGCTTAATTGCTTTAATTAAAATTCACGTTACGCGCCGCGACGTCGCTGACGGCGGACATCGTCGACGTATGCGTGCAAGTTTACTCGCCGGTTGGCGTATTTCCGTGCGGTGAAATAGCGGGATTCTCTACGGGAAAGAACGAGCAACGTGTTCTTAATATATCTTCAAAGAAATTCGTATATATCTCTGTAATATTTATCGCGTAAGTTTCAGCTTCTCTGAGCTGCGTAAAAGAAAGTTAGTTTTTACTAAAAAACTAACTTTCGTTAATTTTTTTCTAACTACGAGATGGCACTTGCTTCATTATTCTAGATCATTATTATAATAATTGTATATATGTATATTATATTACCATTTCGTATATGAAATGTGATTCGAGTTTTGAAAACGATTAACAGCTTATATATGCAATTTCATAGTTTTATTTATTTGTAAATACGGACGAAAAAATATCCAGTTACAATATTTTCATAATTGGTGGTCCAAGAAACAGTCGTCGGTTATAACCCAATTGGCTATGATGATTATGCGAATATCTTGATGTGAACTTTTTGGGGTCATGGAAAACCGAACCGATCTTCCTAAAAATTTTAAAATACGTGCGGGCGAACAATTCCCCTTAGAATTCCGAAAGCGAGCAAGCGAGAACCTGAGTCTCGCGCGGTAACTTCCTCGTAACTTCCTCTCGAGCGGCGTATACACGTGTCGGCGATTCGTTCTCCGAAAATTTCGCCGCAAGGCCGAGAACGGAAAATTTTTCCCCATTTTTTTTCCTCACCCACTAGAAAAGTCAGCGGGGCAAGGTGGGTTAAATTCGAGGGTTTTCCATGGCTCGGCGGTACCTCGGTTTGATAGTCGGGGTTGGACGGTAGCCACAAGTGTCCGCCCGAGCGCCCTCTCTCATTAATTCTCCACCCTTGTTACTTGTTAAGGTAGGGCTGCCGGCTCTCTCACCCTTGCCCTCTGGCCTCCGCCATACTCGCCCCCGTCCTTGGTTCTGCGACCCGCTTTACTTCCCCTGTCGCCGCCGCCCAGAGCTGCCACGGCAGGGTGGAAACACTTTCTCGAGTGAGGGGGTTGTGTGAGGGTCGGCGCGAGTGAGGGAGTGCTCTATCCAGAGGGAGACGAAACAGAGAACGGAGGGCGGGCAGCCTTGAAGGGGAGAAAAAGGCGGGATGACGGGTAGAGAGCGCGTGAGAGGAAAGGGATTGGAGATGGGCGAGAAATACGGAGAGGAAAAAAACACGCGAGGGAGAGAAAAACAGAGATGGGCCGATGGATTTGCCCATGGAGGGTAGATAGGTATAGCCGAAGGGAGCAAGACAGGGCAATCGGCGGGCGCCGGCGAGTGCAGATGTATTATGTACACCCGCTAAGTGGCCGATGCAAATCGAACGTCACCGTCGGACGGTGGGCGTGCACGTGACTGTAAACGAGCCGATTAGCACATCGTTTCTCTTATTCAACGCCTTTTCCAAACGGATCGTGGGCCGATTTTCATTTTCGAGAGAGAAGAGGATTTTGAACTCTGGACTTTTTTGTATCGTCACGCTAATATTCCTGTCCTCTCATAAAGTTATGTTATTAGTCGTTAGCTAATGAAGAAAAACGTACAGAAAAATGTGACATAATTTCAACATATTCTAGTTGTCCAGTTAAACAAAAATATTATTTTGTCACGTACTTTTAATCCAAATCAATCAAGATTAATATTTGCAGACACGCTATTAAGTGAAATTGTAAAATTAAAAATTGTTTACTCATATTTAAAGAATGATTAAGGATTATTCTTTAATCATTAATTTTAAATATAACTTTTATTTAAATGACACGTTACTCTATTTCTCAAATATTTACAATTTTGCAATCTATATTTTTGATCACAGATTTCACACAGAATCACAGATTTCATCACGTGTGTCGTTGTGAGAATAAAAAAAAGTGAAATAAAAAAAATCTTTTTCGTAGTAATGTTGCGAATAAATCGATAAATGCATGTATGCACTTTCATCGATAACGATCTACGCAGTATGTACCGCAGCGTCGAATACGACTGTCCCGGATGCGGTCCCGCCGGACGGTGCAACATCCGCGCACGCAATGAGAGAACCGTTCCCGCCTTTCGAATAACGCGACTACGAATCTCACTTTCGATGCCGTTTCCGAGGATCGTCACCGCCACGATCGTGTTTCCTTTTGTTTGTGTCTGGCCGACGTTGGCGTCTCACCTGTGTCGCTCTTCGACTCATCGCGTGTTTCGTCTTCTTTTTTGCACCTCTCTCTCTCTCTCTCTCTCTCTCTCTCTCTCTCTCTCTCTCTCTCTCTCTTCTCTATCTTTTTTCTCCTTGTATTTATCCTTCGCATCCTCGAGAGCAGAGTTACGGGGAAAGCGATAGGGTGGCGGCGTCGGTCGAGGGAGCAGGGTGGATGAAGGTCGTAGGAGAGAGACGAAGGGAGGGAGAGCTGTGCGTTGAATTAATTCGCGCTTGGCTGACGGGCTCTCGTTTGTAACTCTCTCTTCGTCCTACCGGCCCTCTTTCTCTCCTCCCTCATCCTCCTCCATCACTGCTGCCTCATCCTCCGGATCTTCCCGCCGGCTTTCTTTCTCTCTTTTTGCTCCCGTCTCGCGTTGCTCCACTTCACTCTCTCTTTTGCTCTCTCGTCATTCGACGAGAGGTAGGTAGGGCGGGAGGAGGGTATCATGGCCGCGATCTCGCAGCCCGTTCGTGCTTAAATACCAACGAGTCCCGCGATGCAAACGAATCTCTCGGGAATCGGGGCCCCGGGTCGGCCCGACCGCGAATTAAGGAGTCTTTTTTTTCGCCCTCTCTCTCTCTCTCTCTCTCTCTCTCTCTCTCTCTTTCTCTCACTTCTTCTCTTTCCGGAGGGCTCTTTCTCCTCCTTCTCCTTCTTCTCCCCCTTCCCCATTCCCTCCACGCGCACTCCGACCAAAGAATCACCTCGGGGATATAGCATCCGGTCCGGCGGGTTCGAGAAAAAGGACTGGTCCTGTCCGGGCGGGCTCCTTCCTCCTTCATGCTCTCCGTTATCGTCACAGCTATCTCCCAACCAGGTGACTCTGACCTGTCGAGTCCTCACACGTGGAATGCCTAGGATTAAGCCCTTTTCGGAGGCCAAGAGACACGTAATGCTCTCCTCCGCCGTCTTGCCTGCCCGGCGACGACAACGACGGTCGATCGATCGGATCACCGAAGTCTTGTAAGAGAGGGCGGGTGGGCGGGACGCGTATGTCTGGAAAATGTGATCGGAATCGTAACAAGGGGTCCTACCGTTGGGTTCCTGATGTCGCGAACATGCGGCGCGTTCAGAATCTTTGTGTCATTACCGAGTAAAAAATGGTCCGGCGGTTTTAGCTTTCTACTTTTAACTCTCCATGCTCGTAGCATCCTCGAGAATTTGTAAAGAAGGCCTGGCAAACGCCATATTCGTCAAGTTATCTTTCGCAAATATGTAGATAATTTATCCACATATGGTTATATTGGATAAAAAAAAAAGATTTTGACGTTTCACACGTTTTCGAGATAATTGGAGACTTAAAAGAGGGACTTTAAATTCCCTTAAAGTCCCTCTTTTCGTTAACGAGCTGGAGGATATACAGAACAATATCTATGAAAAAGCGATACTTAGCAGTTTATACTAGCGGGTATTTTTGTACGCGAGTTAAACGATCTTCACAATTGCTTAAAATATTTTCGCAGCATTTTACGCCGCGATACGATTACACGCTAATGACTCGCGAGCAGAAGTTTCGCGAGCGCGGTAAACGTGGCTTGTGTATACGCTACATTTAATACGAGAAATATGCGGACGTGCGTCACGACGTTTTTAATTTCGTAAAGCTGCTCGCAATTAAGCGCAGCCGGAAGTTCGATAATACCTGGCCGGCCCGCTTCGAGGAGAAAACTGCTGCTTCCGAAAACCGCTTGTAAAATAGTGCCGTAAAGAATGGATGTATTGTGCAGCCATACGGCGTGCCGTCACAATATGTTTTTACGATAAACAATTATCGGGAAACGTCCAACGGATATCCAACTTTCCAAGTTACAGCTCGCGAAAGCTCTCCGAGAGCTAACTCCGTCTAAATTACTTCCCTTCGACTCGCTTATGGCTGTGCAAGTATGTCGTCGTTGTCGTCGTCGTCGTCGTCGTCGTCATCGTCATCGTCGCGGGATAAGTCGTCTTCTTAACCAGGTGATATTAATATTCCAGACGATCGCGCCTCGTGGTGGAAATCACTTATCGTCCAACTCATTTTAATATCGACGCTCGACGAACGCGTATCTACGTACGCGCACTTTCTTCGTCACAATTTTCCAATTAATATCGCTAATAGCTGGAAGCAGATAGAGTGCCGGCTATAAAACGGCGCGGCAAACCGCATTTACGGTGAGTCTTACATTTATCTATTCGATCGTTCGAGGCGAGCGCGACGTTAAGGGTTTTATATTAAGTCGTTCTCACAAGTACATTACGTACAAGTGGGTTCTCAATTGCGATGCGAGATGTCCGAACGGCGCGCTGCCTCGTAGAAGCGCTAATTTCGATCGTAAAACATGTCGTCGCTTTTTCAAAAAATGCGAACGCTTTATAGCTGTCAATCCTTGATCGTTAAAAGTCCTCCATACGAAATACGGGACGCTCGACCACCTACATGGACGGACGGATGCATTAATACTCTCGAAAGCGAAGGGAACTGAAAGATTCCATTAATGATTATCGGCCATGTCTGAAAACTGTTAGAAGTCGTCGCAGCTATGCGACTTTTGAATATCGACATTTAGTCTAAACATGTTTTTTGAGATATAGGATATTCTATTTCTCCTTTGCACGTTGAGAAGATTAATGTAATTATGTGAAATAAACACAGATAGATATTACTGTTTATATTTAACACACATTATTGAATGTAGGAAATACTTTCTTTTATTATACCTGCCGATATTCCATTACATAGTCTTTTTGATCTCTTGATACAGATATGTATAGGCACATTACAAATATTATTTACAAATTTATATTGTTATCACATTACCATTTTATTACTATCATTATGCGCGATCGTAACAATTAAAATAAACATTAATATTATTACACGTTACACGGAGATATCGCATTACACCGCGAATTCAATCGACATGTAATGCGAAAGCGCAAATATGTCGGACTGATTCGCGCGAGTCCCACCACAGATGAATGGATCGCGCTAAAGCCTCTATTATTAGCAGATGGAAGATTATATCGATTTTTCCCTGTAGCTCTGGCCCCCTTCTTCCTTCCCATCACCCTCGCGTTTACCCTTGGCCGCCACTCCCGCAGGGCGGCCCTTCCGTACTTTATGCTCTAACAAACACATCGTGGCGCTGGCAATTACGCGATGACGCAGGACGGCCTGCAGTGTTAATTAATTTCTAGCTCGCTAATCACGAGCCTTGGTCGAGCCGGGAGTATCGTTTCGTACTTTCTTGTTGGCAGGAAGATAATCCTAGCCGTGGCGCGCGATTCTCTTTGGCGTTATCGATCACCATTCTTCCCTTTTTTTTTGCTTTCAAGTGTCTTTCGTCTCGAAGTCCTTCGCGTTAAAAGACTCTGTTAACGATGTCAAAATATGTGAATATTTTTAGTAATTGCAAGTAATATTATATATATATATATATATATATATATATATATATATATATATATCCTACGATTTGCATCTTAAAGGATTATTGAAAAGCCTTTACTGATCTTCGCGAATAAAGGAATGCATTTGGAAGAACTTTGAGCGCATCGCAATATCATTTTCTATCACACGCAGAGTCAAGATACATTTTCTCTTTGTCTTTAAAAATTGAGCTTGCCAGCAATAGACGTCGAGAACATAGTCACATTTTCGAGTGTTTTCGTCGATATGTCGGCTTAATTAGAATAAACGATACTTATCTCGAACAGACATAAAACTCTCGGGAATTCTTGTATTACTTTGAGGAAAGTGAAAGAGGATGGAGGCAGAATGGGACAGATAGTCGATGAGGCGAGTGCATTGTGTTCCAATGCACTCGCCACTCCGGGGCAAAGACCAAGCGAAGAAGGAGGAAAAAGCGAGCAGTGTCGATACCAATCATGCCTGTTGCCTCTGGGGCTCGGAGAAGTGTTCAAAATTCAAAAGCTTTCCTCCATCTCGCGACGGATTGAGATAACGCTCGTATTTCTTTAAAGAGTAATATTCACATTTCAGATTTTTCGCTTAAGAATGTGATAATCTATATATAATATAGATTTGCATGCGATAAAACGAAGATAATCGATAATTTCTTTCGATGCTAAATCACTTTTAAAAAATAATCGGTTTCTTGATATCGAAAATAATACTATATTTTTAGCTGTGGAAAATGCGAAATACTTTAAATATGGAGTGTTCATATATGTCAGGACTTTGTTTGAATTTATATTACAATGTAAAAGTCGTTGAAAATTATTTAAACTATATCGAGTAAAAATAAAATAAAACTAAATCAGATATATCTCGGCGAGAAGACTTGTTCATCTAATCATCATTATATTCGCTTTTAAAATAGTGATTGTTATTTTTTCATTGAATTGCGTCTAGTCTCGCGCATATAATAATGAAAAAAACTGTGCAACCGTTGGTCAAGAGACCGTTGACGACCTTCTGACCTTCGTCTAGAGATCAAGATTCAGTTGCGGAGCTTATGCTGGACCATCCAGCATCCCTGAACTGGATGGGGTAGTTTCCATCACAGGGGTCACTCTCTCCTCGATGCGGCGCACCACACCCCTTGGATCGGGGTATAAGGGATAAAATTCTCTGGAGAATAATGGGGGAAGGTTGTTTTCTATTAAAAGTTCTATCGAAACGTCACCAAGGAACTGACGAATTACGTTCTTTTTTTTAAACATTTGTTTTATCAAATATTAATCGATAATTTTTCGATGTTATTTATATTATTATTACAGAAAAAGTAATAGAAAATAATATTTAAACAAAAAAATTATATAGTAATATAATTACTAATATAACAATCAAAATTTCTTTCAAATTTCTTACAAACAGATTATCAGCGAATTAAACTACAATTATTTCGATTAAAATTATACATCATTGCTTCTTTTACATGTAAAACAGATTCATTTTTATATACTGTATCGGTGAGAATAAAGCGAATAGTTCGCAGTCGTAACACATACATTTTTATTAAATTTATTACTTTTAAGTCTTTACGATGTACTTAGAATGCTCTTCTCGAGCCTGATCCCGTAGCCTGTGCAGAAAGGCTTCCCGGGAGCACATAATTTATACGTCTATCTATACATAATATATCTATAATCTGTTTTACGGAGTCGGCGCAAACGTGCCGATTTCGAAATCGGGAGCCATCAGTTCTAGTTTAGAGGAATAATTTCGAATTCTCGAAGCAATGTACGTCGCGAATCCCATACCAAACAGTAGGAGCCGAAAGCCAATGGCGGTGTGCACGGTGCACGTTTGACCAACATACAAACATGAGCACACATACACGCAAACACGCATACGCACACGTACAGACATACACGCGCCATACATGCGCGCGTAAAACACACGGGACGAACACGGGATTGCATGGGCAGCGCAGGGTGCGCGCGCCAAAACCCGGGCGCGTAATCCCGTTAGGGGATCAAATCAGCCAAAGCACATTACATATCGTGAGGGGATAGTTACCCTTAACTGCTCTAATTGATATAAGGGTTTCCTTCCGATCGGGCGGACATCGAGGAGAGAGAGCGCAACGTCGCCGCGCCCGACCAGCGATAAAGGTGTGCGGCGCGCGTTATTGCAAAGATCGTTAACGTTCTCCAGCCGGTTTCTCCGCTCGACCGCGAAATAGTACACGCATATGCACACACACACACACACACACACACACACACACACACACACACACACACACACACACACACACACACACACACACACACACACACACACACAGAGTATAGCGCGAAACCCCGAGATTAACATATCGCGCGTTGTCTTGATAGAGACGCGACGTTTCAACATATATATTTCGCTCCATACCAATGATACAACGCGTCGTTAAAATTAACGACATGTCGTGCGCAACTTTTTGCACCGCGTAGCTCATCATTATACTAATTGGCGGCCCCGACGCTCGCGGATTTAATGAAGTTTCGCGCGGGGGATAGAGAAAGGGAGGGGGCGGAGGGGAGGAGAAGGGCACTTCAGTAGCTAACGCTCCGCGCGCTTAGCATTCGGGAGATTCGAATTCTCGAATGGGGAACACTCGCAGGATGGGTTTAACGTTTAGCGCAATCTCTCTTTCTCGGCGGCCTTCTTTCTCCGCAATCTGCGAATGTAAATCTACGGACGTTGACGTGTGCTTGTCATGACGAGGACACATTCTCTTTTTCTGCGCTCGCGAAAGCGTTCGCGGAGAGACATCGTTGCGTTACTCGCGCAGATTTAGCCGGCCGGATGGAAGCGGAAATACGCGCGCAATACGCGGCCGGAACACAACGGGCTTCAGGAAGAACAAAGAGAGAAAGACAGAAAGAGCGAGAGAGGGAGAAAGAGAGCGCAGAAGCGAGAGAGAGATAGTAGAAACTCGTGCATCGCGCAGTGGTTAATAAGGCAGCCAATAATGCGACTCGGCGTGTCGCGCCACGGGCGCATTGCTGATTCCAGTGCCGAAACGTCCGTAATTACATCTTCATTAAAATGATGGCGGGCCGTGTTGCACGGGGCCGGACCAGGTATATACGTGCGCTTCTCGCGAGAGAGCACACATGTGCGCGCGCACGCGTTCACACGCGTGTGCACGCACGTACGCACACGCTCGTCTACCCACATAACGCGCACCGATGTGGGTGGATTTCTGGTATCTGTATCATGGTTAGCCGTCGTACGTTACGTCGGAGGGATGGGGTGGCATAAATGGTCGGTGTGAGCGTGCCGCAGGGATAGGGGGCCTGGAAGGGCTGGGAGGGCAACCCCTGGGAGGCGATGGCGGCGGCGATGGTGGCGGCGGCGGCAGCGGCGGCGGCGGCGATAGTGAGGAAGGGCGCGCGGGGGATGTGAGGGCGCAGCCGAGAGAGGATATGACGTTGAGAGGGGACGGAGGGTGAGAGAGGGAAAGCGGGATCGATGCGTCGCGCCGCGGGCCGATGCCTGCTCGCACTTTCGAACTGACACCGCCGCGGTATATAGCTCTAAGGGGGGAGGGAACAGAGAGAGAGAGAGAGAGAGAGAGAGAGAGAGAGAGAGAGAGGGGGGGGGGGGAGGTAGAGGTAGGACGGGGCGAGTGGGATGTTACAACGCCTCTCTCGCCCTTTACGCCGCGAGTTACGCTGACCTTCCAAACTCACGCGCCGGGTGCAACGCCGATGATTTGTCTTCGCTGACGTCGTTAGCGCCGTCCGACAAGGATGGAAATGTTGTGTTAAAATTAGTGTCGCGTGGAGAGCTGGCTGTCCCTTTGCTCCCTCCGAGCAGACGCTAATGTGTCCCCCAGCCGTGGATTTATATTACGCGCGCGGTACGGCTTCCGGGTAATCGGAAATTGTGGCCTGCCTTCGCCGTTGCTATCGGAATTTTTGGTCGATGTATGTGCATATGTTAGAGGCAGACATGGCGACATGGAGGGAGATAGAGTTTGCCGTCGATATTCAGTCACTTTTTACAAGACTGTCAGATTCGGATGATTTAGTATCGTATTAAAAAAAAATGATCTCGGAAAAGTCAGGCAAATAATCAATACGTAACAGTTCGGTCGCGGACATCATGAAAGTTTGTGGATGCCACGGGCATCGATTGGTCCGGAGAAGTTTGCGATGTCGCAAAAAAAGGCCGACTTTACTCTCTCGAAGAGTTTTCGAAAAGTAATCTCGATTTTCGGAAAAAAGTAAAGTTTAAGGGACACCATCCTTTTCTGTAATCAGTAAAATTCTTTTCAAACACTTTTAGTTCGCAAGCGATTAAAGCGACCGGCAAGAATAGAACCGGGTACGAACAACGACAGCGTCGAAAGCTTCAGCGGACTGGTTAATTCCCGGAACTTCGAACGTGTTCGAACGTCAGATAATCGATGTCAGTACCTATCGAAACATCTGCCGTAACATCGATATCCCACGAGGCAGTTGTTGTCCGGACATCGATTGTACTGAGCGATATCGCGCTACGTTAAAATTTATAGAAAAATGTTTCCGCAAAGCCAGTATTCTTAATAAGAAAAATTAGAGTAAAATCGCACGTAGATTCCTCAAAGCTTCAATCCTCAGACGGAATACATGTGATATTTAAAAATATAAAAGGATTGAAATTAGTTAGCGTTAAACTCTATGAAGAGAGTGAATAGATAAAATATAAATATAAAAAAGGTAAAATACAAAGGATTTAATTAAGTAAATGAATTATAAAACATTGCTCGTGTGTGAACAGCGAAATATTTTATTATTAACACGTTATTAATATTTAATTTATTGTATATAAATTTACTTCTTATTTTTGAAAGTTCAGATAATCAAAGGAACTGTTTTTCATGATGCTCATATTTGACATATTTTTATAACAAGGAAAGAGAAAACAGAAAAAAGGAAAGAGATTGCGTTCTCTGATTTTTTTTGTGAATAAAATATGCAGACGATGTGACTTCAGCGAAGCCAGACCGCATTGATCGGCAGACTAATTAGTAATTTAATAGGTCAATTAGCATCCGGAACATTTGACATTAAGCCACGATTGCGGGTTAGTTCCCTCGAGTCTCGCTTCTGCGGAACTAAAATCGAAGCTCGCTGAATCCATCTCGCGGAAGGCGGGATGCGACCTCGTAATCGGTGGCAGTGACCACTTGTTGTTCCCGTCTGGTCAGCCGTCTCCTCCTCCTCCTGCGCAGTGATCTCTCCCGCTTTCTGATGCGGAGCGAACACGAAGAATAACGGAACGCGGCCGTATGCCGGCCACATCCGTCTCCGCGAGCATTATATTCGGGTAGAAAAACCATTGTCGTTTTCGGAGAACGCGGAGGAAATCCTACTGGACCAGAAAGTGATAGAGAGAGAGAAAGAGGGGAAGAGAAAGAGAGAGGGAAAGAGAGGAATAGCGAGGGAAAAAGAGAGGGAGAGGGAAGGAGAGGCAAAACGAAAGAGGATAGAGGAAAGAATGTGATGGTGGAACGACCGAGTCGGCAAGTAGTCGGGACCGGGCCGAGACGAGGTGAAACGGGTGAGCAATCACATTACCAGGGGAACCCTGCCTAACCCTATTTCGATGTCCCCTGTCGCCCTGTTCTCGCCCGCCTGTCTACGTTCACCCGAGTCTTCTCGACCCACCCGCTTCGATCTCCCCCGAACGAAACGCCGGTATCCAACCCTCGCTCCACTACAACCGAGCACCCACTTCTCGTTCCGCCGCTCGATCTCCCTCGCCGTCTCTCGTCCCGTCCCGTCCCGTCCCGTCCCGTCTCGCCTCACTCCTTCCGGCGATCCGTGGCCGAATCGAGCGGAGCATGGGCTCGGTGGATTATCAATCGAGTGCCACTTTCGGTGGCCAATCATGGGTAACTTCGGTTTCTTCGACGCGGACGACCTCGCGAATTTTCATTCGTTAAGACCACGTCGAGACGAATGCAATTTGTTTCCATGTCCAATTTTAATGTCGAATCTAATTTCGAGATTAGATCGAAAATATTTGTAACCAAATCTGATGAATAAATATGTTCTAAATCTTGAATTTTACGGGATCTATTATTATGGGATCTATTATTATCATATTGAATTTTCTATTTCAATCGTATTTAATATAAAAAATTTAGTCTTTAAAATTTAATAAATATTTATACGATAATAAATATTATCGTTATTGAGGATTTCTGAATATTTTGCAGTTTCTCTTTCATTTATTTTATTTCGTTTATTTTAATCGCTCTTTATCTGTGTGAATCTCATAATCGGCGGGGCTATTATCGTGGTGATAATTGTTTTCAATCCCTTGCGGTCGACCGCAAAGCGTTGGTACTTTAGAAATAGAAGGGCAAGGGTATTCATCGAGGGGTCGGAGATAGAGAAGGTCGAATGGAGACGGGTGATTGATAGATAAGGGGGTCGCCCTGATGTGAACCCCGATCTAGTCGCTGATCGAAACCTCGTCTGATTGTATCCAGTCAGAATTATATTTTGGTACGACTATTTCAATTGCACTCGGATTTTCGCTTTACTTTTAGAATCAAGTTGAAAATGTAAAGAGAAGTAGAATAGAAATAAAATTAGATGTTAATTTTAATTATCTGTTATATTTATTATACTTAAATTACATATTTTATACATCTCGTTATTATAAATATGTAATTGTATAAAACCTAATGCTCAAATTTTTATATCTTTGGGGGGGGAAAGATAAAAAACATCGCTATGTCTAACCTTCGCCTGTTTTATACTCTATTTCGAGTTCTTACAATTTATCCAAGAATGTTTAGTACGCATCGTGTTGTTCCACAGCGATGTCGCGCGTCAACTTGTGGTAAGCTCAAAAAGATAAATATCGTGAAATCTGACGGATTACCCTGTCACGACACCCAATGTGCCGCCTATGATTTCAATCTGGGAGGGAGAGCTTTTTTCCTCCCTTGCGGGAACCATCCAATTTCCGATGAATCCCCTCGATAACGCCGCGTTGTCCATTCGCCGGAGGTTTACAATTAAGCCGTCCCCACCATCGCGGAGAAGTTCTGATTTTCCGGACGAGCTCGTCATAAAAAGTTCGTCATTCAGTTTGCACTTCCTAGAGAGACGCCATAGAGAATCAGGACGGCACGAAGTGACACTGAAGATCACTGATTCGAGACGGTAACCAAACGGTTACGGAGAGAGTCGTTAAGGGATCTCCGAAGGGATGACGCGCGGATGAAGGACGAGCGGGAATGAAGAGAGAAAATAGTGAGAGTGAAGGATGGCGATATGATGGAATTACAGAGCGCGAACGAGAGAAAGGAAAAGAGGAAAGAGAGAGAGAGAGAGAGAGAGAGAGAGAGAGAGAGAGAGAGAGAGAGAGAGAGAAAGGGAGGGTGGGAGGGCGAGAAAGGAGAGAAAGAGGGAGTGGAAGCGGGAGAGATTGCAGTCGACTAGCAAGGCTGCCGTAATGAAATCAAGGGTGTAATGGCCCCGTCAGAACGCGAATCCCCGCTATGAGCAGCCCCGACTCGCTCTCTCACTATGTAGCTCACCCCCGCGTTTCGAACCCCGTCGCGCGACCCTCAGTATGCTAGCTTTGACGTACCGTAAAACCATTACGCTTTAAAGTCAACGGAACATCGCTCGCGCTCACGCGTATCACTTTCCGCTTGCTTGGCTTTTTGTTATCGCGTTAGGGACACGTCTCTGAATCTTTTTCACAGGGTATCACAGGGCAATCATTAGTCATGGTCTTGTTGATGGTCTAATCGATTTTCGAAAACAACGATAAGGAGAGATCATTAATGCATCTTGAAGAGATGCATCGAATACATCATAAAGAACGATCCAAATGAACATGGCATAAATACGCGCGAAGTAAGAAATCTATTCCTCATACGCGTTTAAAATAATATCTTAAGCGACAGACGTAACGCGAAATATCGCTAATCGCGATAATTCCGATTCACGCGAAACTGTGGTGTTCTCAAAGGTACCTCGAATCACGCTGCGCTCTCGCCAGCCCTCTAAACTCATTGATTACAACACACACTCGCGGCTTCCCTATTCTCTCCCTTCGTCGATTTCCTTCTCTTTCGCTCTCCCGCTGACACGCTACCCACGCGGGCTATCTCGAGCGTACTCTCCCCGTATACCGTTTCTGTCCCCCGCCCCATGCGCTCTCACGGGGAGTTTTACATACCATGGGTTTCATGCTGGCTTCCATCCAGAGTCGGGTTACGATTCCGTTGTTCTGTCCCGCTTCTCCCTTTGGGAGCCGTTTTCCTTCTTTCTCTCTCTTATACTCGACCGTTCTCTTCGTTGGTGCTCCCCGCAGCCCCTTTAACTCCCTTTCCACTCCTCCCTCACACCCTTCCTCCCTTGCCGCACCGTCGTCTGTATATCGCGAGGAAGTTTCGCACACCACAGACTCACGGCAGTTCTCGCATCTCGAGAGTCAGAATTTCTCCCTGCCGCTCCCTCCTCCCCCTTTCTCGCTTTTTCCTTCCGTCCGTCCCTTCTTTCGTCCCTCTCTCTCTCTTTCTCTCTCTCTCTCTCTCTCTCTCTCTCTCTCTCTCTCTCTCTATTCTCTGGCTTCCTTCGGGGTCTCTCGTACTTCTGATATATACATGTATTCCCGTGCATTTCGTTTCTACTCGTTCCGTCGCACACGCACAGTTCCCCTTCTCCTCCTTTTCTCTCTTCCTTCTGCCCCTCTGATTTCGCGGGAGCACGTTCGAGAGGTCCGTTTCCCTCTCACCTCTCTATCTCTTCCTCCCAGGCAGCCGGCACACTTGTTCTCCTTGTTCTTTTTGCCCCGTTCCGTTTCACCACCGGTGCCGGGCGGTTGTGAACCTCTCTCACCCCGTTCGTCTCCCGCCATCCATCCTCTCCGCGGCTGTTCGCCCTTCTGTATCGTGCGGCTCTCCCTCTCCCCCTCCTCCTCACTTACCCCTGCTCTGGTCGCGACTCCGTCGGGCTCCATCCTCGTCCCCTTGCCATTCGTTCGCCCACAGTTTCTAGCTCTGTCCATTGCACGTTCCTCTCGATCTCGCCTGCGGGAGGTACAGGGGGAGGAGAGGGGGGCAGGAGGGGGTTCGCTTTTACAAGTGGTTCCAGCCTCGGACCGGCGCCGGTGTCGTGTTTCGTGTAATAGGTCGCCGCCTATGCCACGCGGCGGCTGAACGGTAGCGCCCGGTCGCGCGCGTTTATTATCGTTATTACGATTATTATTATTATTTCCGGTGCGATCAATAATTTTTATTTTTCTTTTTTTCGAGCGGTGAACACTTTGATTCGTGACATCTAAAAATGTACACGATTCGAACACAACAGTAGTTCGAACAACACAGTTACAATTCTGTTATCGAGAATTCAATTATCATTATCATTGTTACTATTATAACTTATAACATTGTAACCACTATTGCTGTTATAACTGTTGCTATTATCGAAGATATTTGTATTTATTCATATTTTGCTCTTTATCATTTTGAATGTCGCATTCAATTCGTTCAATCAAATCTCGTTTGACGTCAGTGGTAAGTTATACAACCACGAGTGTGGTAAATTCATCTGGAAGTGCCTTTTCACCTATCCGTCTACGTTATCGGAGTCCGAACTTTTGTTATCTCTTTCCGATAATGCGTTATCGCGTCAATTCTGAAAGCATCGTCATGAAATGCCGTACCGGGACTCGTTAATTGAGCGTTCTTCGTTTTGTCTTCCACTCGAGTTTCGGTGACGAGGTCATTCTGCCACACCCTCCTTGCGATAGGTATGTCACTCAAGAGGAAAATCGATGAAGGACAGGATCGATGTCGACGGCTTTGCAACAGGTTGAACGAATTGCTCAGAGTCCTCGGTACGTCGTGACTTCGGATGCCCGCAGGATCCTCACCGGGGGTTGTCGCCCGCTTGGTTTTGCATTTAAGTCTGACGCGATCTGAGATTGCGACGATAAGAGGATTCACCGTACGTGAGCTGGCCGAATACTCGATGTATTTCCGGATGTACACGTGCCGGTGAATTTACGTTTCCCGATACCGATTTTACGAACGTCGTCAAACATCGCGAAATCGATACGAATTACGCGATCAGTAGCATATTTCATATTAAAATGCGAAAATTATAGAAACGTTCTCTTTTCTTCCTTCTCTTTTTCCGTCTCTTTTTCCAACAGTTAAGTTTCGAAGTGACTGAAATGCAAATTTATTTGGCATAGAAATACATTTCGAAAACGAAAATTCACAATGAATATATCTATTTTTTTCTCGTCTGAGGATCGCATTGGAGCTGCGAATCGATACTCTGTTCAGAGAACGACTAAATCTGTATGGTGAATTCCACGCTTACGTTCCCTGCTTCGTTTCTCCGCCAAACGTCCGGCCGTCCTGATAATTTCGGTCGAACCTTTTATACCCGGAATTGGATTGATCAAACGTGGGTGTGGTGCAGGAAGATGACTACGAGTATCTCAATATAGCATATGTGCACGGTATACGCACATAACAAACACGCCGGCTAACTATAAAAATAATTCCTATCTCTTCGGGAGGATATCGGAAATAATTTTTGTATAATAATACATAAATGTTTGTAATAAGCGCAGCATTCTAGTTAAGGGCAAAGTATTAACTTTGAAGAAACCTAATATCGGCATACGTATATATATATTGTGTTTAATGTAGAGCACTGCGGAGATAAATACAAATGTAACTAATTACGGAAATGGCGGAGAAACGCTTTAGAAACATCAGTGATGTCTGACGATAGTCTAGAGCATGCAGAATCATAATTGCGCTTCTAGCTCACACGCTCACACCTATTTCCTCATATACTCAGCGTAATATAATACGTGTATGACGTGTGCACACGTATGCAAAACGTATACACGCATACACTCGCGCATAACGCTCGCAGCCTTCACAATGGAGAGCGAGTTTCTAACTGTAAGCATACGCGTGGACGTGGCCACGTCCTATGCCTTCTCAATACGTACGTAATCACGCGTGTACCGCGCGTGTGCGCTCGCGCGCGCCATTATCCTCTCTCGCATTCGCGGGAATACGCGAACTGGTAAAGGCGCACTTTATTGGATGACCGAGAGCCGCGAGCCCCGGTGCGGAGCTCGCACCGAAATTCAAATCCTCCGGAGGTTTCAGCCGCCGTATTTTCCCCGAGACTCCCGAGGAAATCCCGTTAACGCAGCGTCATTAATATCTCGGCTCGTGCGCGCGCGAAAGGCAAACGGCGAGAGAGAAAGAGATAGAGAGCGAAAGACCGATAAGGCCGCCTCTCTCGGCTTCCGCAGTGGGGAATGACGGAGGAACGATGGACGGTATCGGAGAATTAATGAGGGAATGTTCGGGGTGTTCGGGAGGCGTACAAGAACGCCGATACTCCCGCCGTTCCTCCTTCTACGCCGTGCTCGTAAATTTATCCCGTTTTCGGCGCATAAAGTGTCGAAAAAATACATGTCGGTAGAGGATTTTATTTACGAAGATATTTGGCGCAGTTGAGTTAGCTTTACCTGAAATTTATACGAGGCTCTGTTTAATCGACCTCGTTTTTTATTTAAACAAATGCGACTAGTCTCTTTAGTAATTTTTAAATATGAAAGTTAAAGTGAAGATTAAATCTTTATTAACTAATTAATACAAGGAAGAGAGTCTCGACAGTTCAGGTTTTTCATGAAATTTAACTGGCTTAGAATGTGAAATATAAACTATGTTTCCTCGAGGATAAATTCGATTTATTTGGAAGATTATCGCATTGCCATTCTTTCGCCATCTATTATTTCATATAACATTAAACCACATTAATATTGTAGAACAAATAAAAATAGACGTACAACTATAACCGTACTACGATATGGAGATAAAAAATATCGTAGGAAAATTTTATAGTAATCGTAAAGGTGCTTCAAAGCTTTTCTAGCATCTCGGAAAGTTGAACGAAACGTGAAATGACGGTTGGCGCTTTCTACCTAGAAGTTATAATTAACACATTTGCTGCGGATGACAAGCGTCCTGCGTTAATCGCCTCTCCCTTCAGAAACAGGTGCGCGTAGTGTATCTCGGCGCTATTTGAATTTCACGCTTCTACACGAGAACTATTTTTGGGGGTGATTTCAAAGTGTCATCATAACCAACGTATTAAATCTGCGCTTGTTTGCAAAACCATGTCGACGTCATCAAAGAGAACACCAACATGTTGTGGTAAAGATGAAATTCGTTGACTTTTTAAAACGGGGCGAAAATTTTAGTTAGTTTTTATAGGAATATACGCGCTTCTCAGAGGACTAAAGTTTCCCTCCCGTGCCTATAATATATACGCAGACACTGATCCGGTTTCTATAAATAAACTTTGATTTAGGGAGTCCTTACGTAGTAACCTCCTCGATGGTGGGCCTCTAACGAATGGAAACCGATACGATGGTAGAAAATATTAACGCCGCTTGCCACGACTGCCGTGCTGCCGCTTTAGCCTTCGACGGCTAATTATTTCGTTTAATTAAAGTGAAACCCGATATGAGTTCGTCGCAAACGAAATAACGCCTTCGTAATCGTATTCTACCTTCCCGTCGCTCTCCATCACTTACCCAAGTTTTCACATGACTAATCGTTCGGTTTGTTAATTCTTTACTCGCTGTTCCCCTATTAACGATTTCCGTTTTGTCTATTCGTTGACACGCACATGTCAGTGTTTCGATATAGACAGATTGAATAATTTCTTCCTAAAATTGAAATCTTTTCTGCTGTGTTGCGTTTGCGTTAAAGCAACGGGATGTGTTGTTTCGAGGTAGAATATAAAATACGCTTACATACAATAAGCATTTGTACTCTTACGCAGAAAGAACGGTTTTCTTGCTGAAATATTGAAAAATATAAATAATTTTGATAATAATTATATAAAATTACTGAAAAATAATTAATGTAAGATGTTCAATGACATGATGATAATACTGTAAAAATTTTTAATATTCTAGCAATTTGAAAGTCCTATGTAAATATTTTATTGATCTAATAAAGTCATTTTCAGATTAATGTAGTTAAATTTTTAGATACCATAGAAAAAAATTTTTTTTCCTAAATTTTCATTCTTGTAAAAGAATCAGAAATACGAAGGAGTTTTTCTATTTCATGCAATCATAATATAAAAAGGAATTTTTAATTAAATATTTGTATGTATATAAAAAAAATTGAAACTTATAAATCCTTTTTTTATCACTTTTCTCTGATTCTTAATAGTTTCAATTAATGAAAATTACAGTATCGAAAAAAAAAATAATTTTCATCTTTACGCTATTATTTACGCAATAAATGTAATACTTTCGGTGAAAAGATGGAAACTTTTCCAGATGTCGAAGGTATCGCGTTACTGAGCGACAACGCAACTGCATTATCATTTCGCAAATTGCAGTTTACTTCTAGAAATACCCTACGAGACTCTAAGGGGACTCCACCACGGTAAATAATAGTACCCTGGCATTTTGTGATGACGTTTTATCGAGGCGGGAGCATTTCTCTAGCTTCCCTCATATCGCGTTTGCTATAAAATTATAGCGAAAATATAGAGATAGTGCCTCAAAATCAACTCGCGTTTCAATGGCAGATTGTAGACGACTGAGAAATATGTATATACTTCAATATTGGAACGTCAATAGTTCTCAAGTTAAAAAACGATTAAAAAATGCAAATTTTATATGTATAATTAATGAAGAATATACGAATAAGAAAGTTTCTCTTTATTGGCTTTCAAATAGGCATTGGCTTTCGAAAGTAAGAAATTTGTAATACCCTGTTAAAATTTCTTGCTAAAGAGAGAATACTTCTCTAGCCTTGAGAAAGTTAAATCAAATGTCGGTAGGTTCGGAACATCCTGTATTCCCGCTCCAGAATTCGAAACAAAAAACTCGATTCCCGTGTTCTCTGTTATTCGCTTGATCCGTCCGCGAAGAGGACCGCCAACGGGAAGGCGAGTGAGTGGAAAGAGCGAACGAGATGGGACCAAAACCGAAGGTTCCTGGTGAGAAGCCGCGTTGTTTTAGTTCTCCCCGGGGATGGCGCGCCGAAGGGAAAACCTCACGAAAATGCCTTCGAAACGAGCAACGGACGAAAGCAAGTTGGACGACGACGTCGGTGTGGAAAATGCCCGGGAAAGATTCAGAAAGGAAAAGGGTACGCGGGAACCGCGATAAGCTCGAGAATCGAAGCCGAGGGCACGCGACGTCATTCTCGTGTCAGACTGTTGATAAGGAAAGCCGAAGTTCTCGACATGCCGCGTCGATTATTCCATCGGCAATCGGAACGAGTGGAAAAGAAAAAAAAGAAACAAAATGAAGGGAAAAAGGACAAGAAAGGTTCGTCGGTGCAGGTATACAGTTCGTTTTTTTTCTCTCCGCCAACTCGACGCCGAGTCTCGAAGCTTGGAACATTTACTGGATGCCTCTTCCTTCCACCGCTTCTTCTTCTTTCGGTGGCTTGCTCTCTTCTCGCTATCACCCTTTCTCTCTTTTCTCTTTATGATGCTCTCTCGCGGCGAGAAGAGCCAGATGAGGAACGCACGAAAAGGCACCTGGGTTGACCTGGCCCTGTATTTCTCTCTCTCTCTCTCTCTCTCTCTCTCTCTCTCTCTCTCTCTCTCTCTCTCTGCTGCCTCATTAGCAGGTGATTAATTAAAAATTCGTTTGTTTTCGTGATCAGAATTGATGGTGCCGCCCATCTATACTCGTACGTTGTATCGAGAAATGGATACACACGTGTGGATCGCGAATTATGTAAAAAACAAAATGTGATTGCAGTTAAAAGTTTCTTCCGCTTACACAAAGGCGATAATCTTGAAACTTGTTATTTATAGCTTTAACAGTAATTTATTTATGATTATTTTATAAGTTTATGTTTGATTTTATTTTAATTATTATGTAAAAAAATAAAAAAACATTCTTTAAGTACATCTCTTTTACATTTTCTTTAAATAATGTAATAATCTAAAACTAATAAATATTCTATAGCAAAATATACTTTCTATATATATAATTATTATTTGACGTATATAAAAAAACAAATAAATTTAAAAAATAAATTTATATAAGTGCAGATAAGACTAATGTGTTAATCCAATCGATGTTAATCCATAAACAGTTATTTTCAAACAATTTTCGATACATTTCGATCAATTTCAGCCGCAGGATTGCTCCTTTACATCGATCGTCAATTTACAAGTGTAATTATTATTAATGTATAAAGTACGGTTGTTGATGACCACCAAAAAAACGAAGAGTTGAAGCGTGCAAAAAATTTAATTGTCCGAACAAAAAAGATCACTTGTTTTAATATCGACATTTTGATTCGGATATCGACGTTGGCTGTTATATTAATTTTATTTTGTATTAAAAAGACGATCCATAAATTTTATTGTTAAATAAAATTCCTTCGCGTGCAGTTCGCTAACGAGTTTTAACATAGCGGATAATTTTCGCTTCAGGCACACACGCGGTCAAAGTAAATAAACGGCAATGCGCGTCACGAGGGCCGAAACGGTTAATGCTCATTAAATGACGCGATTGGAGCGCTTTTTGTCAGGGGTATTTTTGCCCGGCGAGCGGGATCGACAGGGAGACTAATGGAACTCGCATTCGCGCTTTGTCCTCGCGCGAATATCGCGCAATCGAGAGGCGCTTTAGTGTAACGCCAGGGCGTTCTAAATATTCGCTGCCAAATGTCCGGGCGGTAGACGTCGCGTAGACGCCATCCCTTCACGAATATTGTCTTGCCGCATACGCCGTTTGCCGGCCATAGATAATAAAAGGAGATTGATCACGCTCCTTGAGCGTCCGTGCCGCGGGCGTTTCTGCCAAACGCTCCGTCCACGTCGCCCGGCGATGCCAAGCGCCGCGGCATGCAACGTTTCCAGAATCTCTCTCTCCCATTGTTCCCCCAAGACGTAGTACGGACTTTATTATATGATATTGGGCGTTCAATATGGCCGGAGAGTTTATTGCGTGGACGCTCGTGATATCGTCGCGTTCCTACACGAGCGCAAAAAAATAAGCGCGAATCGACGTTGCGAATTTCGTCAGTTCCTTTTGCGCGAATAGGTGAAAGGTAGCCTTGAGACAGATGAAAAAGTCAGTTCCCCATCACGAACATAATATCTGTATTAATTACGTTGTCGATTAAAGTATTTAAATTGTTGCACTTCCAGAATTGTATGCGCGTTATTCCAGTGGAGATAAATTAAAGCATTTTTAAGTATATCATCCTTTCCGTCGTGTGTATGATATGTAATTTAAATATATTATTATTATAACTTATGCGCTTCGTTCGTCTAAAATATAGATATAAAAACGTTTTCGATGCTTCAATTCTTGCAAGATGGAAAAACTGATTCGGATTGAATTTAGATTTGATTAGGCAGGATAATAAAACGCATATCTCCGACTCTCCCCAATCGCTAATAATTTTAATTATACTATTTTAATCGGTCCATTTTCGCCTGTACACTGGCATTATTAGCGTTTTTACCGGCATCACTGTCAGGACGATTAAAAGAGCGAATTTCAACAAAGCTGCTACATTTGAATCAATCGGCCATTTAAATTAATGACGATACGGTCATGGACGGTTTTCCCGTGCTCAGAGAATCATGGAAATATCGCGCCCAGGGAAATCACTCGGACGTCATTAATGTGTTATTAATCCTTGGCGGCAAAACACGAGGCGCGTTTTATTGTTATCATGAAAATACTTGGTGGTAATATCCAAATCAGAGTATCGAGCGGAAGTTGTGTATTTCTATTTATAATTACGGACCAGGGGAATATTTCGCGCGTTCGCATTATGTGAACTATTAAAAATCTATTTGATTGTAATATTTCAGCATCAGGGAGAGAGCGGAGAGAAAGAGAGAGAGGGAGAGAGAGAGAGAGAGAGAGAGAGAAAGAGAGAGAGGAATATATCTAGCTTGTATTTTTTCGATTTTCGCATCGATGTTACGTTGCAAACGCGAGAATTAAACGATCAATTCCGCCCTCTCCCACTCGTGATAGAGAAGGATAAAACACAAAGACGTTTCATCCGTGAGGGAGTTGAGGCGCGAAAAATTACGTTAACGAACTTGAGCTGCGAGGGAAAGGTTACGTGACCTCGCTTCAGAAAGATATAAAGAGAGACAGAGGTAGGAGAAAAGAGACTGAAACAGAGAGAGAGAGAAAAAGTGGGAGAGGGAGAAGGAAAGCAGGGAGAGAAAGAGAGAGAGCAACAATCTCGTTCAGTCGGGCTGTTTTTCGCGCGAAAGCTCGACTGCGTAGACATTCTCGAGTGGCTGGTCCCCTCCCTATTTTCCTACTCTCCCCGTTCACCCTTCGTTCCGGCAGTCGGAATAAGGTGAAACGACGTTCAGGCGTCCCTAATGACTGCAGATCCGTCGCGGCGTCTGCACGCCGATGATTATAATCGATAACCCAGACGGCCTCGTATCAGCGACCACACCACCAACCACCAGCCACCGTACATACACGTGAGTACGCGCATACACGTACACAGGATATACCATCCTCTCTTCGCATCCCCCACCTTCGATGGCCGTCCGCATGACAGAGAGAAACCAGCGCACATGTGTGATTCCGCCCACCGACGACTACCACGATGACGAGAAACGGCGAAGCGACCCTCCTCTCTGCATCACCAATACCGACTTCTTCCTCTAACGGTCGACTGCTACTCGTAGCGGGCGATATAGAGCCGCCGGGTTATGTTTATCGCCTCTTTACAAGCTCGTAAGCAGCCCGCGAGCTTGGCTTCTCGCTGCCGCTGCTTTTGCGGCGCCCGCGTGTGTACACGCGATTTCTCGCACCTTTTCCCGTCGTCCGTTTTTCTTTCTCGGCGTAGTATGTTAAGAGATGCTCGCACCTTCATTAATTAACTTCGCACGCGTAATATCTGTGCGTAGTATCTACACATAATGAACTTTCCTATTTGATGGTCGGGACGACACTCCGCATCAAGAAACAAAGACGAATAGGTAAATTTTAGAGATGTTAACTATTAACGAGATTTTATTCTTTAATCGATTTTATTTTTATAATTTTAATTATTTTAAAAGAAAGAAAGAGAGAAGATGGGAGGGAGAGAGAGAGAGAGAGAGAGAGAGAGAGAGACTTTAATAATTTTAACGCGTTGATAAATTCAACAATTATATTAATTATTTATAGATTGTATTTAAAAATTGATTTTTAAGTCTTTATTTTGAAAATATTATTCATCTTATATGTACTGACATATAAAATTTTTTTTTGTAAAATTATTAAAAGTAGCGTGATAAATTCTGAGATATAATCAACATATACATATACATATCTCGCGGCGTTTAAGATAAGTTTATATTTTTACGTTATTTTTTTGTTAGAAAATTCGATAATGAGAAAATCTTTGCGCGTCGTTCATTCTTTCGTATTACACGATCCTTCTCGGGGGCAACTTCCTTGCTCATCGTTGATTAAAGACGATGGGAATTGCTCGTGTTTATCGCCTGCTTAGGCTAGTCCGCTAAACAGCAGTCTGACTCCCTTTTGTCTCTGCCCGTCGGCAAGTGCCTGATAACGTATGCACATGCATGCGATTTTATGTCGTTTCGTCTGCCGACTATAGTCATTTTATCGCCAGTGTTCGAAAGTCTGAATGCGTCTAAATTATTAAATATTAATTATCTCTATGTTTTGAATTTTAATAATTTCTCTTAGATGAACAAGTATTAGAGAGAGATAAAGTATTTCTTTTGATAAAAGATGTTTTGCTATATACATATATATATATATATGTGTGTGTGTGTGTGTGTGTGTGTGTGTGTGTGTGTGTGTGTGTGTGTGTGTGTGTGTGTGTGTGTGTGTGTGTATGTAAATCTAAAAATATAAAATGGGTCTAAGGACGCTAAACTGAAAAGAAATTTCTAAAAATAGTAAGATTATTTGATATTACTACTGATTTTTTATATATTCAATATTAAATACTGTCTGACATTAATATTGTTATTGATAATATTAATACTATATTAAGATTTTTTAATTTCTTTGAAAGGGAAAAGAACAATGTAGATTTACCATTAGCTGGCCAAAAACGCTTTTAAAGAATAATCATATCTGTACTAAGAATGGCACTCGTTTGCGCCACGAACATAACCCTCCGCCCTCGTGAGCTCGTTAAAAGTGGCAAGAGAGAGTACTGCTAACGTTTATCGTCTCTGCACAAGCTTTCCTGGTCATCTCTTCCATGTATACATATATATAATGATGTACAGTGTGTTCGGAAAAAAGAAATTTTATGAGAATTTTTGTCTCATATAATTCGCTTTTTCGCGTTTTTCACTAGCGGAAAGTTTGTCAATGACACTATTACCAATCTGCTTCATATCATCATCGTTTTGCATGTCTACATGTTTATATAAAACATTTTATTATCTTTTGACGAAAATGAAAAATAGAAAATATAAAAGAAATAATTTCAAAATTTATTATAATACGAGAACATTTTTTTTTATAAACTTTATCATCATAGGAGAATTAATATCTATTATTTTAAATTTTACATGTGTGATGGATGTAATAAAATTTTCTATCTTTTTTAAAAAAGATATTTTCTATAGTAATTACATGCATTCACGTGAGACCATTGGTATCATTAATTCATATTATATGCGATCGAAAGGGAACGATGGAGGGGTTTCGTCATCGAATTTAACTGCGGTCAAGCCCAACACCTCTCATCGGCATCTTCGGTACCATAATTGCGCCGGCCTCGGTATTAGTCGGTCCCATTTAACGGATCGATCTTGCCGCGAGGGGATGAGGTATGCGGGAGGGTGCACCGGCAGACAGGCCGCTTGAAATTAAATTTAATGGGGTGAATTAGAGCCGGGAGGCCGTGGCTCATTCGTGAATCGGGCGTCACGTGGAACACACGCGGGACGAGCGAGCGAGCGAGCGAGCGAGCGAACGAACGAACGAACGAACGAACGGGCACGCGAACCGATGCAGACGAGAACACGTACGTCCCTCCGAATAACGTAATCGCCAGTCATCCGGGCTGGTAGCGCTGGCTTATGGCGAAGCCATCGTTTCCCCCATGATCCCCCCGGATTTCTCCCTCGTCCCTTCTCTCTTCGCGTAAGCCCTGGTGCGCAACGCTGTCGGGACTCTCTATGAAGGACGAGCTCGAAAGGGTGGCGGAGGGATACAGGGAGGAAAAGAGACAGATAAAGAGAGACAGGGGGAGAAAAGGGGCGGCGAGGGTCGCAAGCGGGGGTGCGAGTCGAGGACTCGTATGCCCCCAGGGCTTACAGCTGTCGTGTACCCAACACCTCTTTTTTTCCCCTCTTCCCGCCCTCACTCTCCCCCCCTCTCTCTCTCTCTCTCTCTCTCTCTCTCTCTCTCTCTCTCTCCCTCCCCCTATTTCGACACGAGGATAGAGCGACACACGCACGCACAGTGAAATTGCCCGCGCATGTAGCACCGCATATTTCTTGTGCAACGCCGGGAACGGCGCGACGCTGCCGTGGCCGGCTAACGTTTCTCCACTATGTCATGGATTTTGATAAACTTTTGGATAACGAAAATTTCTCCTGTCCGAAGTGATATCATTATGAACATCGTGATAATGGAGACGGAATGCAAGAAATTTTGGAATTCTAATAATGAGGTTTTTCTCGAAATTTCAACATTGAATATCGCGATACTACTTTCTGATTTGATGACTGCAATTTCGTAATATGTATAATTCAAAATTTATTCTTTGTAATATAAAATATTCAATCTTTAAGTTCTCCAACGTTTACGTGAACGCAATATTACTTTTGAAAATGTATCTTTTATATTTACATATAATACACATTTTATATTTACATATATTTTTTTTAACACATTTGTACATTATTGAATTTTTTATTTTGATTCATATTAATACAAGTACATAATGCTGATCATATTGACAAAAGAAGATTCTCATGCGAAATACATACTTGTTTGTGTGTGTGATTTCTTTCCAGAACGGGAAGGTTCCCGTCTCATTGGAGAGAGGTCAGATATCTGTCTGCAATTCGAACATGATCAGGCCTCCCTATCAATCCAGTAGCGCCGGAGGTGAAGGGCGGTTTCACGGTACGTAGTGCTCCGTGGCAGGAATCAGGGCGAGTTCTCGGCCCCGGCGAGTGTCGACGAGGGGTGTCCCGGAGGTTAGGGGAGACCGACCGGGGGATCGAGGGTCCGTAATAGAGCTTCGCTATAGCGCTGTAGGATTATTGAGTGCGGGAGGGCGGCTCCCGCAGGCTGAAAAGTCCCGGGACTCGGACGCCCGTTTACCACCACCGCAGGTTTGTGATTCTGTGGAAAGAGATAGGGATAATGATAATTCAGCATCAAATTATTGATGTAAATATTCATCAAATCGAGAAATTATTTACTCTATCAAAAATCTCTCATTAAATTCTCTTAAAGTTTGTTTTCGAAAATTTTCTTTACATTAAGTTTTATATAAGAAAAAAGGGCGAAAATGAAAGAGAAGTCAATCGACTTCTCTATTTTTCATAAATTTTTAGAATATCGAATACAAAAGTGTATAATATTTCATACACGGAAAGAACACTTTTGCTGGCAAATTTAAAAATTGGACTAGATACAGATTTGAAAACGATTTTGTTGGGCCTTCAAAATTATTATATACGATGTTCAAATTGATTGTTAGAAGATCAAACATTTTTGCAGTATTATCATCATATTTAAGTGTTCTACAAAATAATTTTGATGGTCCAACAAAATTATTTTCAAATCTGTATCTGGTCAAATTTTTAGATTTGCCAGCAAAAGTGTTCTTTCCGCGTATGTATTTCGCAATTTTTAATGAAATGCTGTGCAAATTGTGACTATATTAAGTAGAATTTGTTAACTACGGCGAAGGAGTGGCGAAGGATGCCAGAAAAGATCTTCCCCTTTCGAGTGCTCGTGTCCTAGCTCTTTCCGAGAGAGTCTGCCATGAATCAAAATTAAAGTCGCTTTATCGTAAATTTTCCTCGACCGACTTACACTCGCAGTCACCTCGGCTGGCTCCTCTCCTAAGGGTCTAAGCAAGGCAATTAGTCACCCGCCTTGGCGATGATAAAACATAAAAATTACCATTGCCATTTCTCAAGTTTTTATCCGTGAACCCTCCGGACCCCGTGGCACTGAAATCGGAAGAGTGCAAAGTTTTAAACATTTCGAATGCATCGGGATCGCAACTGCAGTGTAGACACATTCATAATGTAACATATATACTTTTTCCATATTTAAAGATAACCATGCTGTTAGCGAGGCTGAATTTTTTATTCTTCTTTTCTCTATCGAGAAATGTTATCGAGATTTTCCAACAAAATCCAAAATCAATCATTATTAACAATTGATCAGAAATAATGATATTAATAATATTTTTATTTTAAGATCCAGAAAATTTTACGATTCTCCTATAAATATAATTATCGAACATATATTTCATTGGTTTAAAAATAAATGCGGATCAGAGATAGGGGATACTACAAAAAAAATGAATGTATAATATAAAATTTGAAACGCATATAAAGCGCATATAGAAGTGCGAAGAGACGGATATTGATCATCGTACGGATGAGTTCTATTTCATTTTTTATGAGTTCTGACCCTCTCGAAAGCAGAAGGCCACAGATAATGCATATTTACCGAGTCTCAAATAGACAGGGCCGGGACACTCATGAGCGCGTCCGTCGAAAGGGTTAACGATTTGATTTCCGCAACGTTGGCTCGGTGACGTCGCCTTAACCGCGAAACCACGACTCGACGGTGCGCACCCCTAAAACCACCGTCGCTCGGAAGTTTCGCAGATCCCAGCGTAAACATCCCTCTTCTCACCTCCCCCTCGTCGCTCGTCCCCCTCGCAACTCCCATCGAATTAATGTCGGTGGAGGCGAGAGCGTCGACTCGCTGGCGCGCTGCCGTTTCCCGCGTTCTCGTTAATTCGTAAAATCGTCGAACGGTTCCTCTTCCATGCCGATGCATCGACTGGTGGTGCGAGTGTACGTTGGAGGGTTGGTGAGGAGAGACGGGGAAACGGGGAATGGGACGGAACGTGGGCGGTGGCGACGCAAATGCGCGAGGCGCTTAATTAAAATGTTTAACACAGCCGCGAGTACGCGACGTCGAAGCGCGAAACTTAATTAAATTGGTTATGACAATAAAAATAGAGGCGGGGCGCGTTATCAAGAGGGGAGAGGAGGCGAAAGAGGAAGGAGGAGGAGAAGGAGGATAGTAAAACAGGGAGAGCGTTTCTCCCTTTGAAAAAAGTAGAGGATAAAAGATGCAAGGGCGAGAATGACGGAATCGAGCATGAAGAAAGAAAAGGGAAAATGTGAACAGCACCGAGTTGCGTGTGTATTCGTGCATATATGTGTTTTAAATTTAATGGAATCTCTGATTTCAACCGCGGATATTAGAAACGAAACTAAGAATGATTGTAATTGTTTCGATATCACGACGTTATCTAACATAGAAAATCTCGATTAAGTTTAATTGAAGTTTGTTTCAACAATAATTTAATTTATCTATTTAGAAAGGTATTTTGAGAACTAGAAAATTGAGATACCTAGATCGCCCGTCTAATCTTCACATAAGTTATCCGATAAATTCATGGCAGGCCCATACGAATACCACGTGCGTAAAAGCAAATTTGAGAATAAGTATAGAGGTACAGAATTAAAAGTCCTAGATAAGTGGAAAGAAGAAGGAGACGATTATGTATATATCACCAGTTTTCCATTCGTGCGGGCGAAGAATGAAGGATGAAGGATAAAGGCGGAGACGAACCGTTATGTGAAAGCAGGGGGAGGGAGGGGGGAGAGCATTGGTGGCGCGGCAGAGGGTGGATGTACAGTACACGAGGGGACGGTCGCAGGATTTGCGAGACGTCACTGCGAAAATACGCGCAATTGAACTTTTCAACCCCGATGGCCTCTCCTCTCCTCTGTCCTGCTTCCGTCCCCTTTGTGCCACCCGCGCTTCTCCCTGCTTGCCTGCCTGCCTGCCTTGCCTGCCTGCCTGCCTTGTCTGCCTGCCTGCCTGCCTGCCTCTTCCCCGTCCATCCTACGTCGGTCCCTATTTACTCCGTCGCCCTCGAATTCTCCGTCCGGCTTGTTGCCTCTGTCCCTCGTCCCTCTTCGATCCTTTTTTTTCCGTCGCAGCGTACTTTTTCTGTTTCACCTCTCTCGCCCTTGCTCAGGGTCTGCTCTATCTCTTTCATCCTCCGCCATCACCCCCGCCTGTCTCCCTTGCCGCTCGCTCTTTTGTCACGGCGCCCTTGTTCTCGCGCTGTCCTACTCTATTTGCCACCCCCCGTCGTTCCATCATCCCTCAAAGCCGTGGAGTCTAACCGGTGACACAGACATATATATTCACTGGTACACATATACACACGTAGAGACTCGGTGATGCTGATGGCGGCGCTTCGTAGTATTAGTGTGATGGTGCGACGACGCGATGGTAGTAGTAGTGGTTGTATGGCGCCCACCCGAGAGCCTCGTCTCCACCCTGAATCTCTTCTCTCTCTCTCTCTCTCTCTCTCTCTCTCTCTCTCTCTCTCTCTCTCTCTCTCTCTCTCTCTCTCTCTCTCTCTCTCTCTCTCTCTCTCTTTCTCTCTCTTTTTTTCTCTCTGACTACAGCGCGTGGAATCCCGGGGTGGGATTTGCAGGACGGCAAATATGCGCCCGATAAAGGCAACCCGCCCGCGGTCGAATCTCTTTCTCTCTCTCTCTCTCTCTCTCTCTCTCTTTCTTTTTCTGCAGCGATTACCCGAGGCTCCCGTGACAACCGTATCCTTCCGGCGGCAGACTTGCCGGTTTTACTGTCGCGGTGGGATTCCCGCCCCATCCACCGGACGACGAGCTGGAAAATGTCCCGTCGATTTTTCGATCGGCTTATCCGGCGAATAAGTGATGTCATTAAAACGTTAATCGCGTCCTGTGACCCCGGGCAATTTTCGTGAAATTGGTATTCGTGAAACCTCGTTTTGAAGGAATTTGGAACTGGAACGTGAAATTGCATTTAATGCCGGTAGTTTGAAAAGTTTCATACACACGATCCGCGTAAGTCATGTATAAGACGTTTCGTGAAGATTTTATAAATCTTGAAAACAGATTTCTTATCATTTCATCACTCTTTTAATCGCTTTATTAAATCCTTAAATTTTTGTAAAAAAAATTGTTTAATACATACTACTACATACTACTTGAAATTTTTGTCAAGAGCATTTATGATGCAGCCTATGGAACGATGTGGTACGGTTCGCATCCAATAAGAGAGAATAATTTTTGCTGACCAGCGTCTTCCTCAGTATTCCGCGACGAGATCGAAGCTGATCCCACCTCCGATGTAACTTTCAGAATCCTTTATCTGACATCTGTGTCAAGGGGAAATTCCCCTGATCCTCGCCGAGATACCTACCGTTCTCGACTTTCCACTCCCCTTTGCCCCTTCTCGTCCGTAATCCTTCCGTATTGCTTGCGTAAGCACGTTTCCCTATCTTTCGAAGGACACGTAGATCCCGAAAATGTCGTAAAGAAACTAAAACGCAGTCATTATCGCCGGCCTTTCGATACTTCGATTGACATATGCTCGGAAGATTTGTGCCTGTCGACGAAGATTGATCGTAGTTAATACGTCCTGTGTGTGTGTGTGTGTGTGTGTGTGTGTGTGTGTGTGTGTGTGTGTGTGTGTGTGTGTGTGTGTGAAAATAAATAAAAAATAGAGTACTATGAATAATTACGAAATGTAGAAGAAAATTTCGTTGAGTTAGTTAATAAAGTTTTATTAAATCGTTAAATATCCAGAGCTTAAACAATCACGTATAAATATTATATTTTTAAAAACTACGTATATACAGTAATATAATCATATTAATTATATTTATTACATCCAGCAGCGGGGTAGAAATTAATTCTTTTCGAGTTCGATTACGCAACGTTAAGTCGATCGTCCTCAGATACAATGCTCTTGTACAACGAGAGCGCGCGTCCTTTAATGCGCGGCCACGTGTCTTAATTGAAATTAATCATCCGCCGGTGCTGTGCAGTCGTAAATCATAACGAGTCGACGTCCGCGTAGTCGTGGCGACGTGACATTTCAATAAGTCATTCATCGGCACGGACGGTTAATCCTCGCGACCGATCGACCGGCCGACCGACCGGTCTCGAACATATTCCGAGGTTGTGGAATCAAGGCTCGCGAGAGAGATCCCACGCGATCTCTTCGTGATGTCACGGGCCGACAGTGATTGATCGTCCGAGAGGAACATCTCGTCCGGAGTAGAGATCCCTCCTTCGGACCGGCGTCGTCTCCTGTGCTCGTGCGGCAAGGAAAACTGGCGAATCACCGTCGCGATACGGCCGGCCGACTGAATGGCAGTCGTTGATTCAAGAGATTCCGTCTGTGTACCTTAATAGATACTTGATTACGCGCGCAAGACGAGATAATGCGCGATATTAATCAAATTCTCGGCTGCCGGTTCCGGCTGCTCGAGATTTTTGACGAGGCCTTCGACGAACGGAGAGAGCTTTCAGTTTCTACTTAATGTCGAATTTGATAGATTTAATCGCGGACGTGTTACGATTTAATTAAAGACCCCGTTGTATGCGTCGTGATAAAAAGAAAAATGATAGAGATTGAAATCTCCTGTCGTTGATATTTAATTTGTGCGATTGTTCCCCGCGAGACGAATTAACGCGCGAGAGAAGCGGCAAATAAAAGTCTACGATTGCGTAGCATAGCTAATTCGCGAGTCCGGTGCTCTCGATAGTGTTTTAAATATTTACGATGAATTGTGAAAAATAACGCTACTACCCTTTGTCTCCCGCACGCATTATGCAATATGCATTCCGTGTCCAATTTTTAAGAGTATTTTACCCCCTTTGTATTTGACATATATATTTTGAAAAACACTTTACCTCACCTCTCCGTTTTGCATGTTATGAAATAATCATTTCACATTGAATATCAAGTTAGCATCAACCGGTTATTCTATTTTTTCTCAATAATCAACTTTCAACAAATAATTTTCTCGATTTGCGACGGGCGATTCGTCGTAATTTCTGTAATTCACTTAACTCGACTCTCGTGAATAATTCAAGTGTCATATCGCACACGTTTCGTTATACTACGTTATTTATAATTTAGTCCGATCGCTGCGTAGGACGCGCGAGTACGCGCGCGCGCGCCCGCGCGCCCCAATGGAGAATCTCACAGGCAATAAATAAAACTAAAGGACGTAGTGTGGCGCGATGCGATGCACCGAGCGATCCGATTGAACCGATCCGGTGAAAAGCGGCGCTTTTTGCGTGTCGCAGACCGATCGGACGCGCATACGTCGAAACCAATCGCATTTGCCGCTCCCAGGAGACCCTAGGGTGGCCGTGCCCTGCGCCACGTCGCACCGAAGGTAAATATTATTCGAATTCGGTGTGTACGGCGCTATTAGGCCGTCGCTTGCCGACGCGTTAATCTCCCAGGGGCTAACGAAACATGGGTCGGCGTTATTAGTGCCGAATTTAGAATTAAGCGCGGCCACGCTGCGCCCCGTTCCGCCCCTTCCGTTGCCTTCCTTCCCCTTCCCCCTCCTCCCCCCTCTCTCTCTCTCTCTCTCTCGCGCGCGTCTGTCCCTTTGTTTTCGCAAAAGGGACGGCCCGGGGACTGGAACAATGCCGGTAATTCTTTCGTCGCTCGTCGGCGTCGACTTAGCGGCCGCAGACCCTCCATCCCCCGATTCCATTTTTTCACGTATGCCATGCCCTGGTAACCGTCATTTATAATAATCTAAAAACTGTGGATGAGGGTGTCTTTGATTTTTTTAGTCAAGGTGTCAAGTTTCCTTTTGATTCTAAATATCACAAAAGGCTAATGAGAAAAACGGTAATTATTCCATCATAAGTCGTTATCAACATTGAAAATTTAAAAATTCCTTGGATTAATGAAGAATATAAGCCAATGATAAAATCTCGCATTTTTCATCGCATTTTTTTCTTTAATTGAGCAATTTGTATCATAAAGTTTCTGATTACATAAACACATACGCTTAATTATTTTAATATGATGCGCGCTTAATATCTTCACTTTCTAATTTCGTGAGCGAGATATTTCTTAGAAATGGAAATTCTGCCGCGACATTTCAGAGAGTTGCGGAAGATCGCGTCTCCCCGGGGGAATCGGCTGGATCGTCGAAATATTCGGCAGATCTCGAGGATAATCCTGGATGTTCCGAAACTTAGTCGGCATCATCCCGGGGATATCACGCGACCGATATTCGGCCAGGGCCTCGCTCGCTCGCTCACGCTTAAGTGCCGCTTAATTCGCGGCCCTAATTGCGAACCCTAAACCCGGGACGTCTCTCCCGTGAGAGATGGAGCGTGGTTTCCGCGAAACTGTGACCGGTTGTAGGACCGAGCGTTTCGCATTTAACCCTTTGTGCATCACAGACAATGCGGATTCCTCTCATTTCTTCTTTAGAAGAATATTTACGTTTGCAATCATATTAATAAATATTTTACGATCGTAATTGATGAATATGTGAATACATAACGTTCATTGAATTCGTAATGGATCATCAAAATATCTCGATTGTTTTGTGATTTTAAACACGTTGCATCTTAAGCATAATATCATTACGACAGATTTAAATCGAATCAATGGTCCCGAGAGAAAACTCCTTTCAGCTCACGGAACAACTATGCGCTTTAGGGAAGGCTTTTAGTAGCGATGATGCGATTCTATAACATCACGTACGGAAACGGCGTTGCTAGGAGAGAACGAAAGAGGTCGAATCCTGGAGCCCTTTCTCACGGCGGCGAGAGCGATCATCCCTCGGCGGAATAAAATCAAACCAGAATCACGCCGCGCGCGTTCACCCTTCCGATCTCGAAAGATTCAACCCCTACACATCCCGTACCATTCGTCCAGCATCGTCCATCCAACACACCCCTCTCCTCCCTCCTCTCAGTCGCGAGGAACGGGCCGTGGCTTGACCGTTGTCCAGTTCTCAGCATCAGCATCCCTTTCCCGTCCCGTGAGAATGCACCGGGATCGAAAACTGGTCCAGAGGACGCGAATCAGATTCACGGAATGGAGAGGGGAGAGAAAAAAAAGTAGTGAATTAGAGTCGCGCGTACCGGAACGAGCGCGGAAATATCATTCCACGGTTTCAGTTCGAGAATCGCGTTCTAATCGCGTTCTAGTGCGTAGATAGTCGAGTCTCACAAGTTCGGTTCGTCAACATCTCCGAGCGTTCCGAGTTGCAGCGCGTCGCTGCGGTGATACTTTAACAACGTTTCAGTGTTGTGTTAATGGCGTAGAGACAGCGTATAAATCGATAAATATGTACACGCCACGAGTTATGTATTTTCGACAAGCAGATGTCGTTTATTTTATATAATGAAAGAGTCAATGCGAAATAAATCTATCGGTTTATATAGTTCATTCAGTACCGCTTTTATCTGCTTTTTGCGAGATGTCTGCTGGGTCACATCTCTGAAAATATACGCTTAAAAGCGATATCGATCCTGTTCCAAACGATATTTATATCAATTATTATTATCCAGCTACCCTCCGATCGACGAGACGATCCAGTTGATACACGATCCGTTGTGACACAATCGACAGGAATATTCAACTGTAGTATATAATATTGAATAATCTAGGAAATAGCGATGTTCCCGGAACATTTTTGATGGAGATTTCTGAATTTTACGGAAGATCGCTTTTGTTATAATTTTTCGACATATATGCTTTAAATACGATTATAGGCAAATTTTGATTCATTGTTTTAAGCATCATATTACATATACATCCATTGGATATATCATCCTGTTAATTAATATTCTTATTAATTAATTTGATCAAATATTGTAGATATTTATCTTACTATTTTAATGTGAATAGCTTTATGGTACTTTATCCTATGCCATTTACTTAACTTTTCATATTAGTATCTTGATTTTTTTCATAAACATTCTCTTTACTCTATTCTAATCTCTCGCTGTTCTTAATTAACTTTTTTGTTATTAATATTACAGTAATTCATTCTATTTAAAAACTATGAGTTTAAATATTTTATTTAATATGAGATTATTTTTAACATGCACATGATTACTAAAATAATATATTTTTTAATAGACTTTCTCTAAGCTGCTAAAATAAGATATCCTTTCTAAGTAATCTATTTTAATATAATTACGTAGTTGAAGAGGAAGTAACCATTAAAACTGTATCACTTCGCGATTCTTCGCTCTTGGCTCGCTTTTAATTATTTCTCTTCTTTCCCTCTTCTTCCTTGTTTCTTTTTTTGTTTCTCTTTTATATAAGCTTTAATACATTTACTTTTACTACCGTGACATATATTTTCGTTTTTATTTGGAAACGCGAATATAAGTATATATCTTCCGTACAATTTGAGGCTGCTCATCTCACAGTATAATAAACTTAATTCATTCACTCATTCATTCCCTTGATTTAGCCATTCATACATACATTCATTCATTCATTCAGTCATTCAGTCTTTTTCTGAAGGAACGTTACTCGCTCGATCTCGGTATAAAACGTACACCACCGTTTCTTGCTGGAAGCAGACAAGATTTTCGCATTTATTCTTGATCTTTTAACCGCTCGGCCAATTAAATCCTTGATACCTGAATGGGTTTGTTAATGGAAACTCTTTAGACGTCTCTTTAGACGTCTTTGACGTTTTTTTGCGAAATTGTGCTCTTTGGCACATTCGCGGAAATCCCCGCGATAAAATCTTACCGCTCAATTCCTAAGGGACTTCAAAAGGGACCGATCGCGTGGTGTACGTTTATTCACGTGCGCGTAAGAGGGACGTCCGATGGTATTCAAATCGCCGCGGTTTCCAGAACGCGAGGATCGAAATTCAGAACTTGCCGCATACGCTCTCGCAATCCGAATCCACCGGCAGAATTTACCTTAGTCGGGGCGCTCATAAGGGAGCGTAGCTGGCGCGTTTAGTCGCGGTAGTCTGACAAAACGACGACTTTCTCCATCCTGTGCAAACTCCACCCGCGCGGTAGGAAGTCAAACTACTCCCGTTTCCCTCTCGCAGGAACGGATTCCCGACCTTTCGGAACCTGAAGCTCTGACGATCTGATCTTTACGAGCTACAAATTTCTATTTTTATCATACATCTTCTTTCGCCCAGCCTCGCGTATAAGCGCAAGCTATACCGCGATATTAAACTCCTCCTTGTTTCATACGCAACGCGATTTCTAAAAAATTCAAAACAAATCTAATTGGCTGAATTTTTCGACGATTATAATTCTCTGAAGAGTTAGATTAATTATTTCATTGATTCTATATACATTCTTCCTTTATCGATATTTTTGATACGTACGCATACGAATACATGTGTGTTTGCATGAATTACTACGGATCAAGAGAAATTCCTCGGTGTTTTTCGAATTTCCGAGCTTACGTCACGTGAAGGAGGACTCCCGGGAACGTGTGCGGGGGTCCCTCACGTGCGTGCTCAATTTCGTGGAGCGTTCCGCCTCGTCCGAAACGAGGCCGGGAGGGGAGAGAGGGAGAGAGGAGAGGATCGGCGGCGGACCCCGCCGATCCGCTCCGTGGAGGCTTTTCAGGGAAACGTGGAAGGAACTCCAGTCAAGAGGATCGTCGTGAGAAGTTTTTAATCTGCTGAGAGATTTGGACTTTCGCCAGTGGACTTTCGGCGTGGTTCGCAACATGTGTACATTAATATGTGTGTGTGTGTGTGTGTGTGTGTGTGTGTGTGTGTGTGTGTGTGTGTGTGTGTGTGTGTGTGTGTGTGTATGTGTACGTAAAGTAACGTACGTAGACGACGCTCGCGTGGAAACACGGGCATACGGTGTGTGTACGCGCCGACCGTGATTGCGCGAGGAGAATGTAATTAGTGACGGGACGTTGCTGTGTTGATCCTTCGTAGTGGTCGTCGCTCGGTGCCGCCGGCCTGTGCCCGTCGTCCGGAACGATATCCCAGACTGTTCCCAAACGCCGTCCATGGACCATGCCTGTGCCGGTTGTCCCGCATAAGGAAAAGGAATCGTCTCCGGAACGTTCACGCGTGATTTGAGTTCCATGGGTAACTGGAAAGGTATGAATATATTTCGATCGAGAACGCGTTACGTCGAAAAAGAAAAACTGAACTGCGCGTATTTTTTATCTATTTAAGCTGTAGAAATTTTATAATATGATAAATAGATATGTGATATGAGTTAATAAGAATAGAAATAAGAGAGTGGGGGACGGCTTAATAATAAAAAGGAAATATGATAAATTTGATTTGTAAAGAGATACTATAATTGACTCAAATCAAGCTATATTTTAAACACCTAAAAATTTCTCTTGTGTTTTTTATAATTTTTTATAATAGGCAAAAGAGCTAAATGTTCAAAGCTGATCAAAGATTTTGCGTTGTATAAATTAAATCGAACTAAGTAAAAGTGGAACATAAAGTACATGTATATTTTTTCTAAAAGATCGATGTTGTCTTATAAATCAATCACGAGGGTTTGAAACACTCTGACATTTATGATGTCAATGCTGATAATAGTAGAAGGCAATGTTATTCCACAATGACTTCAATAGTCATTTTTGTTCTTTTGTCTGTCAAGGACATAAGCTTTAAGGATTCTTTGCCGTCGCAGGTAACGGAATCTTTAGATTCTTTAAAAAAGGATCTGTGAAACTTTCATTGTGTGCTAAGATATAAGGCGACAACAAATTGCAAGGCGTAGTACAAATTCTGATCTATTTATATTTTTCATCCGTAAAATTGTGTATTCGAATTATTTCGACTCTTTCCGGGATTTATCGACCACGTTTTGTCTGAGAGCCACAGTATCGCGGCTTATTCCTCACGGGACGTTTTCGCTTAAGGAGTACTTCAACGCTCGTTTGAAAATGCTTCGGCTTTCAAGCTTGCTGATCAAGATAGATGATCCACTTTCGCAGTGCGTGCGGTTCGCAACGAGCGGCGGCGAGTCACCGATCGACGGATCGATCGATCGATCGTATCGATTCGCCGCGCGGTGTCTCTCATTGAATTAATGCCGAATTTTTGGCCGCCGTCATCAAAGCGGTCCTGATTGCTGAGCTCCGCTGTGTGCATGGGCACCACACAGTTGATTGGGATCATTGTAGGGGGCATTTTATGCACTGAGAGCATGCACCGCGGTTTCAACTTGAATACCGAATCAGGGAGATTGAAGGAGAGAGAGACAGAGAAGGGGAGAGAGAAGCGGAAGGAGAGAACGAGAGGCGCGAGGCAGAACGAGAGGGGCTTACCGGTTCCCGAGGCTGTGCACCGTAACAGTAGAAGGCTGTGGTCCCTCTTCCCTTCTCCGGCCTCTCCCTCGTCCCTGTCCCTCGTCCGTTTTAATAATCCTCGACCCCCTTAGAGCAACCCGAACAAGGATAGAACACAGCTGGTCTCCCTATATTTGCCTCGTGCCCGGTGTTAAGGGGTACCGCCCCCTACTGCGCCCCCTACTGCGCGTCAGTCTCGTTCGCTCCCGCTTACCGCCGGGCGATCTCTCGCTCTTCCGCATCGACTTCTGCTTTCTCCGAATAATCGGAATTCTAAAGGAGCGTTCCATGACGTCGCATTTCGCCTCGGCTTCACGGCAATTCTCCCTTCCCCTGGCTTGATACTTGAAACGAAATACGCGATTTCCGCGAGGCTTCTTCCCGGTTTTAACCGGCGAACGAACCGCCCACTAGTTCTAAGCATTGTACTTCGCCGATTCTTTTGTATGCTCGTGCCTGCACTCCAGGACTGTGTCTAAGTCCCTTTTTCCCGTTCTTTGTTTCCTCCTGCCTACTTAGACCACCACCGCTCGAGCGTGAAAGTCTGTCTCACTCTGAAACTCTGTCGTTTCGTGCGGCGTGGGGTAAAGAAAAGGATAGAGATTAAGGTAACTTCGAGAGGTAAAGCGCACCGACTATTCTTCCGCACTGGTATGCGAGATATAGCTTCGGAATAGCTAAGTGTCCTTTCCTAGGTCGGAAATGCGACGATGAATTCCCAAAAGTATCGAAACTTCCCACGTGTTCCGCACCCCGAAGTTTAAGCGGAAGACAGAGTTAATCAAATAACAATGCCGAATTCCACGATTGTGAGAAGAAAAACGAATTTCACACAGACTGTTGGAATTGACTAACGTCGTATCGATGCGATAGCAATCCAATAATTGTAATTTCAACACATAAACGGATTATTTATCTTATAAAGCAGTCTTCTGTCGCATAAGAATGTCGCGTATCATTTTTCTTTATGTAAAGCTATCTTTGTACGAATTCGATATAAAGAATCAAGAAAGTAGTATCGAGGAAACTCAATACAAAAGACTGTAAAAACGCAATAGAATATTTGCGTTTCTAATCTTAAGCTAAATATTCTTTTGGACCTACTCTCTTCATGATTCATAGAATATCCAAAGAATATTTTCGTGTAAATCTGAAAAAGACTCAAATTTAGTTACCGGCGTAATTGCGACTGTCCGTTTCTTCAAGTTCTCTCAAAGACCGAGATTCTGCGCAGATCTATACGATGCGCATTGAATAATTCAGCGTTAATATGCAAAAGAAAAAGCAGGCAACGAACGATCGTCAAATCTTTAAATTCCGGACCCGGTCCGGAAATTAGTCTCGGACTATTTATCACATCGAAGCAATTCTTGAAATGTTAGGAATTTTTGAAGAATTAGTATAAAATTGATGAGAGTCATGGAGTAGATGCAACCTTCTGGCAGATTGTCTTTTCATTTCGCTACCGAAGATCGTTCTTTGATCTTCGGTGCTATGTCCGGTTTTAGAAAATTGTAATAAATGGGCAGACAGTCCTACAACATGCTATTGTTCTGGTATAAGCACGGTCTGCACAGACGAAAATCTTCGTTGCGATTAGTACGGGGATGTATACGATGAAGGTCCGACGACGACAATGAATGAAGATCTTGACGAGAAAACCAGACGTCCCGTGGTGAGAACCAAAAGGGCGGAGCGAGAAAAAGTAACGGGAGAGAGAAAAGAAGGGGGAGTATATCGCGACGGGGTTCCGGGTTCTGGGTGGCGGAAAGAGGCGTTGGATACAGCGTGGAAAAAACGAGACGAGCGTGCGCGCTTACGGAAGAGAGCATCGGCTTGAACGGCGTGAGAGGTAGCGTGGCGCGGCTCGGCTCGGCTCGGCTCAGCTTGGCGCGGCGCGGCGCGGCGCGGCGCGACGCAGCGCGGCACAGCGTGGCGGTCGGAATAGCGGTACGACAGAGCCAGACCAGAGGAACGAGGACTGAGCGAGAGGTGTCCGCGTCGAGACGAGTCACGCTAGAGCGACGAGGACGATGGAGAGACATAGAGAGTCCGACCGACCGACGAACGGAGAGATGGATAACGGAGCAGAGTCGGGCTAATGCGGGTGCCCGAGCGAGACCGAGCCGTGCCGAGCCGCGAGAACAGGCAGGCAGGCAGGCAGGCAGGCAGGCAAGCACAGGCAGAGTCGCTGGCGTAGTAACGCGCCGAGACTCGTATAGACGAGCCTGCTTGCTGTTTGCGTGCCTGCCTGCCTGCCTGCCTGCCTACCTTGCTCGTTGCCCTTCCTCCCTCGACATCCCGCATCCGCCCGACCGGCCGACCGACCGGCCGACCGACCGACCGTCCGACAGCCCGACTCCGACTCTATCCGTGTAAATGCGCGTCTGTGTCTGCCGCGCCTCTCCGCGCGGTGCCTCTGTCGGTGGCGACTACACGCGAGCGTCCCGGCCTTCGGCGTGTATATGCGCCGCGCGCACGTCCATGTGTAAGCGTGTGTTAGATGGGGGTCCCGGCCCGGCTCGGCGCTCTCGGCCCGTCCCGTCCCGTTCCGTAGAGTATCGCGCCGCGCCGCGCCGCGCTCGCCACCCGCTATCCACAGCAGTTTCAGCCAGCCCGCCCGCCCGACTGACTGCCAGTGTCCCACCGCACGCCGAACCGTTTGCACTCAGAAGCGATCAGGGAGCCCTTCTCTGCCTCCCTGCCGGCCACCCCGCTCGTACGCTCTCTCGTCGGCTCTCCGTCGGCACCCCACTTCGCCTTTCCTCGTCGCCCACGGTCGCCCTCCCTCATCTCCCTCGCTCCGATTCTGTCTCCCTTTTTCTCTAGTTTTACAGACGCACACAGACACACACGAACGTACACACACATACACGCGTGCGCGAGTCGTTCTCTCTCTTTTCCTCTTGAAATTTTCTCCCTCTCCGTCCGTAGCGCGCGGCGTTTCTTCGCATCCCACTCTGTCCCATCTCTCCTCGCCCTCCTTTCCGCCAGTCGAGTTACACTCGGCGAACGCACGAGCACCGGCTATCGCTCTCTCCGTCTCTTATCTCCGTCGGCTCGCTCTCTATCCCCTTTTTCACCCTCCTGCGTCTCGTCCTATCTGTCTCACGCTCTCTCTCTTCTCTCTCTGTCTCTCTCTTTCCGACGTGTTTAGCCTCCCGCCTGATTCCTCCTTCACGCCACTCTACGCTCCCTCCACGTTTCGCTCGCGACTCGACCGTCCTCGTCTTGCCACCGCAGCCAGTCATCCTCCCTCTCCATTTTCGACTCCTCTCTCGCGTCTCTCGATCCCGCTTCTCCCTCTCGCTCTCGGGAGTAACGCCGGTGTGTACTCCCGCTGTCACCTGATCGCGGGACGCTTTTCGCGGGTGAGATACCGCTCGGCCACCGAGTCAACCCAGTCTGCCGGCGCTCGTTCTTGCTCCGATTCTTCCTTTTCGCTGTCCTTCCTTCTCTCTCTCTCTCTCTCTCTCTCTCTCTCCCCCCGCTTCTCTCACTCACTCTGTCCGTCTGTCCTCATTCTATCTCTCTCGTTCGCTCTGCCTTTTACTCCTCCTCTCTCCCCACCCCCGCGCAGCCTTCCTCTACTCTTCCACCGCCGCTCTTCCTCCTGCCGGCCGTCGTCGTCGTGGTCTTCCTTTACTCGCCTCGTTGCCGCGCGACGTCAACATCGTCGGGTTGGTGGTTACCCGGTGGAAGACGAGAGCCGAGAAAAAAAAAAGAAAAGCGAAGCACAGAAGAGTGGCCGCCACCGAGCGTCCAACGACGCTCGTCCACGCGAGACCGGGTTGTGGGGACGATCTCGCGTCTCTTCCTCCTTTCACGGATCTTCGCCGACACATCAGAGTTGCCCGAGGAGAGAGACAGAGAGAGAGAGGGAGGGAGGGAGAGAGAGAGAGAAAGAGAGAGAGAAATAGAGAGGGAGGTGACACTTTCGGACAGACACGCGGCACGGATCTCGCACACTTGGTGGACGCGCGTGGTGGATACGGAAGAACCGCGTTCCGTTGCAGAGATCGGTGACGGTGCCAAGAGATCTCGTTTTTTTCCTCTCTCTTTTTCCGATCTTCATCCGGGCTCTTTGTCCCGAAAGCGGCTTCGCGAGTCGAGCACGGATTTCGCGCCGATCTTCGCCAGTGTGTGAGCGACCATGCGTGTGATTTCCAAGTGACAGTGTGAAGACGACGATTCTCAAGTGAGTTCCGATCATTACTTTATGATTGTCAAACTGTTCGCGCGATTTTCTACGTTTTTTTGCCATGTCTCAAAGTTACTTCCTCATCTGTGCGTTTAGTCTTCGATAAGATCGAGATCTTATCTGTCGGGGATTATTCTTAACATTTATAACTGAAATACGGGTGAACGAAGGAATTTGCGTGGAATTAAAACGTGATTGGTGGAAAATCTATTTGAAAACGTAAAAAAAAATATATATATCTACTCTTGTGGATCATCCGTCGGATCGTCGCGACTGATAGAGTTTAATCTCCTTTTCATCAACAGTGAATGCACAAAGTAACACGTGATTTTTTTTAGTTAATATCAATTAGTAATCTCATTTATTCCTCATCAGACGATCATCCATAGTAATAAACTCTTTAACGACGAAATCATTCGCGGAAATATTCCAAGATAGATCGACCTCGCAATATATCATATCGTATAGATAAGTACTATAAATTATTAATCGATTTTCCATGTGTTCCGCCTTACTCTCACATTCCAGAATAAAATTGATATTGAGAAGAATTTCGCGAACGCAGCGAACGCGTTTCTTCTCTGCTAAAAGGAACCGTCAATCATACACTCTATTTCTAATCTCCGCGTATTCCCTCTCTGTCTCGATCGTATTGCCACTTCTAGATTGTGCCCAAAAATTCCTTTGTGACTGTGAAAGGTAGATGCTTCTCACCGGCGATCGATCGATAGGCGCGAACGACGGCGCGGATCGAGGAGATCGATGAAATCCGTATTATTTATTTTCGAGTGGAGACGCTTTTCTCTATTTCTCTCTTTTCTTCTCACGGGACGGAGAGAAATAGGCAGTCCTCACGAAGGCGTCGGGGAGAGAACGACGACGGAGAGACAGCGGCATTCGTCCGTTCCGGTACCCGTTGCGGGCCGGTCGCCACACCCGCCCGTTTGGGAATTCAACTTACTGCCACTCCGGGACTCGAGCGAGGAGAGCGTTCGACGGTTTCTCCGACGGGATCTAACGGGCCGCCGTTTCGCGAATGGCGCGCCCGTTTCATGCTGGCTGCTATACATTCGACCGATCCTCTCGCGAGGCGACGAGGATAATTTTTCTTTTTTATGCAACCTCTCTCTTTCTTTTTCTCTTCTCGATTCGGCAGAGAGGAATCATTCTAGAGGTGTCCGGTCGAGTGTTGCGTTTGTCACGTTCACTCTCATTATTTCGCCGTGAAATGTCGAGAAAAGTCTCGTTATCGAGTTTTCGAAGTGCCACGAGAGGGCCGCTCTTTCGATCGCGCGCGCGATCGTTGCATTTAACGCGGCACTTTTCACCAGCGATTTGATTCGACGTAGGCGGTCGGTGTGGAAAACGCGCGCGCGCGCGGGGGTTGAATTGGAAAATCCGAAGCACTCGTTTGCGGTACCTATGTAACGCGTCATTATCCGCGATGGTGCGTCCCGATCCCACATTCGCGGCTCTTTTCTGAAGAGTTTGTTAATGCGCGGCATTTCGCCGCATTGTTCGATGCTTCAGTGCGTTAGATTGAACGTCATTCCTTGCATCGATAAATTCTCGTTAACGATTGACCCTACGTGGCACACTCAACGGAACACGTAACATTTAAAGTTCGAAACGTTCAAACATTTCTCGTTGGTTTATTCCTTTTCGGATTACGAATTATGATATATTATACGGTTTATTAAAAAATAATTAGAAAATTATCGAAAATTAAATATCAAAGAAAGGCGTACGCGCCTTGTAAGATTAGTTACGAGGATCACGTTATATCCGCATTATATTTATAATCCTTCTTAGGCAGTGATCCGATCGGATGTAAAGCAACTAATCAAATTATCTTACGATAGTCTCGGTAGTCTGATGGATGATCGATAAAAGTAGTTAAGGGCGGATGTAGCATCTCACATGGCTCTTACGGTGAATGAGACAACAAGACCGGGAATACTTGCGCAGATTTGCTTGTATCCCGTTACGCTGATCCTTTGGCACTTGAAAATAAAATCACGCTGCATTTACGAAAAGATTTAGGCGAATCTTGCGCAATTAGATTCATAGATGACATTTAGTACAGGTCGTATTATTTTGCGAGAGTTCGTATCCTTCGCGTTAATCATATACTGCCCAATCCTGTTTCGCGAATGTTCACTTAAAATTTTACGTTAACTGGCCGTTAACGCGTCGAAAACATATGTCTGTATTGATTCGCAAATTGCCTCGCTTGTTTATCGTCATTCCTTCGACTCCTTTAGCTCGATTCCCGTTCGTCGACTTGTGCGAAATCGTCAGGATTGACGATGTGATTTTCTGAATATTGCGAATTCTGAAGTTTGCGAACGAGTTTTCACGCGAAACTCTTGTGAAGCCATGTCGCAAGCTCGCTAATTGCGATTATCGAATTTACTCACTTACAAATTTTAATATTACAAAGCAAACAATTCATTTTACGATCGGTAAAAAATCTTAATTACTTAGCTGGAGCCGAGATAAGAAAAAAACGCGCGAGTATCTTTCCGAGTAAATATCTTCGGTTCTCCTATCGTCAGCAGAGAAGCAAAGAAATTATTTTTTTCAGTTGCATATGCTTTTAATTCGACCAGTCTGTTTTTTTTTTACGAGAGAAGGAGCGATGTTCCTTTCCGTTTGCCACGCGTGACATTTGGCGCGAGACAGGAACGTGTTTCTCGATATTGCTAGCTACTTCGAATAAATTAGATAGAATGAACGTGCTTTTTCTCTCGATATGCGTATCTCGGTATTCCTGATATGGATCGCCGAATCATATTCTATTTTTTTTAAGAGATGAAACGAGCGATCATTGGAGAGTACGTTTTTCTTTCGAGTATTTGGCGATTCCGATCATAAATAGCAGGCACTTATAAAAGTTCGTAATAAATTCATTAATTAAATCAATTCGCATTTCGGCGTTATCTCAATTTTCGCGAACATAGAATTATAAACATTTTTTGTCCTGTTTTAGAGTTTTGTAAGAATATTTGGAAAATTCACAGATGAAACATCATTATATTTCTTTGTACGAGTAATGGATAATGTTCGATGTAATTTGATAAATTAATTTGATATCGTAATATAATATGACACAAAGAGTTTACATATAGATGCAAGTGCGTATTTATCTGTATCTGAAAAATGTTGATATGAAACACCAGAAAAAAAACTATTTTTCACACTTCGCTTAAAATGAAAGAAAAAAAACTATCTTATGTTAAATATCAAGTTTTTAGACTTTTAAATTCTCTGCATAGAGAGAAAAAAGTATGTTCCCCCCACTTTCGCGATTGCCCAGTCTTCTCTCATTTAAAGTTTCATCAATTCTATTTCAGGCAATTCGTATGTCGCATACATCCTCGTCCTTATTTGCAATAATAAAGAGAAAAAAAGAACATTTGGTTTTCTCCGGTTAAAATAACGGCCGGGAATTTGCCGATCGGCAGCCGCGTGGCACCGCTGTTACGAAACCGATCGGCGGGCGGGACAAGAACGAGGGAGAGGGGAGGGTGGATGAGCCGGAGAACGGTGGTGTCCTGCGCGGGAAACGGATAACCGAAACTGCCGCGTATGCACGCGCGTACAACGGGTGGGCGTACGTGGTAATACAGTGGCCATGCGAGCTTGATTACACATTGCGATCACGAGTGTTCCACGAGCGGGCGGACATAAGGCCTTTTGTCGCACTATGGCCTACGGGCAGGAAGCACGTAGCGTGACACCCGGCCGCTCGGTGTGCGAGCGGCACCCACATATACGCCGAGTAATATGTACACGAAGGGAGGGAAAGAGACGGAGAGAAGGAAAGACACGCAGAGAATGCGGGTGAGGGAGAGCGCGTGTCGAGAGAGAGAGAGAGAGAGAGAGAGAGAGAGAGAGAGAGAGAGAGAGAGAGAGAGAGAGAGAGATATGGGAGACGGCGGTAAAGAGGGTAGAAGAGGATCGGCGAAGACGGCGGTAAAGGGGGTAGAAGAGGATCGGCGGAGACGGCAGAGGACGCGCTATAATACTCGGTGGTGGTCCCATGCCACTACGTGACTTGTGTGCGGCTCTAAGCCGAGACATATCGCCGTCCCGGGGCCCCGTTTCTGCCACCTAAAGGAGCGCGCGGATATATCGCGCACCGAGGCCATTATACTCGGCTACCGTGCCGGACGGTTCGATCGGTCTTATTGAATTTGCTCCTCCCCCCCCACACACTCCCTTCCCCGCTTCCTCCTGACATCCGATTCCTTTGTCCGACCGATCGCACAGGTTTGTCTCCCGATTGTTCGTTCCGGAATTATCTAAGCGCAGCCCGCCGCTAACTTAATCGGGTCACCCACTCACGAATGCAGGCACTCACAGTTTTTTCACCTCGTCGGATTTCCGTCAGTAGCGTTTGCGCGTTACTGCGTTTTCAGCGAAATCGGTAACGCGACGAGGTAATTTAATTTGCGACTTCGTGCTTCAGAGGCTTATTAAGTTTCCTCTCGACACGTTAAAATTTTGCGTTCTGAGAGACGATCGTTTAAGATCCCGAAGTCACTTGATTTATAAATGCTTAATCTCAAATTCTATCCTATAAAAGCTTTTATATAATATGCCTCGAGATTTTAATAATTAATTGAAAATGAAGATTTCTGTATCTCTAATTACATAAATTTATTACGGTTCTATTAAAGATCAACGGTTGTCACTTTTTCAAATTGATGTCATCGATATCGATATTTTCTAATCATTCATACGTTCGAGCAACGTTATTTTTTAAACGTGTCTTAAATTTAACATCGCGACTGGAGGAAATCAATTTCGTATCTCGGTTGCGAATATTATTCCTCGTAAATAAAGAGCACGAATATTTCGCTCGATACTACCTTATTCGCTTTGCTCTCCCCGTTGATTCCGTTCTGCGCGATTCTCGTGGTTCTCTGGCAGCGTGGGTTAAATGCGACCGCGGCAGTTAATAGGTACTTAATCGAGTCGTTAATTAAGGCGCTCCGGGATCGCGACTCTCGAAATAAACCTTTTCGCGCGTTCGCGCGATCGTATCTCCGCTGCAGGACAATGTCGGTTATCTGGCGATGATATCACCGTGACTTTCCGACCGTATCCTGCCTTCCACATTTCGCTCTCTCCCTCCCCGGTTCATCGTCAATTGAAGGAAATCGCGTACATCGCGGCCCGGCCATTATGCCAGCTACCGTGCTAGACGCTTCGATCGGCCTCATTGAATTAGCTCCCGCCAGCGGGCTTGTTTCTCGATTGTCTGGCGTAAACCGCAGAGGTTTGCCATTTTACTCGGGAACCCGATCGGTCGGTCAACTAGTCGACTTCGCTGATTGACATTCCCGAGGGCGATAATCACACGAAAATAAGAAATCCGTCGCGATGCCAGCTCTTTGCGTGACTCTCATATCGAGCGATCCAGGTTAAAGTATTTAACAACTTATCTCGGCCTGTATTATAGATATTAGAATAATTAGCCTTTATTTTGTGGACATGAGAATATCCTTTGGCTTCCTATCGATCTTGCTCCGATATTAAACTGATCTTTTTTTATAATAATACCGATTTCGATTTGATAAATATATAAATTTTTAATTCTTGCGTATATGAAAAAATTAATTTTCTGATTATGTCAAAGTCGGCTTTATTGCTTAATTAAAATCATCGATTATTCTTATTTACAATTTATTTTTATTTTTATTAAGGGTAAAAGGCAAGTATAATTCCAAATTTATTTCCATCACTATCTTTAGAATCTTATTAAATAAATATCTCGCAGTGTGATTCAATTAAATATGCTTTGCGATTATCAACAATTTGTGCGTAAGTCCAAAGTCTTGTCGATAGAATTGACTGTTTTCAACCTCCGCGAGATTTCATTTTGATATCCTTCCGCTTTCAGCGAAACGATTCGCCGGTATTTGAGGATTATCCCGATATTCCGCGATCCATGGGGGATTTAAGTGTCGCCCTCGGGGACGTTAGCGAATTGTCCAAGGTGGGTGGACAGTCCGATCGAGCTTATTGAATTAGCTTCCGCTCTTAGGTACGCGCTACGATTGCGGATTGTATCATTCAATCGCGTATATTCGTACCACGTACGTGGTCTTTGATACACCTACGGTTATCTCGAATACATCCTGTTTTGCTAATATAAGTTCTATTTATATATCGAGTATAGATTTATACTCGATATATAAATAGAATGATGGAAATCGTCGAACGAATCGTCACAGTTTTTTTTATTTCGGAATTGTAATCAATAAATAGAGCCGCGAGAGATGAAGCGTTTGTCGGAGGGCGTGACATCAAGGGTGTCCGATGCACATCTAGGGGTGAGAACCGTGCGAAGGGGTGGCTTCATTTTTAGGTCGTTATATCTCATTATTTTCCGGCTTTATCGCCATCACGGCTCTCGCTGCGGGAGGTTGAGAGCAATAACCGTTCGATTCTGCAGCGGGATGTTTTTTTTTTTCCTTTTCGGATGACACACGCGATGGTACGCTATATTTTAACCCCGATATTGGGTATGCAGATACGCGGAGCGCAAAAATGGCCCACGCGCGAAAGGAAGGTCGCGCCGGCTAACCGGTTTTCCCGTGTTTAGTACGTCATGTAAGCTGCTGGCTAATTGTGCCAGCGTCGTTGACTATCCTTAATGCCGCTCTTGCGAAAAGTCCCCGTTTCTTCATATGCGGTTAGAGTTGAAACGTGATATCCGCGGAGAAGCGCGAGAATTCTACTTCAAGAGTGAATAGTAACTGGAAATAAAGGATCGTAACGGGTTAATTGAGCATTAGCAGAAGATAAGGAACATAAATAATTATCAGAGAAAAGCCGTTGCAGTCATGCAGACTAAATGTCGTAGGTAAACGAAATATCCTTAGTTCGGCCAGGTTGATCCCATTAATTTTTCCGTTTTTCCACAACGCGAGAATACAAACGAAAGGTTAATTCTTTTTTTATAGAATAGAATTTATTACATTTCAACATTATAAAAAGCAAGAAAGAGACTTGATTTATAATTTTTTATTTATCTACGCATACATCCAATCCATCCCTCAAGTGTAATTTCCACTAAATAATTCCTAAAACTATTACAATCTTTGGTTTTTTTGCTTATGTCTAACCTTTGTAACATTTATATATTATATTTTTTATAATATATTCTCTTCCGTCCTTACTTCCTTTTCTTTCATCCTTTTTTATATTGTTTATAAAAAAAATTATCTTAATTGCTTTCAATGAAAATACGGTGATATATGAGCCGTTTATTTAAAAAAAAGTAGCAAGTTTCGAAAGATGATTCAAACAAAACGCATACCACTCATTTTTGTCTTGATTTTTAAAATCTTGCTGACCATAGCTTCCAAAATAAACTGCACCACTTCGTTAGATATCAATATGTCTATGATCTCTCGATCTATACAAAGCTCGAAGGAAATAAGTGCATTCGAATCGCAGTGAAAATGGAGAATTTTCACTGCAATAGTTTCGCTTGCGCGAGGGGCCACGCTATGCGTTTATTATCGGAGAGAAGGTGGAAAACGGCGGGAGTCAATTTCCCGAGTGAATTTCTGCCCCGTATTATATCCCCGAGCAGCTATAATCTACCTCTCCCACTGGTGATAGTCTCCACCCACTCGACTAGTAGTCCATTAGCGGCGCCCCTCGCGCTTAAATGTTTCCGCCGCTTAATTGCGCATAGCTAATTTTCCTTGTCACATTTCGTCCCTCTTTTGTTTCCAGCATCACCTTGCCGTCGTCATCGTTCCCGAAGAAAGACGGTCGAGACCGTTTCTTAAACGACATTCGTGCGGATTATCGCCTCGACGAATGATCTATTGAATCTCATACGAACGTCAATATACATTGCGAGTGATCGTGATTCCTATGGTGTGACTTTGCTGTGCTCGCAGTGATTAGTGTCGATGTGCCGGTCGCAGGATAACGGTGAACAGAATCTCGGTTGTGATACATAGATAATACACCCAACGCACAAACGATAATATGGCCAGTGCAACAACGATGGGTCTACGTCGTAGAGCACCGGTGAACTCGCCGACTCCCTCGAGCCAATCACTGTCCACGACGACGGGTGCGTCGTCGTCGAGCAAGCGCTCGAGAAGCGAGAACAACAATAGCCCGTCCCACGGCAATCTGAACTCGATGAATGGCGGCACTCGGGACGAACCGCCGACGAAGAAGTCCCGCGGGACTTCGACAAGCGGAGGAAAAGGTGGCAACTCCTCCTGCTCCTCCTCATCTTCGAACTCAGCCTCCTCGGCGTCCTCCACGTCAACGACTACGAGTATCTCGACCGATAGTCAGATTACGAAGAGTCGCGGAACTTCCGTCTCGAGATCGGCCACTCAGACCAAGTCGTCGTCCACCTCGACGGCTGCCAGCACGGCCTCTTCCTCGACGAGCGATATATCCAACGGTTCCGTACTCTCGACCAGCTGGCCGACCACGTCGAACATGTCGGACGTGCCGTCGTACGCTTCCGTAACCGGGCTGGGCTTGACGGGCGGACAAACGGCCGGCCTGTGCGCCGGAAGCCTCGGCATGCCACCTACGCCAATTCCACCGTACATGTCGACCTCCATGGCGACTTTCGTCGGCAACGCCACGAACCTCGGCAAGAGCTCGTCCGTCTCATACCTCGACATTTCGAACATGACCGGTAGCTCCCTGGCTGTTTCCGGCGCTGCGAACTCGTTAAACGGCGGATACGCGCCGACCGGCGCTGCCGCCGGCGTGGACACGAAGGGCGGAATGGCGATGTCGTATTCGGGGATGCCGTCGCCGAATGTGAATGGCGGCGCGTACGGCGTGCAGAAGGGACAGGGTCCGAAAGGAGTCGACGGAGCCGCCGCGTCGCCGAGAAAATTTCAAAATGACGCCATGTTCAACGCCTATCAGCCGTGGGTGATCAAGACGTACGGCGATCTCGCCAAGACCAAGACGATCACCATCAAGAAATACGCGCGCATCCTGAGGACCTTGCGGGGCGAGGAGGTGAACAGCGCGGAGAACAGCAAATTCCGCTTCTGGGTCAAGAGCAAGGGTTTCCACATCGGCCAGCCGGAAGGCTACGACGCGAAAGCGGCAGACAGGATTATTGGACGTCACGCCGTCACGAGTCCGGGTTTGGATCCGCCACTCTACGTGCCCACGCAGCTGCCGCACAACAAGGTGAGTACGTCCAAGCGGATTATCCTGCCTCCCGCAATCGCAAGAGACGTCCCAGATAGAGTCCACGAGCGGCTGAAAGGATTAAGTTAACAAGCGTTTGTGAGAGATGTAATCTCTCGCCGATCGCGCCGCCGATCGAGGAGTCGCCTTCGTGATCTAGACCGATAAACGAAGCGCGAGAGATAAGCTCCGCATCGCGAGTACGTCGCGATGAATTTCGCGCGTTTCTCGCTTCTCTCTCACGAGCTTATTTAGCATGAAATATAGGAGGGATTTGGATGAAATTAAATACCCACTTTTTGTGTCTTTCTCGAGTTTCCATTTCTAGCCGTTGGCGCTGAAAGTCAAGGTTTTACCTATCGATGCATTAAATGTTCCTTCGTTATAATGCTTTCCGACCGATGTTCTCAAAGGAGACAATCGGTAAAGGTACGGTTATAATAATTTTACTACGCTATCTGCGCTAACCGTACACGGAGAATGATACTAAACGTCTCGCCGCGAAACTGTCCTATATTCAGTTCGTAAATTCTACTTTCTTATCCTTATTCCTGGAAAATTGACTTTCGAGCTTCTATCCGTGCGAATTGGTCGTTTTGCATGCGGCAATCTACTGTGCAGAGAACTTATACCGCAGCGGCCCGCTGAAATGCGGGGTTTATTGGTCGGTCGGATTTATCTTCACGGCGAGTAGAAAAACGGCGAGAAATCTCGGGCGCGGCACGCTTGAGAAGTACGAGAAAAAGATGGGGAGAAAGAGATCTCGTCGTACTCAGATAAAGCGGCCGCTTAATTGCGTCTAATTATGTATATACGCGCGTGCAGCGATGTGGTCGGTGGCCGACGCCGTCGCTTCGTCTGTCGACGCTCTCCGTCGCTTCGATCCGGTTTCCGGAGCTTTGCCAAGCCCGGACTGAGAGAGAGAGAGAGAGAGAGAGAGAGAGAGAGAGAGAGAGAAGAGAGAGATTGTTTGCCACGGCGCCGTTTGCCTCTTCGGTCAGTAACGCTTCCGCGATTTTCTATCCGTGTCTTCTCGCCATGGAATTCGGCAAAACGAAACCCACGAGAATCTCTCTCTCTCTCTCTCTCTCTCTCTCTCTCTCTCTCTCTCTCTCTCTCTCTCTCTCTCTCTCTCTCTCTCTCTCCTTCTTCCGTAACTCCTCTCGCTGCTCTCCCGTGGATGTCCGACACGCTACTTTAAGGCCGTCCGATAACGTGCTAAATTACTCATGGCGAATTCAATTGGACGCGCTAAGCGCGTCCTTGCAAAGATTAAAGCTTGTTGTATGCTAATATAGATTCCAGTCTAAAAACGTGATATTAAATACTTCGATTGATGAAACGCTCAAATGTTCTCCCAAACAATGCGACAGATCGTATCGAGCGGATTGTCCGAACTCTCGCCTATGTGCCGCGCCTTTACGTCGATTTGTGATACGACAGCCTTTAACGTGCGCCAGTTGCGCACTACCGCATCCGACCAAATTCGCTATTATACAGCACCACGTCATCATGCACACCCTATCGCGAGCCTGCACCAGATATTCCGGGAATATTCTGCGATTTACTCGCGCCGGAATGTCTTGATTAAACTGGTCATGAGGTTAACAGATAACCTCGATAAACGAGGAATGATAATCTAATCTAAAATTGATTTACGATTTTTCACGAATGAAATTCAATTAATAAATTAATTCGATATGACGGATTTTAAAAACGGTTTTTGAAATCCAAATTTATCACGGCAATTACAATTTTAGCTTAACGGCTTACAACAAACGACTTACGACTAACAGCTAACGATTAACGACAATTTTTAATGGTACCTCGACAAATATCTCCGAATATTTTGTTAAGAATCGCCTGTCGCGAATGCTCGCTTTCTCGTCACTATCGTTTCCTCTATCAAAGCTACGTTGCCATAAGCTGCGTTATCATTAGTATATCTGTGAGAGGTGTAGAATGGTAAGACGCTCTCTCGCAGAGCATACACTTTTTCCCCGTTGCTCAATTACATTTCACTCTATCGCGAGAGACGGACGCTTTCACGGTACTGTCTAACGTGGCGTACATCACGTAACGCGACCACCAACCTCACAAAAATCAGACCTCACGCCTCAAGTTCCGTCAGCGATTTACCAACGGAAATACAGTCTTATTTTATTCGGTATTTTCACCTCGATAAATTTGCCGAACCAGCAAATTTATTAGAACGCAAAGGCAAAGTTATTCGACTGTCCGTTGAACGTTCGTCGTACTAGATTTTGGAATTTCGCAATATATAGAATTACTAAACGATTATATAGATTATTACTAAACTAAAACGTACGTCGTCTATTTTTTTCAATACTTGTGCTGCTGCGATATAGCGAGAAAACTAAACGATGGATACTGCATATTTTTTTGCGTAAAGAGTTTGCGAATATACGTTCACATAAGCGAGAAGGAGTGGTGACCACGGATATCCCTTTCAGATATCTCTTTCGTGTCGTCCCTTCTAAAATTGCAGTTCTATTAGTTATACCTCACGATTGCCGTTTGCGTGGTTCTGACGCGCGCGTCGCGGTGCCGTGGGATTCCGGGCGCCGAAGCGGCACTCTTTCTCACGGAAAAGGAAGAGCGCGGCGGGCGCGCTTAGAATTCCGCCGCTCCGCTCGCTCGCCCGCCCGCCCTCGATCGGGATTCACAGTTCCGGGTGGTCGGAACGAAGAGGATCCATTCCACCCCGCCATCCCGCCCAACGGCGTCGGCAGCATCCACGGGATTTTGCGTGCCTCCGAGATTTTCCATCCTCCTTTATTCTCTCTCTCTCTCTCTCTCTCTCTCTCTCTCTCTCTCTCTCCCACTCCATTTCCGTCCTTCGCCACGGCGTCCCGCAAAATATCACCCGCTCGCGACACTCATTTTTCACGGTTGACCGTCGTCGAGGGCCACGAGATAACAACGGCGGAGAGGAAAGGTTTGCCACCGCGATAACTCTCACGGGAGAGAGGAGCCTTTCCTCCTCTTTCTGCTCCACTCGGTCCCTCTTGCTCGCTCGCCTCGAGGGTGGCAGGAGAGTAGGTCTGGCCGGCTAGTCATTAGTCACTTTCCGAAGCAGAGGCACAGACAGGCCGCGGCTCTTCCTCCCGTCCGTCCTGCCTCGCTTCCTCCTGTTCCGCGTTTGTCTCCCCTCTCATCCTCTCCCCTCCCTTCCTCCATCCTTCTCGCTGTTTCGTCCCGCTCCGTGTACGATCTACCGGTCGCTTGCGCTCTCCTTTCTTCTCGCTACGCGGTTCCGTGCCTCTCTCGCACCACAGTCTCCACACCGGCCACCCTTCCTTCCTTCCAGTACCCCGCCCCCGCTCACCGACTACGGAGAGACTCTGAGACCCGAAGCGGTATAAGTCTCCCCTCTCGTCGAGCTTCGTCGGCTGTGGCTTCGAGACGTTCTCGCTTGCTCCCCTCACGAAGAGAAACGCCGCCACCGCGCTCGTGTTCGCCTCCTCTCCCGGTGCTAAGCCTCTCGCGCGTCTATCTTGATTGAGAGGGAGCGCTGGTATCCTCTTTCTTCGTTCCGCCGCGTCATCTTTCTTTCTCGTGATTATGAAGCCTAGAGAAAGAGAGAGAGAGAGAGAGAGAGAGAGAGAGAGAGAGAGAAAGAGTAGGGGAGATAGAATGCGGACTAACCATGCCTATGGTGAATCTGACGAGGACGCAGCGAGAGAGAGGTTGTCATTGATCGTCCCGACTGCGGCTTGCGAGCCGCTAAAGGTCCCGTACAAGCACGAGCCCGCCGGCGTGTAGTTGGAGAGTCGTGTGTGTGTGTGTGTGTGTGTGTGTGTGTGTGTGTGTGTGTGTGTGTGTGTGTGTGTGTGTGTGTGTGTGTGTGTGTGTGTGTGTGTGTGTGTGTGTGTGTGTGTGTGTGTGTGTGTGTGTGTGTGCACACGTGCGTAAGCACTTGGTCCGTCCGTCATTCTCGTGCGTGCAACGGCGGAAACCTTTTTTTCCTTGCGCTACTCGAATTGCAGTGTTATTAGGCTGGCTGTAGCGATCAGACACGTAATATGCGTACGGGACGAGTTGATATTTTGTAGGAATGCGAAAAAAATGCGACTATCGCGCGTCCATGCGCGTCCACGTACATTCTTTATAAATCGTACGCGTGGTACGAGGGAAAAAAATATTCGCAGATATTATCGATGCTCAGGAACAATTTTTATTTAATTCGGAGGAAAACAGACTAGAGAATTTCGATATTATAAATTTAATAATATAAATTACGCGATTATATGCGTTATGTTTAATGTGTAACAGCTGTCTCCTCGTGACGTGTTCATTATTGAATCCAAGTCTCTTTGTCTCTTTCACTTTTATCCTTTTTCCGATACGGAGAGATAGCAGTATCTATATGAACGCGATAATCAAACAACCTCGTTTGCTGCTAAACACCAAATGTACGGTACCGCTGACTACGGTATTTCTCGGGAAAATTGCAAGCGCTCGGCGAGCAGTTTTTAATCAATGGGGCAGGGGAACTGCAGGGATATCCGGCGGGATGGCGACGACGGATAAAGGAAAAAGACGGACCGCGCGAACGGAGGTTAACCAAGGCGATAATTCGTCGCTCCGATTTCGGGGGTTTGGCTCGGTTAACCGAAACCATGGCTCCGAGGGCGTGCGTCGCGACCCTTAGCCAATAAAACAGTTGACCTCCTCCACCAGGAGGAGAGTAGCAAGGCGGAACGAGTAAAACGACGCGATCCCGACGAGGCCTTCTGCATTTTTGGCGATCGCTGCGAATTCTTTGCTAATGGGTTTCTCCTCCTCCTCATTTTTCGTTTCTTTTTCTGCGCTCGCAACGGTTTTTCGGATGGCTGCGAATGGGCCGCCATTAATGAGGCCGCATAAATAAATTGCGATCGATTGTTAACCTGCCGTCGGAGCTGTGTCACATTTTTCTATTATCAGAACTTTGTGACGAAAGCTTACTTGATTCCGACAATAAAATTCGATTTTATTACTGCATTATCAAGTTTAATTACGTTTTTTTTTTTTTCTTAATGAGCATAGATCGCCTATAAATTACAAAATCGACAAAAGCTTCTATTTTGAAAACACGTAGACATAATATAAACCCTAATTTGAAAACAGATGGACAGACTTAACTGAAGATATTGAATATCATGTTACACAATCCTCCCATTGCAGATATTACTTATCAAAATGGAAAAAAAGAAAAACATAGAACATCGCTAGTCGCTTTTCGTAATGATATTCGATGCTGATATATTTCCTATATGGGATCCTACGCGCCCTTCGACAGCCCTTAGCGCGGCCCAGCCAGCGACGCTTGATTATTATCACCGCCCCTGCCTCGATAATGAAAGTACGCGCGCGCACTCGCGTACGTGCGCGTGTGTGCATGTGCGTGTATTATGTTGGTGTCGAGAGCGCCACGGTTCGCCGCCTGGTTGCATTCGGGCACCAGCGGACGGGATCCGATGGGAAGAATGAGCGACGGCGCGAAGGGACGAAGGGAAACGCGAGGGGGAAGCTACAACGAGGGTGGCTTCGAGGCGTATACGCCGTGTCTCGGCCCCGCTGAGTCACGCACTAAAGAGAAACGCGTGAGGTCTCCGTGAGGGACGAACGAAAAGTTCCGGACAACGACGACGACCACGGGAGCTTCGGGAATCTTTATTTTTAGAGTGTGCGCTGATACGCGCGCGCGCACAGCACCCGTGCCCGATTCCCAAAAGACAAAACTTTTTCAAATTATACCTAACTTTATTCACACACATACACCCACATACAAACACACACGTACACACAGGAGAAAGAGCAAAGAAAGCTAATTCTTTAGCAAAAAAAATGATGCAATTTTTTAAAAAATAACTTTTTGTGACAGATAGGCATATTTATAACATTCAAATTCTATTTTCAACAGTGTGACAATAGGATATAACATGTCACAGAAATTAAATTTTGTAGTTAAATTTTGAAAAGATCTTTTTCGCGCAATTATATTCAGATTACTGTATTTTTACATAGAGTTTTTATTATTAAACCGACACTATTATTTCGATGTATGATTCTCCCTAATTCTCCCGGGGATGCAAATGAGTCAAATAAAGTTAGATTACCGTTGCGCCGTTCTTCATACATGCACACATGCGCGCGATGTTCTTCGCGGTACGACGGAACTCGAACCATTGCGCACAAGCAGAACTTTATTTATAAAATCCGCGAGAGAGAGAGAGAGAGAGAGAGAGAGAGAGAGAGAGAGAGAGAGAGAGAGAGAGAGAGAGCGAGCGATCCACGGAGAGCCTAGGCCGCGTCTGCAATTTTATCTCGACAGTAATGTTGAGTAAAGATTGTTATCATCGTTATCTCCATATCGATAAACTGCAAGCTCTTCGTTCGTGCGCTCGAACTAATACCGCGAGATTAAGCTCTTCATTACTCCAAACGCGCATTCGACTAGTTAGGATTGAGAGCCGATTTGCCACATTGTTATGTAATGCTCGTCTCTTGATTTATTTGAAGCATCCTTTCGAATCAGATTCGAATTCTGAGGCATAAATTCTACAAAGTCAAGTTTCAGAAATAAATTTACGAAATTTGCTTTGGATATTAATGTAAAAAATTTTTAATCACGTAAGGATGTAAGTTTCTTCAAGAACAGCTTTGTAACTAGTAAACGCGTTTAATTTGTTTATGAAATTTAAGAGAAACGTGGTTTAATATCGGATACTGAGAAAATAACGTATGAGAGAGAGAGAGAGAGAGAGAGAGAGCACTTTTCTGAAGAGATCGAAACATAGCACTACAAAAGGGTTTATGGCGTCCCGGTGCTCGAAGGGGGATCGAGCGGAGGGCGAGTCCGGGAATGGATTGTTTCGTCGCGGAACAATCCGCGAAGAAAGCGGAACGACGCGAAATTCGCCGGGCATTGAAACAAACCGGGTACACGGATAGGTAGGAGCGGTGTGTAGATGCGGCGGAGCAGCCACGGTAGCGTGAAATACGACGCTGCAACCTGGATTTCCGGACCTTAACTCGGTACGCTTACGGTGTAAATGAACTAACAGGAGCGGAGTTTCTCGTTCACTCCCAGAATACCGCTAGGAATGCATCCTTCGCTCCAAAAATTAACGTACATCTGGGAGATGACATCTCGCTCTGTATTAAAACATTATTCCGAAATCGTTTCATTTTACGGTTCTATCCGCGTTTCATGCATTAAATTACGTAACTTATACAGAACGTGAAATTGTTTGATTACGAATTCGTAAAGCAAGACTTGAGTTTTTTCTCAACGAATAGCTACTCTAAAGGAATACGGCAAAATCCGACGTATAATGGACACATGGAACGTAAGTTCCGTAGTCTCTTTCGTATTTTGCTCCGCCTAGATTCGCTATTGGATCTGTTCGCTAAATTTCCGCCTCGTCTCGTTTCGACGCGTTCCCATCGGTGGTGCACGCATCCGTTAGAATCGCGGCCAGAATGCCTCCGGTAGCGGGACGAATTTCGTCGCTGCGAAGAGATTCTGCCGATGGCTCACATACCGGCTCGCTGTTCATGCGCCGGTTACGCGGAACGAAAGCGTGCGGATCGAGAGCGTGTATACGCGCCGCGCCGCGCCACGCCGCGCCGCACCGCGCCGCGCCGCACCGCACCACGCCGCACCATCACGCCGCGTCGCGCCGCGCCGATAACTCGGGGGCCGGCTGAACGTTCTGGGCGGCTGAGTTCTGGGGTCCCAACCGCCGCGATCCCCCAACCCCTCCCTCGCCCACTCCGGCGGCTATAACGCGCGGCACGTAACCGCGGCCGGCGGCAATTAGTAGCGGGCCGTCGAGGGAGCCTCAGCCTTTTTCCCCAACCTGCTTGCCTCCGCCCGTTGCATTCTATCCTTTTCTCTCTTTCTCTCTCTTTCTACCCGGCACCTATCCTGCTCTTTTTCCGGCTCTCTATCACGCTTTATCTCACATTCCACCCGTTCATCGGCGTCCCGCTCGCACGTCTACGCTTAGCATTCACCACTTCTCTCTTCCCTCTTCCTCTTTCCGCCCGCGGCATATCCCATCGCTCTTCACTGGTACATCCCTCCTCTGGTCGCTCCTGCTTCTCTTTCTCGCACACTCTCCGGCTCTCCTGCGGCACGTTTTCGCTCGCTCATGTATTCGGGATTCCCTCTCTCTCTCTTTCTCTTGCTTCCTCTATATTGGTGGTTCTGATCTTCCAACTCGCTTGCTCGCGTACGCGATTGGTTTGTACGTCAAGGAGAAACGGAGACAGGGAGTATCGGCGAAAAAGCGACGGAGGTGGTTGAGTTCGGGAGCAGGAGAGACGGAGGAAGAATTGTGGAGAAAGGGAGAAAAAGAGACGAAGAGATTGCGCGTGTCGGATAAAGAGGGAAGCGGGCGCGGGACAGGGACGAACCAGGGCTGTGCGGTGGCATAAAAAGAGGCGTAGCGGGAAGAGAAAAAAAGAGCGAGAGAGACCGCCGTGGCGAAAGGGAAGAAAGAAAGGCAGTGAACTGCGGGGCAGACGAAAGCGTGGGACGGAGAGGGAAATGCGGGGAAAAGCAGCTGGAGAGAAAGGAAGAGAGAGACAGAGGGAGAGAAAGAGAGACACGAAGTTCGGGGTGGAAGCCGCAGGCTTTTTGTCCCGCCACCGCCGCAACCACCCGACAAAAATAGACTCCGTGTCCCTCGGTTCGTCTGTGCAACGATGTGCGACGCGGAGAACCTTCTATCCTTCTCTTCTCGTTCGTTCCAGGCGTGAACGCCAACGGGTCTCTTCCGTCCCCATCATCCTCTTCCTTCTTCCTTTTATTCACTCTCACTCTCTCTCTCTCTCTCTCTCTCTCTCTCTCTCTCTCTCTCTCTTCTCCTTCCCTCCCCTCTCTCGCTCACTCTCTCACTTACTTTTCCCCGAGGAGCCGTATTCTACAGTCTCTGCCGCTGATGTCCCGAGAGAAGAGGCCAAAGCCAAAAGCGCGCACGAGAGGTTGTTAGAATAGGGTGGCCGGAGATGAAGCCGATAGAGCATGCCGATGATTCTTATCTACCATAGGCGGCCTGACAACCCGATGATGCGGGCGTGGGCGCTTAGGTGTTTGGGCGACGTAGGCTAGGAATCGAGTCGGTGTGGTAGAGACAGAGAGTCGACCGCCCTTCTATTCTACCGTACTGCCTTTCCTGCCCTTCTCGTCGACCGATATACCTATCCGATAACGCGGCAGCGCGGCAAATCGCGATACGTATCGACCCCTTTCCAACGACCGACCCCCTTTTGCTACAAATAAGCTCCCGAACTACTTATCCACACTCGCGGTCCCACTCGGGAAGCCCCGCGGGGAGGAATGAGGATCGCTGCTCCCCGTGGGGTACTCTGAATTTGCCGTATCGCTCGCGATAGTTACTACCGAGATTACCTTTCTCTCTCCGTCGGTACCCTTCAGAGTTTCGAGGAAATGACGTAATTTCGAGAGGCTATCGCGCGAATTATATCCAAAGAAGGAAGGACGGAGGAGAAAAGAGGAATGGCCTTGATTAGATGTGATTAGAAGGAATTTACTCATTAATAATTATTATTTCATTTCTAAAAGCGTTTGTTTATCATATATAATTGTAACACAGAACAATTTTTCATTTATTGTCATAATTATTTTATATACTTTATGGAATAACTTTATGGAAAAATGATAAAATGTATTTAATTATTATTGTTCTCATCTTATATAAATTAAGTAAATCAGTATCTTATATATCTTGTTCGAAAATCGCAAGGTTTGTTTCTCAAAGTACCTCGAACATTTATTCGTGTCGTAATAGTGGAATGTTCCCAGATTGCACAGTCTGACCATTTCTAGCAGTAATTTGATCTTAGGATTAAACCTTTAATACTTCATAAACCACTTTCGAAATTGTAAACTGTCGTTTCTTAGTCTATCTAAATTAATATTGTTATCTAAGACTAACATAACAGATATAACAGTATATTTAAATTAAAAGAGTACTACTTTTTATTATCAACTCTATAATTCATTTTAATTAACATCTAGCGTGCTCCATATCGAAAAATCACTATTTTCAAACGATCAAATTTTGATGTCTAGTTTATTTTTATTACAACATTAGCTTTTAATTTTTCCATCTCAATATATCATATCTTTCATATCGCAGATTATTGTCGCGATGATCAGGTCTCTATTTCGGTGTTGCGTGATTGTTCGATTCCCCGAGGCAACCGGCCTCTCAAGTCGACAAGTCGGTGCGAAGGCTCGCTAGAGCATCCGGCACACGTTTTCCTGGCTCCCCGGGGACGGCGATCGTCGGAACCGAAGTGAATGCCGTGCGCGGGAAAGACGAGAATGGCGAGCGAGCGAGCGAGCGAGCGAGCGAGAGAGAGAGACGAGAGAGAGGAGAGAGAGAGAGAGAGAGAGAGAGAGAGAGATGAGAAACGAGCTCTCGAGTGAAACTCATCGCACCCGGTATCCGGTATCCCACGGCCAATTAGCCGTGCCTCTCTTACCACTTCGGCGTTTCTGTTATTTTCTTTGTTATTCGCCGCTATAAACACCACCGAGAGTGCTCCACGGTGTGCACGTTGCACCAATTTATGGCCGTGGCTACCGGAAGCGCCATGGACCGGCTTCTCTCGTAAGCGATACTATCATCTCTTCATCGAGGCTTCCATCGTCGAAAATTTCATCGAACATTCCTTTATTTCGATGATACTTCTCTGCTGTATCTACTTGTATAAATATAAGTTTTCTATATTCTACCATTTATCAGAATATATGTACATATCGCAAAAAATTAATGTATTATATTTTTGGGAAAATGAAAGAAAGTATTTAAGAGAGGTCATAAATTGATCTTAATGCCTTTTTTAGAATGTTATGAAAAGAGTAGTACAAAATATATCGAGATATATTTATGAAAGCTCTCTCTCTCTCTCTCTCTCTCTATATATATATATATATATATATATATATATATATATACGTATATATATATATATATACATATATATAATATATATATATATACGTATATATATTATACGTATATATATATACGTATATATATATACGTATATATATATATATATACGTATATATATATATATATATACATATATATATATATATATATACGTATATATATATATATATATATATATACGTAAATATTTTATTGCCCGCGCACTTCAGACGCGCCGTTCTTCGACGTAACTCGAAATCTCTATTTATGGAGCGTCCGACTGCCACCGCATATGGCGACACGCTGCCTGCATTCCGATATAATAGGAAACGTCGGAGCCATCTCGAATCGAAGAGAAGCTTGCCTAATCCCAATCGTGAGTTTTCAAACCGGCCCGTTCATAGCCCGGTGAAATAAACCACGGATTACGAGGCCGGGATCGCCGATCTTGGAAAAGAGGTGGCGGACCGTACACGCAGAGAGGGTGGGTTTCGGGACCTCTCATTGATCGTGGTCAACTGGAGGTCCATTGTGTTGCCTCTCACCGCGTGAATTTTCGGCAAATGCCATCGTCCTTTCCCATTCTCCGCTCAAACACAGTTGCCCGCAGTTTGTTTGTCAGGCTGCACGTGACCGGCTCGGTATTAGGATTCTAGTCGGGGTTTCGTCGATTGGCCCGTTGCTCTCTTCATTGAGACAAGTAAATCGCGGCGCGTTATCTTTCGAATCTTCGCTCGGGTCGGCCGACGCTTTGCGTAGCGCGCGTTCACGTCCGGAATACATTGAAAGCCTGCGAAATGCCAGCCGCGGCCAACCAGCCTCGGCCGTTTCCGCTGCAAATCCACCGACGACGGCGGCGGCATGTGCGTAGGCGAGCGCGGTGTGCTCATGGCGTGCTTGTTCGTCGAACTAATCACTCGAGCGGCGCAATTAACCGCGCGTTTATGGGTCGGGTTCCGCAATAAAACGCGCCGTTCGAAAATTACGGCCGGACTGTCGCGATTATTCCGTCGCGCGGAACTCGCAGGGCTACGAGTCGAATTTGCACGATTGTTTTTCAGCAGGTGAGGACGCCTCTTGACGAAACTGAAATTTTTTTACGCCTATCGAAACGATCGATTAAAAGTCTACATAGCACGATCATCGGCCTCTTTCCTCCTCCGATAATCAAATCGATATTTGATAACGCCTTATTCGACACTTTCGAGGTACGAGAGCACCGTCTACCTATAAAAGCGCGTTATCGCCTGCAATATGTATGAACGATAAACGCGCGGGTAGTTATCGGACCCAAATGTGTGGTTCTCTCGCCGTCGTCGCCGCCGCCCGGAATTATCTCCCTCGACAGCGATATCGATTGTCCCGTCAGATAGTGTGCCGCGTGAGTCGGCACTTCGTCGTTCCGCTTCTTTCCTTTTTGATCCGCCAGCGAGATAAGCGGGGCCGGGCCGAGTGCCGGGTCGTTTCGTTCCGTTCCGGACGGACTCACCATCGCGCGACATGATCGATTTTCGCACCGCGCGACCGCTCCTGGCGAGATATTATTCCTTCGACGGTGTTGCGGCGACGAACCGCGCGATCGATACGCCCGCCGATCTGTCGCCGCGAACGGAGCGATGAGAAGGCGCGCCGCAATTCGCATCGACTATTTAACCGACCGTGACAAACTTTCTTCGAATTCTCGGGACGCGGCGCGGCGCAGCGCGGTGCGGTGCGGTGCGGTGCGGTGCGGTGCGGTGCGGTGCGGTGCGGTGCGGTGCGGTGCGGTGCGGTGCGGTGCGGAGCAGCCGTCGGCTCTGGTACTTGGCCCGCCCCGTTTCGCTCGTTTTCTTTTGCAGCCAGCGTGAAACGAGCGAAAACTCGCCGCGCCGGAGTCACGCAGTTGGCGATTTTCAACGGATCTACTACGTCGTAATCCGTTGTCGAGAAAATACTTTATCTTCGAGATGTGTCTCTCGAAATATCCTGGAAAAGCGTTAAGTTTTACTTTGACACTCGGACTATTTTCGAAACGTAGCGAATTTTTATTCCGCTGCCAGAACAGATAGAAATATTATGCTGGATTTTTGTTTTCATGTTTAAAATATTATTTGATTTTTGAGGAAATTTGATATTTTTCTCTCTCTAGACGAAGTTTATTTTTGCAATTATTATGATTAAAATTTAAAAATAGTGTGTGTCCAAATTTTCTAATTAATTAATCTTGTGTGTAGCAGTGATGGATTTTAATTATGGAAAATAAGAGTTATTGTTTATACTTTATAATTAACAAAAAATACCTAATCGTCCAATATCTACTGAATTTTACTTTGATATGAAAATTGTGATTAATCGAAATCTTTTTTTATTTCTTAAATTAATATGCATATTAATTGCACATTAATTTTTATGGTATAAAATTCAAAATGTGATTATTATATTCATCATTCTACTAAATAATCTTAAGGTTAAAATACTAACAATATTGTTCATTGAGATCAATTTATTTATTGAGATTAATTTAAAAAGAATGCAAATTTTGAAGATCAAAGTTTTTACTGAATGATATTGCCTATTAAAATTCATTCAAGCGGCAAGCTATAAAACGCAGCCGTCACAGGGAAATGCCGCCTCTATGACACATATAAAAATTTAAACGCATTCACATATAATCATTAAGTATTAATTAATATATATTACGCGCTGGTTGAAATACCGTATACATTTCAAAACTTTGCGTTGGTAGATGAGATTTCGCGAATTAATAAGCAAAAGAAATTAGCAATTAAATGTAGCGATATTCATGCTGGATCTCGGGAAGCGATTTCTACGACTGGTCTCTTGTCGTTATTCACCGGTGGCGCTTCCGTTCCATTCGATCCACCAGTGGGGCGAGTTCGCGCGAACGAGTTTCACGTAGGGCGACGGGACCATCGATTTCCAGGCGGCGTCCCACGGTGGCGGTGGCGGTGGCGGTGGCGGTGGCGGTGGCGGTGGCGATGGCGGCGGCGGTGGCGGCGGTGGCGGCGGCGGCGGTAGCGGCTGCAGCGGTTCGTGGCGCCGTGAAAGAAGTCGAGACACGGACATTTAAATCTAAAAACGGCTGGGCGAAACTCCCGACCCAGGGATAATTGGAGGGTCGCGGAATTTGTTGCTTCGCCGACGTGGTGTGAGGGAGGAAAGGAACGAGGCCGACGAGGGAGGCAAAGGAGAGGGCGGGGGGGGGGTGCTAAAATACGAGCACCGGTTAAACGCAGGCGGGCAAGCAGGTAGGAAAGCCGGGTGAGAGCGAGGGAAAGAGCGCGTGCGTGTTTGTGTGAATCTGTGTGTACGTGTGGGGAGGGAGGAAGGAATGAGAGAGAGAGAGAGAGAGAGAGAGAGAGGCGTGGAAAAGGGAAACGGAAAAAAAAGCCAGAGAGAGACAAGTGGCGAACGCGATGAGGAAGCAGAGCGTTTGCGGAGCAAGAGCGCACTTGGGTAAAACGGGTGCGCCGCAAATCCGTCCGCGTATAAACGAGTTAGAGCGCGAGATCGTCGTCGGTGGCGGCAACGACACGACGACGACGACGACTACGACAACGACGACGACGACGACGATGACGACGAGGACGACGAGGACGACGACGACGATGACGATGACGACAACGGCGGCGGCATGATGGAAGTAGCGGCCGGGATAAAGAGCAGCGGAAACGGAATGGAAGGAGAGAACGAAGAGAAACGAAGAGAGAGACCAAGAGACAGGAAGCGTATGCACGGACTGAGCGACTGGCTTTGCGTCCGGGAAGAGCCGGTGTTATACCGGCTATTCCCGGTCCGAAGCGCAGCAGCAGCAATGGCAACAGCAACAACGACACAGGATGTAGCGAAATGCGCAGGAAGAAGGAAACACGGAGAAAGCCCTCTCGCGCTATCCAGCTTATAAGATAGAGACAGCGAGACGTAATAGGTCGTAGACGCGGAGGTTTGCGTGTAATTGGATTCATCCCCTCGACACTAAATGCGTCCCACGTCCTTCCGTTCTCGTTTTCCCCTCTCGCCCCTTCTTCTTCGTTCCTGTTGCTGAAATCCTAGGTGCGAACCGCGACGCTGTCGTCCTTCACCCCCAACGACGTCTCCATCCCCTCACCTCGCTCGCCTCTCAACCGAATTAACCCCGCGCTATCGCGGGACGAGCGACAGGAGGGGAAAGGAGGGTGTGGCGGGCGCAAAAGCCTCTTCGCCGTCGCCTTGGCTCTTATCTTCCTAACTTTTCCGCGGTCGCGCCGCCGACGTCCCTCAGCGATTTCCCGTATTCTCCGCCCCGCGCACGTTCCGTCGTGTCTACTTTAACGTGCGAAATTTCCAACTTCCGCCGCCACAGCGGGTCGTAAAACTCACGGTAGCCGCGGGAGCTCGGTTCTAAGCAAAGAACTAGAGAGAAAGAGAGAGAGAGGGAACAGTGCGACGAAGAAAGAAACACATCGCGTGCGAATGAGCGAGCGAGCTCGACGAGAATAGGGCTTCCTGGCGCGTGGTGTGAGAAAGAAACAAAGCGAGTATGTGTGCGAGTTGCGTGAGGTCTAGAGTGTGTATGTACATCGGCGCCGAACCGGGGCGGATGTAAAAGGTTATATAGCGACCCACCTTGGAACTGTTCGTGGCTGTTTCTTAACGTGGATACGGAACGCGCCAATCCATGAACGATGTTAAATCGTTCCGTTTAAAGGATCACTTTGATATCCGGAGAACTTGGGAGTTGGGCGATAGAAAGTAACGCAGAGAATCTCTGCGTTACTTTCTATCTTTCGTAAATCGCGATTCTCATTATCTCTTTTAATTGCTAGCCACAAAAACAGAACATGTCGAGGACATGGATATTTCTCTCTATGTACCTTTTTATCGACTTATCTCAACGATTGCGACTGATAGATTTAGAGGCAATGCTGGAATACTCTTTAATTAGAGGAACCCAATAATGGTAAACTGAAATTTCGAAATCTGAGAATCATTTTAGGATGGAACGTAATTAATCTTAATTACGGAGTATACTTTCATATCCGACTATAACTCCAACCAAGTAAAAACGACGTTTGCTTATAGTTTGCTGCACCCTAGAGCGTACTTCTAAATACAATCGAGTACCCCTATACCCTTATACCCCTCGATTTCGCTATTGTAAAACGCCGCTGAATCTGCGGTCGACGGCAACGAGAGTCCCTCTTTGAAATTCGAACCGATCGGTCTGAACGCTTTCCAAACGATCGATTCGGGTGAACGGGTGTACGTGATTCTCGGGTGGTACACCAGGTATAATCATCCTACCATTCGCGGGACCATTTGCTGGCTCTGGGCTTTTAGCAGGCCACGATCGGCCAGCTGGTAATATCGTTGATTCGCCAATACGGGAAAGCCAAATCGGGAAAAAAGCGTGGCTAATACAATGGGGTTCAGGAAAAGGGGTTGCAACAGCGAGAGAGAGACACAGAGAGAAACTATCTAACAAAGAGAGAGAGAGAGAGAGAGAGAGAGAGAGATAAGAATGTAGTAAAAGAAGGAGAGAAATAAAAATAAGAGATGGAGAGGTAAAATGCGAAATTCAGAGCTTGGCTGAAACGACGCGGTTCTGCCCGGTTCGGCTTGGCCCGGCTCGGGCCTCGTGCTCGACCCTGCTTGGCCTACAGCGCCTCCTCCTCGTCCTCCTCTTCTCGTCCTCCTTTCTCCTTCGTCATCGCCTCTCCCGCAATTTCCAACTCCTCTTCCTTCTCTCTC